>NC_080090.1:82171658-82479002 GCF_950005125.1 Chionomys nivalis
GGTTCATGGATTTGAACTGTGCCCTCTGGAAGAGCAGAGTGCTCTTAATTGCTAAGCCATGTCTCCAGCCCTTCATGTGTGTCTAGGCATTTTGCTTGGATGTATACCTGTGCAGCACTTGCTTGCCTGGTGCCCACGGAGGCCAGCAAAGGGCACCATAAGCTCTCGAACTGGAGTTACAGATGGTTGTGAGCCACCACGTGGGTGCTGGGAACTGAACCCAGGTCAGAGCTCTTAACCACTCAGGTTTCTGCTCAGCTCTCACACAGAGGTGTTGAGAAAGGCTCTCCATGTATGCCAGGCTGAACTCGGGGCTGAGCCTCTGGAGAGCTGGAATTACAGGCATTCACCAAACATAACTGATTTGAATATGTGTTTCTCAGTAGCAATATCCAATATTTATACACTCCGTGCAGCTTTATCAATCAAACTCTGAGTTGTCTCTCCGGACTTCACATTTACTCCCTGGCATGAGCACGGCTTTACTGAAAGCAGTGCTTCATTAACGTCCCCGGAAAGCAGGCATTAGGCAACCACAGACAGTCTGAATACTCTTCGGACGCACAGGACTAAGGAAACATTAACCCCCGGCTTCCTTCCTGGAAGCCTGGTGAGTTTGCTGTGGGATCTTTGCGATTGCGAATGTCCACAGTTGGACATTGACTGTGCTTCTCTGGGGGCCCTGAGGTGCATGCAGGACTGGTAGGCCCCACTGAATGGCTCTGGATGGGGTTCATTATTTTTTGTCCACAGACATTTTTTTTTTTTTAATGCCATTGCCTGTAGGGCTGCTTCTCTTCTCCACTCTGGGCCCTCATCACCACGGCTTGGGCCAGCCTGAGAGGACAAGCCATCCTGAGTCAGCCACGCCCCTTTATTCCAGGTTATGGTGTTGCTGAGGCGGGGTGGTGGGAGAGGAGGAATTTCGGTTTTTGACTCTGTTCTCATGAAGGATTATTGCCCATATTTTAGTTTTTCAAGTCTATAGACCAACATGTTTCCGAACCCCAATTTAAGATTTTGGCAGAAACCAGCATGTATAGGTGAAGTTGTTGTGAAGGAAGGGTACATGATTGACCAACGTGGATGGAGCTGGTGGGGGAGGGTTTCAGAGGAGCAGCTTTTAATGGCTTCTCAGGGACTTGTGCGCATTCTTGGGAGAGATTTATTAATATTCCTGGCCACTAAAATCATGAGCATTTCAAATCCTGGCTTTTCAGTTTAGCAGAGTTCTGTGATAAAATTGTGTAACTTTGGTGCTTGCAAAACGGTGATCAGCTTTGTTCAGCCTGCCTTACCAAGTGTTGTGGGGATTAAAGGGGGTTCATGGATGCAAGCTTTGTTCTATTTGCTTATTTTTAAATGTATAAACATAGCTGGGCCTCATGACACAGGTCTAGTCCCTGCTTTGCTGGGAGGCTGAGGCAGGGGGATCTTACTACATTCACTAGCCGTAAGAGCTCACAGAGTGAGTTTCGGAATGCCAGGGAAACTTAGGGCCTGTGTCAATCAATAAATCAAGCAGTCAGAACTAACCCACCAGTCAATCAACAGAAATGATCAGGAGTATAGCTCAATCAATAGAAAGCTTATATACCATGCATGAGATTCTAAATCCAATATCTAAGCCCCCAAAAGTGTTAATGTGGTCCGTAAAGTCCTTTTGTAGGGAAAGCTTCCGAGATGAGAGCTTGGCACCTTGTTTCCTATTGGTTGCTCTAGCCCAGTTTGCTCCCAGGGAAATGACAGCAAGCAAAGGTGATGCTTCTGATGGCGCTACAATGACATGGAATAGGAAGGAGGTTTACCGGAAATCCCTCTTACTGTTATTAGACCCACATACAAGGCGGCACATCCTCATGAATGGAGCCGATTATTGCGATCACAGGCAAGTCTCGTGAGGCGCAGGCTACTGCGGTCATCCTGGCTGTGAGATCAGGCCACACACTGATAACTGTCTGGTGTACACCTGTCCACGCACTCCAGTGTGCTGAAGCACCATGAAAGAGGGTCTGGGGAACTTGGGAAAAGTTCAAGTCCAGACAAACAATACAAACCGGATGCTTATAATATCCACCTCTATGATGGATTTAGTCTCTGAATCCTAGGATCTGGGGAGTTCTTGGTCTTGACCTGAATGGAAGAGGAGTGGAGGAAGACACCCTCCACCCCCACCGCTGTGGCTTGTGGGAATGGAAAGGAAAAGGCAGACAATAGTTAAAGCCCTCTGCCTTCTGCTCCCCTCCTCGGTTTGGAGAGTTCACCTCCATGGAAGGCTTGTCGGGGGGCCTTTGTCACCCCATTGTAGACATATAGAAAGGACCAGGATAGCTTAGATCCCAGTATGTTGTTTTCAGATAGGTCCTTGACCAACAGCAATGCAGTTGGAAGCATGCCGCACTCCTCATGCACTCTGCACAACGCACTCTGGAGCATTGCATCAGCCTTGCATTTACTGGCTCTTGCTTCTCTCTGCTTCAGTCTTGTTTTTAGTGCTTGTTTAATTATTGTTAATGTGAAATCATTTTTTTTTCTTGGACTTTGTAGCAGTTTACAATATGGGTTTCAGATAGCCATCTGCACTTATTAGAAAGCACTAAACAATTAAGGTGGCCACGCGTCTGCATTGCCTGAGGCAGGTTCTTATTGAAATTTGTCGAGTTGACTTTTGGATGGTTTGGGTTTTGATTTTTCTCACTGTTTTTGGATAAATGTATATAAATGTCACCACAGTTGTAAAATGAAGTGGCGACCCACCTCCAGAGATTGATTTGTTTGCTTGCTTTTCACTAGGAAGAAAAAAAAAGTACCTGGGCATTGTTTGTAGTGATGCCGAAGAGGGTTTGAATAGTAGCGCCTGTGTGTGCGCTCGTGCTCACATTTATTTATTTCTTTTGCAGGAATGATTAGTGGGTAAAGGTCAGAGGACAATTGACAGGCCTCTGCTCTCTTCTTCTGCCCCATGCCTCCCAGGGATTGAACTCAGGTCATCAGGCTTGACAGCAAGTGCTGCAACCCACTGGGCTATTTCATCAGCCCTGTTTTTTTTTTTTTTTTAAATGTGTTTTCCTTTCATTTAAAAACTGTATTTGGATTCAGGAGTTATTCTAACAAAATAAATAAGGGGAGTAGAGACTTATTTAAAACATTCTACAAGTCCTGGGCATGGTGGCATATGTCTTTTCTCAGGTGGCAGAGATAGGTAGATCTTTGAGTTCAAGTCCAACCTGGTCTACACAGTGAGTTCCAGGATAGCTAGGGCTACAAAGAGAGAGCCATCCCCCAAACCAAAAGTCAAGGATGGATGGATGGATGGATGGATGGATGGATGGATGGATGGATGGATGGATGGATAGATAGATAGATAGATAGATAGATAGATAGATAGATAGATAGATAGAGTTCTACAAGGTGAGTCTGTCTATGCCCACATTTCTATGACCCTGGAGGATCAGTAGAATGGGCCTTTGGGCATCTGGTTGATACTCTGCTCCTGTTGCTGGTGTGTGAATTCTCTCTCAGAAGCACAGATTTTGTTTTATTCATCCTGTTCCTCACCTCATCCAACACCTGTCCCCATTTTAAACACAGGTCCTGTGCAGGAAGTTGATGGTCTGAAACAAGAATTATGCCTACTTACCCCCTCTCTCCATTTCACTAGAATGTCTTCCTTACGTTTTTAAAGCTCAACTGCAATGACTCATGGTTTATGAAAAACCTCTGCAACTGAGAAGGGGAAAAGAAAAAGTCCCTCCCCTAACCAAGAAGCTGCCAATTGATAACGGCTTGGAGAGGGTAAATTCGTTTTCTCCGGTTGATTGACACTGGGTACATCAGCCATACTCCAAGGCAGGCTCCTGTTCATTAGTAGTAAGCTAAGAGAACTCTGGGTTTTCTGTGCTTTGTTGTTATAGTTAAGGTATGGTATCTTGGCTTTTTTGGTGTGGTGGGTGTGCTTTTATTCATTTATTCATAATTATTTTTAATTAAAGAGAAGGTAAAAGGTACATGAACTTGATTTGGTGGGGAGGTAGGAAGGATGTGGGAGCAGAAAGGATATGGCCAAATCTAAAAACCAAAATAAGGCAAACTCTCTGCGAGAGGGAAAGTGAATTATCATTTCTCACCTGTTCAAAGTTGGGGTGTGTGTGACACAAACACTTGACAGCTTGAAGGTGGAGTTGAGAAAGAGCTGCACATTTTTCTTCTTCAGGTTGACTGCCAGGCCCTCTCTCGGCAGGGGAATGTGCACACTTCTAATGATGACCAGGCCGGGGCGTGGGAAGCAGTGCTTCATTGCAGTGTGAGCCCTGTGTCCCTTTGCACCCTCATCTAGAATATCAGCGTAGAGAGTTTCTCTGATGAGTAACTTGTTTCTGAGATAAGCCCTTGCTTTTATTGCTGCCGATAACCCAGGCTTACAGGGAGTGCTGCTGCTATTCACTGGTGAGACATTTTGCTCTACAATGGGACTGATAGCTAAACTGGTCTCCTCCTAGGCTCCCCAGATGCCACCCGAAATATTACAGCATTAATGCTAGCAGAATTTTCTTATTAAAAAATTGGTTTTTCCTTCTGACTCCTTGGTACTCATCTCTTCAAAGTTCATTTTATACATAAAAATTAAATATATGCATATATATGTGTATATTTCTATACACAGAGATAAATACATACATATGTACGTGTGTGTGTGTGTGTATGTATGTATTACAAACTGTCAGCACTTGTTATCTGGCAATAGATAAGATGATGTCGCCTTTTCCCAGCCCCTTTCATTCCTGTGTGTATGAAGGTGATATTATCCAGAAGAGTATGAAGCTGCATTCTTACCAATTTCAAGAGGTCATAAACGAGCACAGAATCAATTATGGAAATAATGCAACAGAATATTGGTGTAAAAACCTCTTCGTGGGGTGTTCAAACAAAGGCTCAATTGCTCAGGAGGGCTTTTGAAATTATCGCCAGTCTGGAAGTCCTTCCCAAGGCCAGCTTCAAGTGCAGACCTGCACACACATGTGAGAAGGGACGGCCACACATGGTCACTGCATCTAACACTTTTTGTTTATCTTACAAGGGCCAAAGGAGACACTAGCTTACCCCACAGGACTGGTATCTGAAATACACAGGGCGAAAGTGAAGGACCACAGAGATGAAAATGATTCAGGCGTGTGTGCCCTCGTTTAAAAAACATCATGTGTCTCTTAGAGAAGGGCAGGCAGATAAGCAGTTAGGATTCACTGTGAATCAGGCAGGTTATAGGAGACTCTACAGAGAACAAATGATGCCACGATCAACACTGCATATAAAACAAAAGGAAAATCAAAATGACACTCGAGGTAGAATTAGACTCTTGTCACGTATTCCATCAATTTCCAAAGAGGTGGGCATGGGATGGGGTGTGGGGACCGGAGAGAACGGAGCAGATTTGAACATGCACCCTCAACATTCTAAAGGACTAGGGAAGGTTAGAGTTCTGTGCCAAGGTTTCACTGTGCAGTCTGTTACAGTAACTGTGTAACTATGTAACAGTGCACTGTGTCACAGTAACCATGTCTCCTATGTTATATGTGCAAAACAGGTTATCATCAGATGAAAATGAAGAGAGTGTGTGACCTAGGAAACATGCTTCTTCATGCCCACTCACCCTCCTCCATCACCATGACAGTCCCTTTTACTTTTTTTTTTTTCCCATTTTTTGAGACAGGTTTCTCTGTAGCTTTGGAGCCTGTCCTGGAACTAGCTCTTGTAGACCAGGCTGGTCTCGAACTCACAGAGATCCGCCTGCTTCTGCCTCCCGAGTGCTGAGATTAAAGGTGTGAGCCACCACTGCCCGGCTTTCCCTTTACTCTTTCTTTATTTAAAAGATTTATTTTTATCATTTTTAATTATGTATGTATGTCTGTGTGTAGACATGAATGCAGATGAGCAGAGAGGCCAGAGGAGTTAAGATCACCTGACATAGTTTCTCTGAATCCTGGAAGGTAGTGCGGGATCTCACTATGGAGCTCCAGCTGACCTGGAAGTCATACCACGCTGGGCTTGAGCTCACAGATCCACTCCCCTCTGCCTCCCAAGGGATTAAAGGTGTGCTCTGTTGTAATAAATTTTCTTGCTGTGTAATTAGATTCTTAAGCCAGAATCCCCATTCTGCCCACGCGTGGACTTTGGAGGTCTGCCTGACCCCACCTCCTGGAAGTTCCGTACAGTGCTATCCTGTGTGGTTATTATTGGAAAGATGATCTCAAAGTACAGTGTTTTTGGCTTCCCAGAAAAGAGTGCTAAATAAATAACCAAAGCCTCATATCACAGTTTTTAAAATGAATGGAGCCAAATTGCTATTGTAGACTGATAAATTTGAGATGAGATACTGATAGCGTATGGGGGCGCAATAAAACCCCAAGGAACAGCCTGCACTTTGCTCTGAAATCACCCTTTGCATCCGACACAGAGAGAGAACTGCAGTCCCCTATGGGTGCAATGACATGCCTGTTGCTGGGTCATCAGGACACAGGGCCTCACCTGCAGTCAACCCTCGACAGAGGATAAAGTATCTAGCTACTGCACCTACCTTCCCTTCCCCTCACCCTGCCACACAGCATTCTGGCACAGCTTCTAAAGAAGAAAGCGGACGCTTCTGGGTATTGGGCCAAGCAAATGATTTCCATAAAGGCAGTAGGGGATCTGCTTACCTTGTTTATCCTTTTATCCCCGAAACCCACACTTAGTCTCACCAAATAATTCACTCAAAAATAGCCACTTGGGCTTGTTTAGTAGTAAAGAATTTGCCTAGGGTCCTGGGTTCAAATCCTTGAAAACACAGTTGGAATTCTTACCTAGAAGTAAGGAATATCTCTAAAAACTCAATATGGCCACTGTTCGTCTGTCTCCAGAGATCCCTCCGGCTACCCTGTTCATTTTCTTTCTGTTTGGCAGCAAGCTATGATGTGTAACCTTTACATCTGTGAGCACGGACTACTTGGGATCATTCCTTTCAGGGTTTGCTCAAGACCATCCTGGCTCCAGTCCCTCTGATAACCAAACTAACTCCAAAAGCTCTTGTAATGCCAGCTAGAACAATCTAATGGCGTGCTGTCTCCTGGAAGCCCGTTGATTATACTTAGTTTATACTCTGAAGTATTTGTCTAAATAAAAATTGTGTTTTTCAGGAGCAGCCGTGTAGATGCCAAGCATGTGTCTGAGTGGTCACTGACGGGACCTCCTTACTTGTTGATTTTTTTTGCCTGGTGAATTAGACAAAACCAAAAAGGTAGCAAGTAACGTGCTCTTGTTTTCCCATTGCAGGTTGACGACCAAATGAAGCTGCTTCAGAACTGCTGGAGCGAGCTCTTGATTCTTGATCACATTTACCGGCAAGTGGTGCATGGGAAGGAAGGGTCGCTCTTACTGATAACTGGGCAACAAGTGAGTATCCAGACCCAAACAAAGCAGAACAAAAACAAAAAACTCATTATTAAGCACATTTGGAGTGGCAGGAGTCTAACTAGGTCAGAAGCACTCTTGGGCTTCAAAGGGAGGGACTGGCTGCAAATAATCGAGAAATGATGACTCCTGGCACGCAGTTCCTGCTCTGGTACGATGTTGGGGAGGAACAGTATCCACAGCTTTCTGCTGCCTTCTGCAGGATAGGGAGTCCTGCACAGGGTCAGAGCTACGGCTAAATCAGACTCGGAATTTTGAATGGTGGGGTTTTTTTCCCCTTCTATTTCTGCATGAACTTACCACATCTGTATGCTAGCTAGCCAGTTTAATTCCTTTATAAACCGGAGCGTCCTTGTTTTGTTGGTGATGATGATGGTTATGGTCGTGATGATTGTGCTAAAGAGAAAACTCATGCACGTCGGGCGAGTGTTCACTGTTGTTGAGCTCTCCCCGCAGCCCCCGAATCTTTGCTGTTTTGGAATGATGTCAGTGGAGGAGTCAAAATTAAATATCACATGCAGTCAAACAGCTGGCCTCGAGGCACGCACATGAGAAGGGACAGGAGTTCCCTTTTTCAAGAAGGAAGGAAAAGATGCTGTGAAGTTAGACTTGAAGTTAGTTAGATTGATATTTGGCGAATTCATAAATACTTCCTGGGTGCTGTGGCGTGTGCTGGTCTCTCCTCTGAGGCACTGGTGTGTATTGGGAAGTAAAACAGAAAATACTCCTTGGCACTTTGGAACTTAGTGTTGTAGCGTGGGCGTGGGCTTGAGAATAACAACCTAACACACTAACCTGTGGTATATTGGAGCAAAGGAAGCTGAAGAAATAGGACCCAGCAGGAAAAGGAGTGCACACATATTCACAGAGTTGTGTTTCAGGCAGGGCCTAAGAATTACAGAGGTAATAGGATAGTTGTTTGTCCTTGTTGAGAAGGTAGCATTTGAGCAACACATGGGGAAGCAGAGACTGCTGTGTAACCATATAAGGAAAGGGAGGAAAATGGACTTAATGCTGACATTTTAGGGTGTGGGTAAATTCTCCTGGTTTTGTACTCTCCTCCCTGCAAATGCTGGATCGATTGGTGGTATAAACTCATGGTACACCGTGAGTTCTTAAGTCCATTTGGCCATCGCTATGCAGGGCAGCATCGCATCGTTCAGCCGGGGCGACTCCAGCATGCAGGCACTGTGATCTTTTACGTCCAGTCATAAATGTTTATGTGCTGTGAAACCACAGCAGTACATATTTGAAAATGGAAGGCTGTCTTCACACCATTTGCCGTATTATTAATAAATCACATTTCCCAATCAAATTAAAAGCAAGCACCATTTCAGAGCTCTGGCCGACTGGATCAACTCGACCGTTTCCATCACTATCTGGTCCTTGCTCTCAGCATCTCTGGGGAGAACTTTTGAGATGGGACTGTCTATTTGACTTCCTGGTTCTCCGAACCTTATTTGGTGTTTTCCTCCTGGGACCAAAGTCTTTGGATGGAACCTGCCCATTTTTGAGTTGTGTCATAGGATATATCTGTGACTGTCCCCACCCTTGCCCACCTAGAGGCTGCATTAGAAGCAGAAGACACAACTCATGAATGAATTCAATCTCTATATATATTTTTTATTTTAATGAAATGGGGTTGTGCCATTTCATCCCAGTTCTTGAGAAATATTTCTTACTCTTAGGTTATTTTGCCTCGAGTGCCACCTAAAGTAACAGTAATTACTGTTTGAGAGTACACCTATTGTCTCTCTGACTCTTTTTTTTTTTTTTTTTTTTTTTTTTTTTTTTTTTTTTTTTTTTTTTTTTTTTTTTTTTGGTTTTTCGAGACAGGGTTTCTCTGTAGCTTTGATGCCTGTCCTGGAACTAGCTCTTATAGACCAGGCTGGCCTCTAACTCCCAAAGATCCGCCTGCCTCTGCCTCTGCCTCTGCCTCCCGAGTGCTGGGATTAAAGGGGTGCGCCACCTCCGCCCGGCTCTCTGACTCTATTTTGAGACAGGGTTTCACTGTAACTTTAGAGCCTGTTCTGGAACTAGCACTTGTAGACCAGGCTGGCCTCAAACTCTGCCTTCTAAATGCTGGGGTTAAAGGCATGCTCCTACACCATCCACTCAGTGTCTCTCTGATTCGTAATACCAAACACAGTCACAGAGTAAACAGTGTTAACCCCTGCTGTCAATTACTGCCACTCCAGACAGTGTGTGCCAATGGAAGGAGGGAACTCCCTGGCCTTTTCCTTATACCTTTCCTGCAGTACAGTACATTTCCGCCTTCCCCGTGGCAACAGCCTGATGATGGCTCTTGTTACCAAGCATTCTCATTTATGGTAACTATGGGAGAAGGCTTTTACCGTCCATCATAGAGCAAGCAAGAGAAGCATACGCCCAGGCCCCTGCGGTTACAGAGAAGGCAAGCAAAGAGCCCACAGGAAGACTTGTGGAGCTCGTGAACTTTTCAACAGCATGAGAAAGATCAGGAGGCAGGAGGGGGTGAGACAGCCACTGGAGAGGAAGATGGAGTGTTGGTTCTGAGACTCAAGCCCAGAGAGAAAGTGTGTGTGTGTGTGTGTGTACGTATACATTGAAAGATTATAATAACTTAGGGCCTCACACATGCTCTGCCATGAAGCACCCCCCCCAGGTTTGAAAAGAAATCAAGTTGATATGTGTCTGCTTCTAGCATCTACTATAACATTAAATATATTAGCCAAGTAGATGACTGTGCATGAGAACTATTATATCTCCAGCCTAAAACCTGAGTAAAATAAGCTAGCCGTGCTCTAGGTGCTAGCCTTGTCCACACCCTCTTCATCTTTCTGCTTCCTCTTATCAGTGTGGGCTAGCAACAATGACCTGCCAGTCACTAAGCTCCTACTTAGGCCACTTTCTAAATCCTAAGTACTTTTTCTTAGAATGATGAATATTCCCCAGATAGCAAAGGCGGGACAAGAGGGCTAGGGCGACAATGACTAATGTAATGTGTCCTGTATGCCAACATTAAGGAGGCCGTCGATGCAGTGACGAAAAGAGGAGGGATTTATTGAGTCTAAGAGTCAGCAATATTCTAGGGAAAACAAATATATTAAAGTACACGGTGGGAAACAGAGCGTCCTCCTTCCTCATTTTGTCTACAGCATAGTAAAGGCAGGGACAACTTTAGGGACAGCATGTGTTTTCCTATGGGGACAGATGGTTTTTTAAAACAGAGTTGACTGTGTAGCCCAGGCTGACCTTAAATTCATGATCCCCCTCTTTCAATCTCCTTGCTGCTCAGATTTCAAGCATGTGCCAACACACCCAGCTAGGTTGCATTTTGACTCTTAGTACAGACTTCTTAAGTTTGGTTTGGAAATGGTAAGAGTACACATGTAAATATGTGTCTGTATATTTATGTGTATTTCTGTATATGTACATATGTGTGCATTTGAATCTCACTATGTGGGGACAGCCTGTGTACCCTTTTTAGACTTTACTAGGTACACCATCTTGAGAAAGTCACCCTACCTTTCAAGTGTCAGTTTCCTTCCCTCTTCGGCAGGAACCATTGTGGTACCCACACGAGAAAACAGCAATAGAAATGACAGGAAGTAGTTGTGTAGTACTACAGTAAAAAAGTAAGTCTCAGAGACAGCGCTGACATGGAGACATAGTGGCCCATTCCCATGAATTGTCTAGCGTCTAGACTTTCACACCAAGATGGAAGTTTGGTTCCATTATGCATTGGATCAAGGTCATGCTGATGGTTTGGGAAGAAATTAAGCTACATGATACCAATAAAGCATGCAGAACTCTCCTAAGGTGTCATGGTTGGCACTCACCCATAGGTGAGGAAGATGCTTTTTCATTTGGGTAAAAGGTATTTCTGGTAGACTAATGAACGGAGCACAAGTCATAGCTGCGAGAGGAGAACTATCAGACCCCTCCCTGCAGTGCGGTGCGTAGGGATAAGAAAGGCCCTTCCTCCATCTGCTTGATCATGGCAGCAACTGTTCTTTGGGGGCTTTGCACTGTGCAGTTCTACAGGCAAGCCCCCCAGCACAGTCAGGTGCACTGTAGGAACTTCAGAAGAGAACGTGTGATCAGGCCATGTGAGCTGAAGCAAGCCCTCGCCTCCCCAAGCTGCTCTTGGCCATGGGATTCTTATGACAGCAACAGAAGCCCCAACTAAGATGAATAAAATCTTGACCCAAAGAAGACCCTGGACAGTCATTGCCTGTTGTCCTGAAACGCATGTGTGCTGGCCAAACTCTGGCCAGCTGAGGGATGCAAGGCCCAGTGGAGTGCTGTAGTGAACCTGTGGAACCGCTCCAGCAGAGGAGGAAGAAAAGACTACCTATACTGAGTTGTAAAAATGAGGTGTACTCTGGGGGTGCAGCTTGGTAGGCAGGTATTGGCCTAAAAGTATGTGAGGCCCTGAGTTCAATCCCTAGCACCACAAAGAGAAAGAAAAGGAGGGAAAGAGGGGAACATAAAGTCACAAAGCTGCGAAGTGTGGTGTCCCCAGGGAACCATCTTGAGGCCTGAAGAGGATACAGATAAGATAGCACAGCTTTGACCTCAAGCCTGGGGGACAGCCAGCTGTCCCAGGCACCATTGGCAGAGCTGGGGCCTTCCATGTCCAAGCTGCTAGTACTAGGGGGTGTTTAAAATTAGCTCTTCTTAAAGACTTTGCTTTTTAAAGTTATGTTTTATGTGTCTTCCTTCCCACCTTCCTTCAATCCTCCTCCCCCCTCCCTTCCTTCCTGTCTGATTTAAATACAGGGTCTCACTATGTAGCTCTGGCATGTCTGGTACTTGTTCTGTAGACCAGGCTCATCTGGAATTCACAGAGATCCACCTGCCTCTGCCTCATGAGTGCTGGTATAAAGGTGTGCTCCACCATCCTTAGCTACTTGTGTATTTTCATCCACCATTGATATAAATGCAGATTATATAACTCTGGGACAAAAAGGAAAGCATAATTATCATTAATATTCAGTGCTGTCACACTATTTGACTAGTACCTTATATTTATGACAGTTCTTTTTTTTATCCGTTATTTTAAAGCTATACACACACACACACATGCACGTATCCCTGTGTATATATCAAATAACAGAATACTCTGACATGAGGTCAGATTTTAGTATTTGCATATTGTGCCTAATAAACAGTCACTGTAACATCATCCTGAGGGAAAGGTCTACTGTCAACTTAATACCCTCTGTCATTGTGCACTGTATTAAAATGACAAGAACCTTACAATATCCAAGTCATCAAAATTTTGGACATTAGAACTAAAAGCAATTTAACTTAAATTATCTCTGCATCTTCGGAATGAGTGGAATTTATCCAGAGGGGACACGGCTTAGAACATTCTTCAGTTGAATTTAATGGCATAAAGATTACATGTAAGAGAGCAATCAATTAATTTTACTAAGTACATAAAAGACAAGGCCAGCTGCTCCTGAAATGAGCACAAACCCTGCATCCAACAATGAAAATATAATTATGTTTGCAATAAAAGGTAAGGAAGTTGCAGGCCTGTGATTTATCAGAAATGAATCCTCGTTCCCCTTCAGAGGTGTGCAATTTGATAAATTATCCTTGGAAGAAATGTTGTCAGAGCCCCCATTTAATAAGCATGTTTGAGCTCTCAAATTAGCATGTAAATAAATGTACGGCTATAAAGGTGGAGATGCCAATTGATTTTGTGAGGTATATCTTACTAAAAGAATCTCACTAAACAGATAATGCTTGGAGCCAACTGAGATCCCTTTAATGTGGTGTGTTATGTTTTTAAATATGAAATTCTCTTATTCAAACTTACATAGACCTGTTTGAAAGTTCATATAGACTCTATGTTTACATTTCATTTTAACACAGCCTTCTGAATCAGAGCTTGACCAGTGGCTCTTCTTACCAGGTACTTGTGTGTATTAAGAAGCATCCACACTGTATTCAGTTGACACCTAGCTTCCATACCTCAGCACACCTTCAGTGCTGGAAAATTCGTATTGTTCTTACTCAGATTGCATCCGCATAGCCACAGAAGTGATGGGCACCTTTGCTAGCCCCCCTACTGTATTTAATGACGATGACACCAAGGGGTGGAGTTGGTGTCTGACTTTCCCAGTTGTCTTTGTTTGTAAGAGTCATTATTTAGGCCTTGTCATCTGTCTCTGTCTCCAGTTTCTTCCATCATTGTCATCTCATTGGCCCTTCCTGCTGTCATTTATCCACCTAGCCCATTTGCCCCCATAGAATTTCTTACACACTGAATTCCCCTTATCTGAAAATGTTTGGACTGGAGTGCTTCAGATTTTAAGTGCCAGAGAGTTACATAATATAGAACAAGGGATAGACCCGGTTCTAAATGTGCAGGTCAGTTGTTTCGTGTGCACCTTACATACATACATAGCCCAGAGAGGATTTTGTCTGGTTCTTTTCGGTGAGTGCGTGTAACACAGAATCTGTCACTTGGAGTTGTCCTGCTGGTGATTGGAAAGTTTTAGCTCTGAGGGTATTTCATGTGGCAGGGGTTGTTTCTAGGTTTTTTGTTTGTTTTGTTTTGCTGAGCCAGGGTCTCATGTAACCCAGAGTGGTCTTGAGCTACTACGGTTTCTTCTGCCTCAGCCTTCAGATGAGTCTTGAGGTTTAAGGGTGTGAGCCACCAGACTTGAATACTCGCTAGGGCTTTTGTATTTAGGATGGTCAGCCTGTGTTATACCAGCAGCAAACCCTGACATTTACCTTTGTTTGACTGTTGGTTGAAATTGCTGTCTCATCAAGTAGGCCTGGTTGGCCTAGAACTCACTATATAGTTCAGGCTGGCCCCAAATGTTGTAGTCGTCTTCCTGTCTCTGCCGCCCCCATCATGGCAGGTTAGTTTTTGTCAATGTGCCCCAAACTAGAGCCATCTCTCAGAGTGGCCTGTGGCCGAGTCTCTGGAATATTTTCTTGATTAACAACTGATGTGGAAAAGCCCAGCTCCCTGTAGGCAGTGCCACCCCCAAGCAGATGGTCCTGGGTTATAGAAGCAGACTGAGTGAGTCAGTGGCAGTGTCCTCCTCCAAGGTCTCTGTTTCCACTCGTGCCTTGGCTTCCCTCCTAGATGGAACCCTGTCCTAGGATATGAGTGTTGGGGTTACCAGTGTATGTGCTAACACATCTACCCCTTCATGTAGAAAATTCCCCTTTAAAATGCTGGCTGGATATCACTTTCAAGCCTGAAGTGCCCCTGTTGTGTGTGCTCTGTATGGTTCCCCCTGCTCATTTCCTGCCCCAGGGTTCAAGCTGCCTGCAGACTGACCCTTCCAGGCATTCTTCAAACCACCTGAAGGAGCTCATAGAGTGTTCGACATTTCAGTTACATGGGTAGATGCCAGCCCAGGGTCTATGCAGAGCAATTGGATGGCACAGGGCTTGAAGCCCCTTGGACTGCACATCAGTGGTGGCGTTTTCATGCGCACTTGACTCTCCTGTAAGCTGATTGACACCTTTGGGGAGGCGGGGGTTCTTCTTTCCACTGACTCATAATTTTCCTACTCTTGAAAAATATTTCTTTACACCCCGTATTCTCTAGTTAAAACTGAAAATTCAACTCATCATATTTACACAATAAAAAAAAAATCCATTCTGCCTTGTTTTTAATTGCAAATTCTCCCCAAGGGACTAGTTCTCCTGCGTCGGAGGCAGCCCCGTGCCTTCTCCGGCGAAGCAAGTGCAGTCAATTATGGTAATGAAATGTCAATAAATATAAAAATTTAATACAGACTGCTCTGGGTGAGTGGCAGATGAGGACTTGCCTCCCAGACAAATTTGCTGCTCCTGCAAAAATTAAATGCACCTAAAAGAGTGTCTGTTGCTTAAGAGCTCTCCAGAAAAGCAAGGCTGGGAGTGCCAGCTACCAAGTGGGTCTTCCCAAACTGCGAATTCCGGAGCAGAGACAGGATCTCCGAGGATAGCCATCCTCACCTTTGTTAGTATAAACCAAGCTGCTTATATCCCCATGGATAGTAAAGAGGGGCGCCTCTCAGCACGCCTTTCAAAATGAAAATGGAAATAAGACTTTTGGGGTTTGTTTTCCAGATCAAGAAACTATTCTGCATAAAAATTAGGACATGTGTCAGGGGGAGTGGTGGTGATCAGTTTGATAGAATCTAATGTAAGCATCTCAAACTAACAGCTTTCGTGTTGGCTTCTAAGGAGGGCGGTAAAAAGCAAATGAATAGGTTCAGAGGCCAGCATGGAGACGCTGCACTGGGAAGGCTGAAGCAGGAGGATGATGAGTTCGAGGCCAGCTTGGCTACATTGTGAGGCTCTTTTTTCTAAAAGGGTCTTTTAGTCACCGCACGTCAGTACCTTAATCACCTGCCAGCAAGCAGCTGAGCACCACAATTCTCTAAGATCTTTCCCAGTGCTAGTGAAGCTGGACCTCCTCCATTGTTTTCCCCATGAATTGGTTAATGTTCTGCATACATGTAGAATAATTGTGTGCCTCATTTTGTGGGTAGCGTGTCTTTTGAGTTCATACTTCAGAATTGAAAATAATTACCTTACATGGAAATATTTTTGCTGCAGAGAAACAGGTGTAGGTACTTGTAAAATGTAGGCAATAAAAACTCGTCCCTATGGAAATCATCCACTTTGGATTTTTATCAGAATAATTGTGACACATTTTACAGGAGGTCTCTCCACCTGCTTTCAGAAGCAAAACTTTCCCTAGTTGTACTGGTTCGTTGCTGTCAGCTTGTGTTGCCTGTAAGAAATGGAGCCTCAGTTGAGGAACTGTCTCCAGGGCATTGGCCTGTGGCCTCTGGTCACAGCTCTCTACGTCAACCCAATTCTTCCCACGGTTCCGAGTAATCTCTGTGGAGCTCTGTGTTGCCAGTCCTGCTGGTTGTCCCAGCTGTGATTCTGTGTTACAGGTTGACTTCTCCAGCATCGCCTCCCAAGCCGGAGCCACACTCACCAACCTCATGAGTCACGCACAAGAGCTCGTCCTGAGACTTCGCGCCCTCCAGTTTGATCATCGAGAGTTTGTGTGTCTCAAGTTCCTCGTGCTGTTCAGCTTAGGTGAGCAAAGATTTTTTTTCCCCCTCCTAGTCCATTCAACCAAACATTATTTTCAAGTGCCCAACGCTGGGTGTCTTGATATTACAGATATAATGCATTTCCTTCTGGGCAATGAAATCTTTAGACTTGACCATGCCTTCACGTGTGTTCTTACACGAGTCTTAGCCCTTCAGCAGATGGGTTGGGCATTGTTGTTCAGTTGGAGTTTCCCCCTGCTGGGCAGGCGAGCAATGGACAGATAGCAATGGACAGTGGAGACAGGAAAAAGTCACTTTCCCAAGTTGGACCCATCTTTCTGCCATTCATATTTGAATATTTTACCCTTTTTTTTTTTGTGGTCTGTTCTGCCTTCCAGCTCCTCTGCTGCATTTAGCCTTGGAGGGTGGTGGTAGTAATCAAAAGCCTACTTTTTACATTTCTCTCAGGATTCGCTGGAGAATGTTTCTAGCAGAATGCCCCGTTCTCTGCACATATAAAGGATAGTGGCTGTCAAAGGGAAAGATGCTTCCTTCGCAAGAGTTTGGAGTAGAAAGATAGCTAAGCAAGATAGATTAGCTAAATCAAGGTTCTCAGCGAGCCAGTTGAGAAAAATCACCCCTGCTTGGAATAAAAAAAGGATTAAGGAGATGGATTTTTATTGACTTCAAAGGAACAGATTTTTCTGCCTGTCCCTTACTTGATTTCTGTATTTTTTTGTTGGCTTAACAAAGCCAACTTAAATAAACTTTTTTGCCAAGTCTGTTCATTCCTCATTGGCTGAAGGCTGAGGGAGGCAACTTCCCTTGGACGAAAATAATGACAGAAATCAGATTTACCAACATATGTTTTTTCTTTAGTCTTCAGTTGTAAGATAGTTGTGAATTCATATCCGAAGGAATATAACAATAACACAAACTGCAAAGCGAAACAGATGTCCACCATTGAGCCGCTTGGTTTCCCAGTTCCTCCTGATAGCCCCACACGGCTGTTGCCGATAAAGGAGGAGCGTGAAGCCTCCAAATTCGTGCAGTCAACGTGGAAAAGAAAAAGAGCTTTTCTGTAGCTTGGAAAGTGTGATGAATACAGCAAAAAGAAACGTCAGTGTAAATGTAAAAACACAACATTGTGCCTTAGGATGGAGTGTTCAAAGCTTCCAGTGGTGGGAGCAGGGCCCTATGTGGTTTCTCTATTAACACAGCAAACAGGAAAGTTCTGACTGAGGAAGTAAGTCTCTGTCTCTTATGTGAGAACAGTGTGTGGGTCATCCAGCAGAAGATAACACAGGCCTGCTGCTGTGACCCCAGAAATCACTCTGGCTTATGGCAAGCTCTCGGTGCTTTCAGCTGCTGGGAAGTTGGGCATGCGTATGTGAGTGATTTACAACTTCTTGGCAGAATACTAAGCTCTTGACCCAGTGGCATTTGAGTGAGTGGCATGAGGCTACATGTGAAACTGTGGTGCATGCCTTTAGTCTCAGCACTTTGGGAGGTGGAGGCAGGAGGATCTCTGTGAGGTTAAGGCCAGCCTGATCTATACAGTGAATTACAGAGCAGCCAGGGGCTAGATAGAGAAACGTGGCTCAAATAAACGAAAACATGAATTATCTTTAGTTTTCCTGATGTAAAGAAGCTTTCTTACATTTATTCATTTTCTTACATGTTTAAGTGTTCTGACTGCATGTATGTGTGTGCACAGGTGCATGCCTGGTACTCAGGGGGATCATTAGATGGTCTCTTCTGATATGGGGGCTGGGAATTGAACCCCAGTCCTCTGGAAGAGCAACAAGTTCTCTTAGCCACTGGGCCACATCTCCAGTCCCAGAGTTCATCACTGTCATCTCACCTTCATTGTTCTCTAAATTACTATATTCTCTGCCAGTCATGAGGAGGCAGGTGGACCTTAACCACCTTCGGCCTTTGACCCTTACAAATGCTCTTCTGAACAATGGTATTTATCAGAGCCTCTACCACACACTTCCTTGTTCAGTGGCTGCTCGGGAAGCACACGGCACCGAGAAAGAGCCAGCCTAAGTTAGCTGCTGAAAACTTGTCCGCCTACTGCTTGATGAAGAAAGGGAAATAAGGGCTTTTGATCACAGGTATAATAAGTTTAGGTCAGGAGTTCATTTTTAAAGGAGTAGTAAAAACGTAATTAGCAGTAGAATTCAGGTGGTTTCCAATTTACGAGTGGAAAACTTTCTTCATTAATTTTCCCCATGGAAACAATAGATAATTACTTTTTTCAACTCTATTGAGTTTTTAGCTAATGAACTTTAGATCCCAAGTACCTGTTTCATCTGTACCTGAGAAGGAAGTTGTACGAGGGGGCCACGTTGAAGCCCCAGTCCGTTTCCTAGGCCAGGTGCTGTGTCACAAACCCTCAGCAAACCTTGAGCCTTCTGCACCTGAACCAAATAACACTGGCATCCCAGCTCTGCCCAGCATTGCCCCTGATCATCCCGACAAACCCAAGGCTGCGGTAGAGTAGCTGAAGGCCGGAGGCTGTGTTGAGAGGTGGTTGCATCCTCATTCTCGCATGAGAGATGACGTTGTCCTTCCCCGATATAGTCAAGGAGAGAAGATGGGATATGATCTCAAGCAGGTACAGCATCTTGAGCCACAAGAGCAGCCAGTGCTGAAGTTCAAAGGCAAGAGGAGTTGAAGGAACGGAGAGAGGGTGAAGCAGGAGACAGGCTGGAAAGGTAGGCAATCTCCTGACCCTCAAAGGACTGGGCCAGCCTTGGTCTGTCCGCTAATTCCAAGGTTGCGTTGGGCATAGAATGGACTAGAAGGAGGTGCCACGAGTCACCGTTTTAGTCACCAGAGAAACACAGCATGGGGCTGTGGTGTGAAAGCCGGCTAGCCAGCTAGTGTTCATGTGACTTTGTGGTGACAGCATGGAATTTCCTATTTCCTGGGGGTCTGAAGGAGAGTGGAGACACAAACCAAGGAGAGCTGCCAAGCTGTGGCAGACAGAGTTGGGAAGCAGTGACCCAGGAGGATATGTAGGAACAGTAATGGACAAGTTTAGTCAAAGCCGCTTCCAGGAATAGCCACTCCCCTCCCACTAGTCACCCACTAAATGACAGGACTTAAAGAAGAAGTTCACTTGACTAAAAGTTAGACATAGCTGGTCTAGCTGGTCAAGAAAGGAAGTAAAAAGGAAAAATAACAAGTCTCTCAATATCTCTTTGGTGTGTGACCTACAATAGATCCTAAAGAGCTATCACGGCTAGTTGTTATGTGTTCCTTAAGTTCTGCCAAATTGGGGTTGTGTGCACAAGGCCCTGTGGTTAGATCCCCAGCTCCACATAAGCTAGTTATGATAAAAACACACCTGTGATCCAAACACTGGGAAGGCAGGTTCAGCTGTTCAAGGTCATTCTCAACTACATATCAAAGTCAGCTCTGGGATACATGAGACCTACTCTCAAAATACATATCTGCTAAATTACCAAATTAATTACATTTTGTTGCCTAATAATGTACTTTGTGACCATTGATTAAAAAGAGATGTCGGGAGTCATCTGTTTTGGGGTTTATTTAACTGAATTATACCCCCGCTTCTCTCTTGCAAGGAGTGGCTGATTAAACTTACTGTCAGCTGTCAATGCAGAAGCCAGTGTTACAGAGGTTGAAGTATAGAGGTAACTTCTTCTCTACTGTTATGGACGAAGTTCACATAAGTAAGGTTGCCACAGCCTGTAATCTGAAAATGAGGGCAGAACTGGAGAGTGCTTGGTTGCCTTTTATGAATCCTGAGTAATGTCATCCATGTTAGGAGGGATATTAATGTGGCTTAAGCGCTAAGTGCAGCAAGTCACCGAAAAGTTCCAGCTAAGATGCTGCTTCAGCTTGGAGATATTCTTAGCCTGGAGGCTGGATGGTGTGATGCCGCAATATCCCTGATGAAAAAAGAAAGATCTGGACACCTGTTGTATTTTATATCCCTAAATGAGTACCTCTCGTTTCCTGTACACTGTCCTCTTCTCCGATCAGATGCTAGTTCTGGAAGGCCTTGTGACATTTATTTACCTCCTGTTGTTTCTCTTGAGGGGGAAATAAACAGATCTAAGCAGTGGCTAGCCGCTGCCTCAGTTAAGTATAGAGTAGCCCACAGAAGGGATGGGCCTGCTTTTCAGTTGCTTCTGCACAGTAGAATCCGATGTTAAAATCCCTCTTAATGTTTTCTATACACACAGAATTTAAGTCCATCACCAAGTGTCCAGTAGGGAGCTACAAAATGTTTACTGAGAAAATACATGAAATATAGACGCAGTTTCTTTTAAACTCAAAGCCTTTGCCAAAGTAATTGTAATGATTAATAGTTTAGCCAGAAGGTTGCATATCACAGAAACCTTGGAATTTCAACTCTGTTGTATCAGCTTCCATTCTCCAAGTTTGAGATGTTATTGATCAGCTCTTTGCACAGTTAAATTGCAGAAAGGAATATTAACGACTAAAATCTGGTACTATGTAGACATGTTTCAAGTAGCGACTTAATCAGGCCAGGTTAGGAAACGGTAGGGAAGGAATCTCTTGTAGTTCCTCCCTGGTGCCGGTGGAGTCTTCCATCTAGTACAACAGATGAGAACATCCTGTCTTTATTCATCCGTTCTAGCTCTTTGCTTCATCCCAAATTTCCAACGTTGACTATGGTACCCGATTACACATCACACACAACCCAAGAGTCATCCCTATAGAGGCAACAACCCTAGGCAAGATGGGTTTGGTTGTCTCAGGGAATGATGCAGATGGAATGTGTAGTGGAAAGGCTACAGTCCCTAACTGCCTTCACCTGTCTGCGCCCAGAGTCCTCTCTGTGGAGCATGGATGGGAGGTACTTACAGAGGACCCAAGGCCAGAACTGTGTTTGCTAGAGAGTGGTTTGCTCCAGCCCTGGTCTCTTCTGATGCTTCTGAGCCCACCCCTTTATCTCGAAGGAGTACTCACCAGATCCGGTCTCTACAGGATCAGAGAATAAATTAGGTAGGACTTGATCAAAATGAACCTTGAGATGATGAAGGAGCTAAGGAAAAAACAAACCCCAAGGCATTGTGAGGAGACCAGAGCATTTTTTTGACCTTGTCTGCTGTGGCTCCTTTAAACAGACCCTGTCTAGAGCAGACAAAGGGGGCTGTATGGTGAGGCTTGGACTCTTATCTACCCAGTCAGTGTGCTGTAAAGTCGTGTATTTTGCTTCTTGTACACTACCTGGCAGATAGGCGATTTTAAGAAATATTTATTGCCTTTCCTCTCAATCTCTACATTTGAAAAACTGCTTTAGGAAATGAGATAATAGTTAAAAATAATAATTAAAAAAGCAGAAGCACAGGATTTGGGGAAAGATAGCATAGAAAGTCAAGCCGATGGAGAAAAGCTAGAGGATTTGGCATGATTTATTGTAGAAACATAAGGCTATGTGTTTACATTACGAATATAGTTATTATAATGAAAATGATAGAGACTATAGAGAGTCTTTTCCTTTATGGCATCGTCAGCGTTACAGCACTAGGAAAATGAAATACCACAAGAAAGTTTTTTAACACTCACCTTCAGTGGTGTTAACAGTAAATATCTTCACATGAGTCCATAATTTAATGTCTTTTGTTTTGTTTTTGTTGTTGTTACTGGGTTTTTTTTTTCTTCATTCTTTTCCCCCAGCCCCAGACAGGGTTTCTCTGCGTAGCCCTGACTGTCCTGGAACTCACTCTGTAGATCAGGCTGGCCTCAAACTCAGAGATCTGCCTGCCTCTGCTGCTGGAGGGCTGAGATAAAAGATTTTTGGTCTTTTAAGATAGGGTGTTACTGTGTAACTCTGGCTGTCCTGCAACTCCTTCTGGCCTCAACTTAGACCTCTGCCTCCCAAGTACTGAAATTAAAAACACATCCATGTAATTTAATGTCTCTTTATATGCTAAAGGGACCTAAGTGAATGCCTCACTCCAGTTTTCTATATAAAGAAAGAAAAGTAGATTTACTCAGTGTTTTAGTTGGGTCAGGTCTGGGACCAGTAGCCGCAGTGTCAATGAATGCTTGCTCCTCGGCTCTGCGCACTTGGCCTCTTCCGAGGTACTGGAACCCATCATCACTGCCTCCATGTAATGATGAGATTTAGATGGGCAAAACAAGAATAGGGCAGTTAATCAAAAAATGTTGTCTAGAAGAGAAACTTTTTCTTGGAGACCAGCCAGAACCTACTTGGAAAAATTTGCAAACTCTATTACAGGTAGACTGAACCTGTGAATTCTGTCTTCAAGAGAGAGGCTCTGACTATCCTAAAGAGCTTGGTGGTAAATCTGATCATGCAGCATGCTGTCAACATTGTATTAGTAAATACAATCACACATGTTTACTGTCTGAACAGTGCGTATGACTTAGCCTTTGGGTAATGGCCAGGAGTCTGCAGTTTCTGATGTGTGTGTGGTATTTGGTTTTCCCTGTTTGAGTTTCAGCCTCTGATGCTTCCACTTTGATAAAGACCTTGTGCTTGGCTCATTTTACCTTTGTCTCTATGAAACATGATCCTCTTGACGGCAGGGCCCAGTGAAGGGTACCGCTAGAGCTTTTTACACACAGTGAATCACAGCGACGAGCGGTCGGCGGGCACTGGCCTTTGAGCCCAAGCCAGTCAGAGTCAAAGAATCCCATACAACCTTCCCGGACAGGAGTGTGCGCTGAAGGGTTCCTTCCTGTCATTTCTTGGGCCATCAGGCAGACCTTCTTTTTGCTTGCCTGTGGTACCTTTTGCAAGTCCTGTTGCCAGGACTCCCTTTTAGTGCCAGTAGGGAAACGATGAAATGACTTCCGTGGCTGGCAGCAGCTCTTGTCACTGCCCACAATGCCTTCATCCTATCTGCTCAGTGGCTGGCTCCTCCTAGGACAGGGCTTGTCTTGAGCACTGGAAGGTCCACACTGGTGGCTTCCACTGCAATGTCACAGGTTCAGATGTCAGCAAGGCACTGGAGTGTAAATCTGGAGGTTCCTTTTCCACCCGAGGAACCACTGCCAGTTCCCGAATAACCACTCAGAGGCTTAATATTAATTATGAAAGTTTGGTCGATGGCTCAGGCTTATTACTAGATACCTCTTAGATTTAAATTGACCCATTTTAATCTATGTTTTACCACATGGCTGTGGCATTATGTCACATCTTCTCCACCAGCTGCTGGGGTCTCTCTAACTATACCTTCTTTCTCCCTGTATCTTTCTGAATTTACAGCCTAGCTATAGTCTGCCCTGCCATAGGCCAAAGCAGCTTCTTTACTAACCAATGGTAATAAAACATACTCATAGCATACAGAGGGCCATCCCACATCATGGCCCTGGTGACCGGCCCCTCTGGGTTGTCTGGTTGGAAGAGGAAGCATTGCTCTGGCCTGGGCTGTGCCTGATCTTCCTGAGTTGCCAGTTCCAGGAGGGACATGTAGGGTCAGAGTAGTGGGTGTCCTGGTGCCTCAGTGCCTCCCTCAGCATCAGGATCAGCCTCCACGCATCTTAAGCATGCTGTTGGAGAAGGAAATACCAAATGGGTTACTTCTCTTATGAACCTTATAAACCCACATTGTGTTAGGTTTTGGAGGAACTGTTTCTCTATTGTCTGTCATCAGGCAAAGTGTCCCTATCATAACTAAAGAAAGCAGCAACAGCAAAGGAAAGAACAAATTTCCCCTTTTGCTCTTTTACAACACTAAATCCAGTCAGTGAAAGAGATTGCCAAATCCAACCGAGGAATTTGACCCCATTGATTAAGTTGTGTTTCTGTCCTAATGCGAAAGGAATAATTTCTTTTCTTTATTAATCTAAGGAGGGGGATACCACGGGGACCATTTGCTGGAAGGCAGATCCAGAAAGGGCAGGAATATTCCTGTTCTCATTCTTCGTTGAGGATTTGCTCTAGAAGCACCAGGTAGAATGTTCAGGGGGTGGCTGTCTGGATGGCTCAGCAGGTAAAGGAAAGGCATCTGCCACCAAGTCTGATGACCTAGTGCAGTTCCCCGGGACCCACTCGGTGAGATGAGAGAAGCGATTCACACACACACACACACACACACACACCACACCACACCACACCACATACATACACACACGTACACACACACACATACACACACACACACACACGTTTTCAAAGGAATTGAAAACTAGTAAAATCTACTTATGCGCTGTAGTTTGTGACTGAGTATTAAGATAAACTCTGTGTTTCCTGAAAGCTTCCCATTCTGTAGCAGGTTGCCACCCTTTTGCAGGCTGGCATGCTGTTTGCTGTGTGAAGCTCTCCCTCTAAATCCTATTAACACAGTCCAAAACACAGCTGCCACTGATGACTGGCCCCCAGTGTCCAGCGATGCAGTGTATTCATCTCCCGTCTTGCCCCTCACGCACTGGTTGAATTGTTCCTCGTGAAGTCAGATAAGCAAAGAAAACATCCCTAGGTTCACTGCACAATTAACATGCGGCCTCAGTTTTTACCTTTTTTTAATCTATGATCTTCTCATTTAGCCAAGCACTCACTAGACACTTGTCAACTGGCCGTGCATATCTTCATACTATGGCCCTGCTGAGGTATCTGCAGCAAATAGGCACTTCCTAAAATTTATGTAATCATTTGAAATTCAGAACGGATTGATTAGCATTCAGGAGATGCCGTGGTTCAATATTTATGCCATAGAGATTTGGCGGAGGCAAATAACGGTGCATGAAGCTGATGCTTTCCTTAATTAAATGCAGTATAATAGGTGTTGTGTGTGGGTTTGTTTGTTTTTTCCCTCTCAGTGAGCAAAGCAGTTTAGCCATGACCAGATATAATTCATTTTGGAGTTCTAAGTGTGAACTTAATCAATACGTATTTACCACCACTGAAGCGGTGATTATCATTTGTTATCTGCTGGCACAGAAATATAATTGTCCAAACAGCATTCATTTCAGCATATTTCTGAGTAGATTATGCTCTCAAATCTTTAGTAGATTTTAGTTATTAATGCATTACTGTCATTTTGCTAACTACTGCTATTTAGTGAGTTGAGTTTTCAGAGACTTGGCATGGGAGCTTGAGCCTAACCGGAAAGGCAAATAAAGGGACAAAGCCCTTTGCTCCCAACATCTCTTCCTGCTTCATCATGCCAGCTGCTCTGCTCACACCTCAGAGGAAATGTAGACCATAGTCCTGCCCAGCGGTAGTGAGCTGGCATCAGGGTCATCCTAGATCAGCACACCAGTGAGCCCCAGACCCCAGCACCTTGGGTCTAGAACGGGACAGATCGGTGGCTCACCTCTGAGCCATTTATCTATCAAAGCTTCTTCTTGGTTTACTGATCAGATCCTATGAGTCCAAACTTGTGTCCTGACAGTGTTTGGCTAAGAGGTTAAATTCCAAACCGCCCATATGACCCAGGAGGCGAGAATGAATAGGAAAGAAGAGATTTCATCATTTTGAAACACTGCTGAACACCGGCTACCGCAAGACTATTGTGTTAGGCCGCGAAGGACGTGGCAGCAAATGGCTTTTCTAAGGAAAGTCTCACATGCTGTAGACCTGATCTTCAGCTGTTGGGGACATCCTTCCAAATACAGCATGGTTAACCAAGCAAATAGTTCAAAATCCACTGTTCACTCATCTGCCTTTGTCTCTTTTCTGGTAGCTTTTCCCACTGAACCAAAGCATGGCCCTCCCTACCATATACTATGTTTGTGATGAGCCTCTTGTCAGCTCTCACTGAGGAAACTGAGAACTCACCAATCCCTGAGCCACACAGATTTTGAACGTCTTCTGTCTCGGGTTTGGAAAGGTGGAATTCTAGAACATGAGCTCAGAAACTCTAACACAACAAACCTGTGATGCTGTCAGTCACATCGGAACAAGGACACTGAGACTAACAGGTTACGTGACCTGAGCCCGCCTCTGTAGAGTCAGGATTGGAAGAATCTCCTCAGGAAAGGCCCATAGAATGGACTTCCGCAGTCAGGGGAATGCTGCTCTTGTGTAGAGCCTAGATTACACTTTCTTTATTTATTGGGAGCTGGGCATGTGCCACAGTTCGCTATCTAAAAATGTCATCATTGACAGAGTGCATGTCCCTATACATGCCACAACACTGTTTGTTACATTAGGATCAGTTGTGGGTTCTGTACAGTCTGAGCACTTGTTATTTAGAAGACATTAGTTCTCCTGTGTTCAATCTCACTTGGATTTTCCCAGTTTTGCAGAGGCTATGAGGAACTGTGTGCCATACACACACACACACACACACACACACACACACACACACACACACACACAGGCTAGTGTGACTTGAGTTCCAATCTGGGCAGTTCTGCCTAATTTTTTTTTTCTTTGGTTTGGTTTGGTTTGGTTTTTCGAGACAGGGTTTCTCTGTAGCTTTGGAGCCTGTCCTGGAACTCCCTTTGTAGACCAGGCTGGCCTCGAACTCACAGAGATCCGCCTGCCTCTGCCTCCCAAGTGCTGGGATTAAAGGCGTGCGCCACCACCGACCGGCTCTGCCTAATTAAGAGTGAATGACTGCATTTCAGTTGTGTGTCATTTGTCCTGTGTTGTTTTTTTAAAACAATTTATTTAATTTTATTTTATGTGCATTGGTGTCAGGGTGTCACTCAGAACCCCTGGAACAGAGTTACAGACAGTTGTGAACTGCCATGTGGGTGCTGGGAATTGAACTTGAGTCCTCTGGAGGAGCAGCCAGTGCTCTTAGCCACTGAGCCATGTATCTAACCCTTGTCTTGTGTTGTTTATAGTAGAAGCATTGATAGCTCATTGGCAATAATCCTTTTCCAATATTTATCCTAAGAGAAGTAATTCTTATACTAGCATTACTAATAATTATATATTATATATACTGGCTATTATATATATTATATATTTATATATTATATATACTGGCTATTATATATTTTATGTATTCCATCTTTCTGCCTGTGCTTTGTATACACATAGGTTCTTTTTATGTTAATTTAATCTTTTTGGAAGTGTCTCTTTTTCAAGGCAAAGTCTTATATATCCCAGGATGTCCCCAAAGTCCTGATCTTCTTGCCTTTACCAGAGAAATTTGAGCAACATACGTAACAGCTTTTGGAGGTACATTTCTGGCTTTGGCATGACTCAATTACAGGTCAAGGACCTATAATTCTCAGAGAACTGACTAGAAAACTTCTTGCCCATTTGCCACCAAGTTCTGAGTGTTCCTCACAGCTGAGAGCCTAGAGTACACTAGGCCAACAGTCTGTCTCTTAAGTCACAACCTAGCAGACTTGTTTCTATTTTTTAATTTGTAATGAAGTCTATTTATCAATCTTACTATTTTATATTATTTTAAGCATGCAATTAGATACATAGATGTTGTAGGGTCTATCACTACTGTCCTCTCCTTCCAAAATTGAAACTTTGGCTCATAAAGGTGTAATTCCCATCTCCCCTTCCCTCCAGTCCCTGGAGCCACTTCTGTTTGCTGTGCATTAGCTCATCTGAAATAATCCTTTCTTTCCAATGTGCATCCTAAGAGAAACAATGCTTAGACTAGTATTACTAAGAACTATATATTTTAAGTATGTATTCTTTTCATCTTTATTTAGGAAGTATTCTATACATTTAACATTGGGCTTTGCCTATCACATAACATTTGTTTTATAGACTGTGCATAGCTACTGTGCCAAAGACAACACATTGACTGGGTCACTCACACCAGGCCTACTTCCTCACTCTGGCCCACATCTGGAAAAGTCATGTGATTAGACCCTGAAAGAATAGTGCCTGAAGGAGGCAGTAAGAAATGGAAGCAAGCCGGGCGGTGGTGGCGCATGCCTTTAATCCCAGCACTCGGGAGGCAGAGGCAGGCCGATCTCTGTGAGTTCGAGGCCAGCCTGGTCTACAAGAGCTAGTTCCAGGACAGGAACCAAAAAGCTACAGAGAAACCCTGTCTCGAAAAATTAAAAAAAAAAAAAAAAAAAAAAAAAAGCAATGGAAGCATTCTTAACTAGTCCTTACTAGGGGTGGGGTAGCCTTGGTGGTAAGATCTGCAAGCTTGAATTTGAACTCTTTATCTGCTGTGTTTGGGGGATCTGTCTCAATGTCCATACAGTCCAGATATGCATAAAGCATCGTGAATATTAAATACTAGTTATGAAGAATTTAGCAAAAGGTCTGGAGATTGTGTCCTTAAATAGTTCTAAAAACATCTGTATTCCCACTAGTGAAAGTCTCTAAGTGAACGCTGTTTATTGGGAAATGTCTTGTTTTAGAGGTAGTCTTTGGGGTACAGATATATAGACGAAGGGCTTTCTTCTGCCAACGTAACTGTTATTTGTTTTTTATTGTTGTTTTGGTTTTTCAAGATAGGGCTTTTCTGTGTAGTTCTGGCTGTCCTGGAACTCGCTCTGTAGATGAGGCTGGCCTTGAACTCAGAGATCCATCTGCTTCTGCCTCCCTAGCACTGGGATTAAAGCTACATACCACCACTGCCTTAACGTATAGCTGGTTTGTCAACTTCATTCCAAGCCCCAACTTTAACCGATTCTATCCACTGTTCAGAGATATTATTCTAACTTCTAACATTCTGAAATTTGTCAGATGACACAAACTCTAGCCATTTCCTTTTAGTCCATCTACCATCCACCCACAACACAAACCAGAGTCAGAGAGCAGAGTTAGGGCTCTTCCCACCTTGGTGCAGAGCCTAAGCAATGATGCTGGCAGAGAAGCGGGTCAGGCAGTTCCTCAGCTTTGCCCCTCAGTTTTCCACACACAAATAAATGGAAACACTCTTTAGATCCCTTGAGTAGCCTATGACAGCCACAGTTCTCTAGATCTACTGGTGGATAGTCTCTCAGACTAGTGACTTAATAGAAACCAGTGGTCTCAAGCACATAAAACGTGAAGGCTTCACTTAGGAAGCCCGTGTTGTTAGGAAATAAAGCCCTGGATAATTTATCTTTTTTTTTTTTTTTTAATAGTTACAATTTGAGGACTAAAAACCTGTTAGAAAAATTAGCTTTGTTCTTGAACAAAGTTCAAGAGAAATAAATAAACAAACAAATAAATAAATAAAAATAAACAGCCAGACTAGTGCCCCATCGGCACTATGTGAAATGCTGTCCAGTGATAACCTCAGAAGCTTCCCCTTTACTTACTGCTAGCCTCAAATTCAAGGGACCAAGTAGAGTCAGAGCGTAAGGAGTAGAGAGTAAGCCAGGCCCATTAGCACATCTCTGTAATGCCAGCATCTGGGGTACATGGGGCACTGCTAACCATTAAATCAACAAACAACACATAAATTTGTGCACGCTTTTATTTATTTTTAAATTAATAAAATAAATAAATATTTATTTTAAATAAGTTCATGTCAAAGACATGAACTTCAAAATCCAAGATCTTGGTCCTCCCACCTAGAAGCAGAGCTGCCGCGATACAGGGAGGTGGGGCTATTTATCCTCACCTGCGATGCTGGGAGTCATCCTGAGTGATAGCTTCCTAAACTATCAAACTTCAGACCGTGGCACCTCTGCTGTAGGCCATGTGGGGGTAAGAATCATCCTTCATTCATTTCTTCCTCTGACTTTGTGTTGCTTCTTTGAGAGGGCTCCATTGATCATTTTCTGTTGTAATTGTTTCGTGCGTCCCGCAGCTCTGGAGAACTCACTCAGTTCTCATTCTGGGTTTCAAGCACCTAGCATCGTTCTTGGAGCATCATTCCTGGAATGCCATTCATAGGAGAAAGCAAAGCTCGCTTGGTTGGCGTGTTTATTGATGACTGCCCATCTCACTGTTGTGTGTGAGCAGCCTGGCTTGCCTGCGTTGTTTGTGAGTAGCACAGCAAGTTAAGACACAGTTCCTATGATATCCTTAGGCAGAGAGGTCGAGCAACCTGTAAAAACCACCCTGGTAGCAAGGGACAGAACTGAGCTGGGCACATTTGAGCTACCAAAGGCCAGGTTTTCTGCACTCCTTTTCGGACTAATTGATTAATGGAAGCTGCAAGGCAACCTGCACGTTTGTCCATTAAGACAGTGGTAACTCATTCTCAGTAGACCAGTCAGGAGGTTGGACGAAGTCAAATCCTTCTCGACTTTCCTTGAAAGTGAAAGCCAAGTATAGGCCCAACAACTTACCTTTTCCGATGTCCCACTATAGCCTGGCAGCTTTCAGTGTTTGCTCTGTTTTCCAGTGGGAAATGGAGTCACTAGTTTGATCACTGGGAAACCAGAGGCACTTTAGAAATCACAGGCGCTGAATGTTTTATGCTGGCCGGCTGCCTCTATAAAGATTGTTTTTTTCAGTATGAAGAAATGTCTAGGAATGAGGCTCCCATCCTGATGACTCTGTGTGGTGACCAGAAGGATCAGTGGTCACAGGCTCGAAGCCCGAATTCACAACAGATTCTGGCTTTCCTAATGAATGAGGGTCAAGACATTCATTGCTCATGATCAAAAAACCTGAAGAACCAGAAAATAAAAGAAAGCCAGGAAAGAGTTTTAGTAATTAACAATTTCTCCTAAAATTAAGAGAAAATAACCTGTTGTTGTTGGCCACAGGAATTCCGAGATAAATGGAATAGCCACATGTGCTGGCAAGTGTCCAGGGCAGCGTCTATCAGCAGAGCTGGAGGCCCGGGATACTGTAACTGTATTAGTTCTAATTATAACTTCAAGGAAATTCCTCTGTCCATGAGGTGGCTGCAGCTTATTCTTGTCTTAGAAAAGAATACAGCTTTTAGCATTTAAACATCTTATTTGAGCTCTGGGTTATATTTTCCAGATCTGTTTTGAGTTGAGACTCTTTGGGAGACCTGGGTCACCTGTTGCCACCACTCACATTATTCCATTAAATGGCAAACACCACGAGTTAGTGATTTGCTCCCCCATTCAAGGATATTTTAAAAATTTAAAAAATCATTCCTCTTCATATCTTACTCTTATCGTTTCTCGAAATTTCTGGCTCATTCTCCTATGCAATTTGGCTGTACTAAATGACATTCTGATGCAGAGTAAATGAGGGTTCCTAGTACTCCATATCATAGTCAACACCATCATTTTTTATGGTTCATTAGAATGGGTTACCATTCTTAGATTGTACTTGTGATTATCAGTGGCGTTGAACATCCTTCTACCCATTTCTTTAAACTGTCAGCTCATGTCTTTAGCTCACTGGGAAACCGCTTTCCTTACTCAGTCCCAGGGCCGTCCTCCTTCTATGGGTAGATGGATGGGTGATTCTTTTTCTTTCACAGAAGTGGGTATACTCATCAGTGTTTTACTCTGTGATGTTGGTGTTTGTGTTTCCTTTAGGAAATCCTTCTCAATTTTTACAATGTGTGTGTGTGTGTGTGTGTGAGAGAGAGAGAGAGAGAGAGAGAGAGAGAGAGAGAGAGAGAGAAGGAATACTTATTTATTACAATGTGATCCTTTTCCATATCTTCTAATTAGTTAATAACCACATAGCTAAGCATCGCCTTATTATTTGAAATGGATTTTCTATAGTTTACTTCTGTGGAGTGATGAATACCATAGTACTTAACATAACTCTTGATATTTAGACCTTCAAAATGCTTAGACTTTATTGTTTTTGTATAGAATGCATGAGTTTTTATTTTTCTTAGAAAGTAGTTAATTGTCCCAATACTAGTTATGAATAAATTGCTTTCTCATTCTTTTTTTCGAGACAGGGTTTCCCCGTGGCTTTAGAGCCTGTCCTGGAACTAGCTCTTGTAGACCAGGCTGGTCTTGAACTCACAGAGATTCACCTGCCTCTGCCTCCCAAGTGCTGGGATTAAAGGCGTGCACCACCACTGCCCAGCCTGCTTTCTCATTCTTAATGGTCTGTCTTCCATATATTCAAAGTGTGTGTGTGTGTGTATCTCTGTGAAATTTTTATCTTATGTCATTGACCATTTTGGTTATTTCAAACCAAATATGTGTTTTAATCCTTCCTATGGAAATCATTTTTTTTGGGGGGGGGGGGGTCCGAGACAGGGTTTCTCTGTGGTTTTGGAGCCTGTCCTGGAACTAGCTCTTGTAGACCAGGCTGGTCTCGAACTCACAGAGATCCGCCTGCCTCTGCCTCCCGAGTGCTGGGATTAAAGACGTGCGCCACCACCGCCCGGCCCTATGGAAATCTTCACAATCTCTTCTTTCCTTTTGTTTTTATGAGACAGGGTCTCTCTACATAGCCTTGGCCATTCTGGAGACTAGACTGACCTCAAACTCACTGAGATCCACCTGCCTCTCCCTCCTTTATTCTGGGTATGCACCACTATGCCCGGCTCCTCTATTGAATCCTGATAAATGGTTAATTGGTCTCATTTTAAAGAGTCTTATTTGTTTATAGACTTTTGCTGTTCCATATAAATGGTAGGTTTGGGTTATTACTAAGGTAGGATTTTGGTTGGAACTGAGCCATGTTTAGAAATTGATTGGGGGAAAGTTTTTTACTTCCCAGAACTGAGTCCTTCTCATTCCTGAACGTGGTTTTGTCTTCTCCAGTTGGTGGGACTATGCTGATAGCCCTAGGGAAGCTACCCACAGATACACTTTGCTTGTAATTCATGCTTGTCTAGCCTCTTTACAGAGTTTGTTATTACAGTGCAATCTTTTCCTTTGGCATCTTCTCATTGGTTAATACCCACATGCTGAGTATTTTTAGGTGGGTAAGTGTCTCATAAACCACCAGGTTCCCTTATTAGTGAAATGACTTTTCCGGAGTTTTCTCCTGACTTGGTCTTTCCCCATATGGCTTATATTATTTTGTTGGCTAGATGATGTTGACTTGGAGCTGTGATAACAATCATGTCTCTTATAAGATAGTTATAAAGTCTCAGAAATTCACTATGAAAAGTTTTGCTTATATAGGAAAGAAAGAAGGAAAGACGTTGTTGACCATGAAGATACGCAGGTTTATTTTTCTTTCTTTGCCTTCTATTTCAGTAGATTCCCCCTTTATTAGTTTGTTCTCATTTTAGCTTCTTGAGTTGAACATTCTCTGCATCTGTTTCTAGCAATATGTTAATGTTTTTCTGGAAAGAATCAGGGTTAGAAAGTTGCCTCTTGGCACAGCCATAGCAACCATAGATTTCAGGGATTCTAGAAGGGCATGCTTATCATCCTGGGAACTCTAGGGGGCGCCACTCACGTAAGAGTTTATGTCAGAGCCTTGTGTGGTACATAACCTGAGAGTGACCCTCTTTCGTGGTTCTATAGTCGCCTCTAAATATTTTATATTTCTTTTGTCTTCTATTGTGGTTTTAAAAATCAATGGTTTCTCTAGAAATGGGCTTTCAAATTCTAAAACAAATGTGAGTTTGGCTGTGTAAACTATAAGCTACATGTCACAGAGACTTCCTTTGTAATGTGATATTTAGTCAATTTTTGGAAGTTTGGCTTATGTAATACAATATATTTGTCAAGTGTCAAGTTTTAGTCACCTTCATCATTCTGATCATTGGGGGTGGGGATGCGGGTACCTGTGGAGGACACGGGCATAGTATCCCCTACAGCTGGACTTATAGGCAGTTAAAGTTGCCTAATGTCAGCGCTGGGAACCGAACTCACATCCCTTATAAGATGGCTGAGCCATCTCTTCAGCCCTACGTATTATTTCTTATTTAGAGATTTTTGTACACAAACACAATGTTTTTTATCATATCCCCTACTCCATCACCTCCGATTCTTGCAACTCTACCTCACCATGTTCTCCATTCCCAATTCTTCCTGTTTGCCCTTTTACCCTCTCCTAAACTCTCCTTTGTCTGCATGAAGAAAGGCGTGTCTTTTTAAAATTCTCATTGCCCCTTCTGCGCTGGTTTCGTTTCAACTCCTTAGCTGATGTAGTGGGATTTCTTGTGCTTCTGTGGTGGGTGGCTTCCCTGGAAACCCTGTGTGGTTATACTCTGTTCCGTTAGTCTCTTTTCAAGTTTTTGTTTTGAAATCATTACAGATTTGATCGAAGTCCGGGAGAAAACCCTCACCCAGGAGGTCCTACCTACTTTCTTCCATTTTCCCTAGCCAAATGCCTCATCTTGTGACATAAGTCAGAGAGGGAGTATTGGTTCCGTCCAGTGAGTGCATGTTTGTGTGTGTCAGCAGTTTTCCACACGCTTGTTTCTTGTGCTCCCTGCCGTTCCTGCAGAGAAAGTTTGGCCTGTGCGAAGCAAGCCGTCTTCCTATTTGACCTGTGAAATGGACTCTAGTCTGCCTTTTCAAATTCACCAGGCACTGTCCTCTCATCTCAGGGCTCCGCCCCTAGCAAGCCTAATGATTTGAGGAGTTTCTGTCAAGTCTTTAACCCTTGGAGTCGTTTTCTGTGCTGCCTTCTGGAAATATCTTATCTTGCCTTTCATACCCCCATGACTCATGATACTCCTGTTTGCCACAACTAGAACAATGGTCAGGATAGTCTCTCAGACCGTCGTCCAAGGCCTTATCCAGTCGACACCAGAAGCCCAGATTCCTGGGGCTTTGCCTGGACCTACTCAATGGAAATGTCAATGGTTAGAGTTTCAGAATCTGAATATTTTTGAGAGAAACTGAATTTTTATAACCTACCAAGAACTCTCCATCATTCGGTGTCTGAACAGCTACTCCTAAATTTTGTGGCTCCTCAATTGAGGGTGAAAGGTTAGTTAATAATGCTCAGAATTAAACCAGAATGTTTGGGATAATAAAGCCTATATTTTCAGTCTCCTTTCTTCTACATGAGAACTATATTACACTACACAAATGTGTAACGTGCTATCCCCTGACACATAAGCCAAGAGTCTAGAAAATGGGGACCTGAGGCCCTTCTGAACAGGGGGCACCTGTCGATAAGTCCTAATGTGTAACTTTCTAAGCGCTTGGGTAGCCCAGACAGCAAAGGGGACTGGAAAAAAAACTGCAGTCACAGATGCCAAACAAATGTCTTCTCTGCTTTGAAACAACTAGGCACCTTCAAAAGAGACACATTTATAGAGTAATTACACTAAATAGACTATACTAAATAGATTATTCATTGTTACCAGACCTTAACACAACTTTATACTTCAAAATGTTGGCTTATAAAAATTTATTGGTGACTGACTCATAGGGCGGTGGTGGCACACGCCTTTAATCTTAGGCTGAGGCAGGTGGATTTCTGTGAGTTCAAGGCCAGCCTGGTCTACAAGAGCTAGTTTCAGGACAGGCTCCAAAGCTACAGAGAAACCCTGTCTTGAACCCCCCGCCCCCCCCCAAATTTATTGGTGACTGAAATGGCTCAGCTGGTTAAGGGTGCTTGCTGCCAAGTCTGATGACATGGGTTCAAAACCTGTAACACACACAAGATGGAGAGAATCAACTCATAAATTTTCCTCTGACCTCCACTTAACATGCCCATACCACACATCTCACATACATACACGCACGCACACAGCACGAGACTGTGCTTTCATTTCCTGGCCACCCTGGACCCAAATGATCACACAGAAGCTATATTAATTACAACACTGTTTGGCCAATGACTTGGGCGTATTGCCAGCTAGCTAGCTCTTACCTCTTAACCCATTTCTATTAATCTATGTATCACCATGAGTCTGCGGCTTAGCAGTAATGTTTTGGCATCTTTCTCCTTGGATGTCTCCATGGTATCTCTTTGACTCCGCCTTCTCTTTTTCTGTCTCCGTTCTGATTTCCCAACTGGCTTTATTCTGCTAAGCCATTGGTCTGTAACAGGCTTTATTCATCAACCAATAAATGCAACATATACAGAAGGACATCCCACATCTCGTGTGTACATACAAAGTAAATAAAATGTAAAAAGTTAAAATGATTACTAGATATGAAAAATCACTACACACAAGATACCAGATGATTAATTTATTACATGTCAGCCAGAAGATTCTTGCAGTCCTACACACGGGGGTGGGGGTGAGAAAGAGACAGAGATAGCAATAGAAGGTTTCTCAAAATTGTTCTAAGAAAATTGCTTGTTCCAAAGCAAGCTTATGATGGATAAATAACACAGAGTTTTCATTTTTAAACTGTAGTCAGTAAAGCAACTATTACATGGTGAGCAAGTACCTGAGTTACAAATAAATATGGATTTGATCAGCTCCAAAACCAAAACTGGGTAGCTAGTAGTTAATAGTCACATTAGTCAAAGAAGAAAGAAACTCAAAGGCAAGAGTGTGAAATGAGACTGTAAAGAATAAATGGAGATGCGGGGGGGAGGGGGGGGCATAAAAACCAGAATTGCAAGCTTAAAGGGCGGTAATGTTTATAACACAAGACAGGCTCTGGGATGCTAGTACTCAGGGTGCTGTGGCAGGAGGATTTTGAGCTCCAGGTCACCCTGAACTATGTGGTGCAACTCTGGTCAAAAACAAACGAAACAAGGTCTACCTGAACTTCTAGTTCATTCCTGTTGTTTTCCTTGTATAGCCCACTGGCTTAGAGAATAACCTACAAAAATGAAAATCTTTGTGCATGCAGTGACAGGGTCTGCATCCTCTTGGCATTTTCTGTCCTTTCCTCCTTCATCTTCTTGTCTCTAGCTGTGCTTTTTAGTACCATGTGTTCCCAGCCCTTATTGGGAGGGTTTATGAAGAAACAAGGTGGGATGCAACCATGGATGGGCTGCCAGGGGGTTCACCCTCACCCAATGCTGTCCCAAAGATCAGTGATGAGCTGTAGCCTCAGAATTGGTTTCTGGGGTCTTCTGACTGTGATATAGTTCTTATATTATAGATAAGTAATATATATGTATATAATACACAATAAAAATACGTAAGAGTCTCTTTATTATACTTGTGACCCAATACATGTGTCTGTCAGCCACTGACTTGTGGCAACTTGAAAGCACTCAATAGCTGTTCACACCTGTGTGTTCATCCTCAACACACACCAAAGTACAGTGGAGGAGGGCAGAGAGGCTCTTGAGTGCGGCACCCTGGCAGCTCTCAGCAGGGCAATAGCACAATCACAGGTACCTGCTTGGCTCTCTTGATGCATCTCCCCCACCCTCCCCCCATTTAGCGCCATGCAGCAAGTGCTGTATCAAAGTGATTGTATGAATGTTTCTGTCACCTGTCTGAAGTCTGCAGTGTTCAAACCGAGCACAGAGTAGAGTTCGCACAGCCTGTAGATGGTTGAGTGGGTGGGTAGGTGCATGAATGAACAGTGATTAAGTGAAAGCCATAATGGGCAGTCTGAAAGGTGTGTTAACCATCTTACCACTGTCTGCAATTTATTCAATCTTGAGACGGGTGACAGAAAACAACCAAGCCAAGTTGAAGGATACGAGGCCAGACCCTCTCCTGCCTCCCTTGGTGGATGCCTGGCGGAGGAAACAAACAATTGTACTGTCTGTCCAAGCAGTCAGTTAATGGGGAGAGCATCCCCATCTTGTTTTTATGGCATCAACTGGTTTAGAAGAAAGACAAGTGTCTAAGAGTCCAGTGAGTATCATCCATATTTAATGCCCCATGCTATCACAGGCAAACTACTCGGATGGTCATCAGCACCACTTAAAAAATGGCTCCTTGTTAAATAATTAATACATGTGATGGGGGAAACTTCGAGCAATGCTCAGAGCCCCAGTAATTAATGGGCTGGTTACAAGATGCTCATAAGATGGCTTAACCACTAAAGCTACCCCGTAGCTTTGAATGTTTTAACATTAAGCCCACGTGCATCAATGGCCAAAAAAAGGGGGGTGTGTGGTTGGTGTAGAGCTTGGTGAGAGGTAGGAGAGAGAGGGTCACAAGCTATCACACAGTTTGGAGGCCTCAGCTATTAAAAGACTTGGTCAAGGATTGAGGCCTTAGTCCCTTCCTCGTGCCCCAAGCATCCCTTCCCTGTCTCTCATTACATTAAAAGCTGCAGTACTCGATGCGCCGAGAATGCACAACCTTTCTGTTCTGGTTCTGTTTTATCCCCCTGCTTTGAGAATTAGTGATGAACCTGAGCCCTGTTTGTTTGTTTTCTTGCCTGTTCTCTATTGTTGGCTCTTCTTGGAAATTAACCTGGGAGCTTTCTTGGAGGGATTAGTCGGCAGCGTCTCAGTTCTGGGAATTGAGAGGAAAATGGCCCCATGGCTGCTCACCAGCAGGCTGGTCCCAACTCAGCCCACCCCCACCCCACCCCCACCCCCGAGGAAAAGAGAAAGGCTTCAGGAGATGAAACATTGTCTTGCGTCCTTCTGCGCCATGCTGGGCAGTCAGTCTGGTAGGAAGTATGGGGCGATAATAGGACGGTCTTTTCAGAGAAAGCCCTGGGTTTCAAGTTAGCAGGAACCATCTATCAATTCTTAGGATTATGCCATGATTTACTGTCAGAGCACCATGTATTCTGTGATTTTCTGCCTCCCGTGAAACATTGTGCTTTCCTTTTCTATTGATGTATCAACTATAATAGTTACAAGCAGCTACAGAAAAATCAATAGCCAGCTTTCATTACTGTGTACATCAAGTCAAGAGCCCCATGCTTCAAGAGCATACCTTGTTACATACTCGCTGATGGAAGAGGGCTGCACACTACTGTCTTTCCAGGCTGAACGAGAAAAATCAACTTAGAGAACTATAAGCATACGGATTTTTATAAATATGGTTGTCATAAATATAATATATGTCATATATATGTGATTGTCTTCTAAATGAAAGCATAGAATTCTGGAAAGGGTATGGATAGAAGTTCAGTCCTTATCAAAGGAAAACAACCATTCCAAAATGAGCCAAGATCCTGCTTGCCATGTGTTCTGTTCTGTAATCTTCTTCGGGTCACCCAGGCTGCAGGAGTAAGCACAGTAATGGTGTGGTGCTATTAACATGCTCCACACCCAGACAAGCAACGAGCCTAAGAGAGTAAGAGGCTGATGGATGTTGCCTGAACCTCAACCAAAGCTACATTCTTTCAGAGTGTGCCTGTTGGAAATAGAAAAGGGTGTGGGATTTAAAAGCGACACATATGTGTATCATGTTTGGGATCATATTTAGCTACCAGCTAAATCAAGATGGCTGGAGACTAAAATGCATGTCCAGGTATTCCGGGGGCTGCCCGGATTATGTATGCAAGGATTAATTGTCATTAGCCCATGCTGGATACAGCTGAGCATCTTGGGAAGCGAGCAACAGGGCCGCCAACCGTTCTTCTGTACCCCATTCTGGGAAAGGCTCTGCATTGCCCAAATTGGTTAGCTAATAGTGACATCAACGAGATTAAATTATCCCTCCTCTTTCCAGTGCCGGACTTGGAACTTGTATCCTCACTACATTAGGCAAGCACTTGACCATCCATTGATATCTTCTATGAGTGTTCTCTCTCTCTCTCTCTCTCTCTCTCTCTCTCTCTCTCTCTCTCTCTCTCTCTCTCTCTCTCTCATACACACACACACATCACACATACCCTCCTATCTTCCCCCTGTAGATTATAGGAGCACGCCACTCCACCTGGCCTATTACTTATAAGTCTAGTAGTTAGAACTGTAAAAAAAAAATTGTATAATTTATGTTTGTGTTTCTCTGTGTATGCATGTTTTGTTTTGTTTTTTGTTGTTGTTGTGTTTTTTGTGTTTTTAGTTTTTCGAGACAGGGTTTCTCTGTAGCTTTGGAGCCTGTCCTGGCACTAGCTCTTGTAGACCAGGCTAGCCTCGAACTCACAGAGATCTGCCTGCCTCTGCCTCCCGAGTGCTGGGATTAAAGGTATGCGCCACCACCGCCTGGCTCTGTGTATGCATGTTATATGGTTGGATTTCCTGTGGAGGCCAGAAGAGGGTATCAGATTCCCTGTAATTAGAGGTACAAACAGCATTGAGCTACTTTGTGTGGGTGCTGGGAACACCCGAAGAGCCACAAATGATCTTAACCAGAGAGCCATCTCCAGCAACACCCCCCCACACACACACTTAATAAACCTACTTTCAGTTTAGTTTATCCTAACGATAATAGGAGGTGTGTAAACATTTGGATGATTACAGAATCCCTGTGATTGCAGCTGATATTTCCCCTAGATAACACTTAGGCTCTCAATAAAGAGTGGTCTTTTCAAATGCTTGTGTACTCCAAAGGGAATCCTAAGACTGTGGACTGAGCTCAGCCTAAGCCTCTGGGTTCGGGCCCCAGCTTGGTAGAGGGAGAGATCCTTCCAGGGCACTCTCCACAGCCACCCAGGGGGGGTGTTTGCTCTGGCTTATCCCCCTTGCTCTTGCCGGAGGGGAGGTCAGAGGGTGCCCACTCCAGCAGGAAAGGGGCAGGATGTTTTAGACAGCAGGGACTTTCCAAGTTGGCTGTTCTGAGCTCCGTGGGGTCACACTAGTGGGGAAATCCAGAATGACAGCAGGCATGCCACCCACCCACCTGCCTGGCTCCTTGCCAGAGGGGTTGCTGGTCATATATTAGTTATTTAGCAGGCTTTAAAGATAGATATTCTGGAAGAGTCTCAATCAGAAACTGTGAGTATATTAAGAATCAGGCAATAGTTGGTTGGTGGTGGTGCACACACCTTTAATCCCAGTGCACAGGAGGTAGAGGCTGGGGGATCTATGTAAGTTCAAGGCCAGCCTGGTCTACCGACAGAGCTGTTACACAGAGAAACCTTGCTTCTAAAAAAGAAAGGGAAAGGAAAAAAGAATCAGGCAAAAATGGATGTATGGATTTATAGAGAAAGAAGGAAGGAAAGGAGCTTTGTAGATGGTCAAATGTGCCTCAAGTAAAGGCAGCCGTGGTTACGGTTTCTTCCACGGGCCACATAAGATTTGAATTTTATTCTCAATTAACAAAAAATAAAAGAGGCTTATGTTAACCTTTTTTAGTCATATTCACAGAAATATCATTCTGTGATCTCACCGAATTCGTCAATTAGTGTTGTTTTAGTAAATTAGCTAAGAAGCGCCGTCAGGTCTTCCCTGCCCCACAAGCGCACTTTTGACCTTGGAGCCTGCATCTCCAGAAGTGTCTTCCAGATCCTCAGTGTAGAGCCTCTTCAGCCGCAGCCCAGGGTCCCGGTGTGGGAATGGCTGGCCCGCCCCACAGCTGGTGGTGTTTCCTGCCTTCCCACACGCTGGCACCTGTGCTCACCTGGGACACACTTGGGCAAGGGACAGGATTGCGCATGCACCCTCTCCTGACTCTGTCCTGCCCAGCCACAGGCAGACCCTCGTGCAGTCTGGGGAGTGACCAGTAGCTGGATGGATCCGGCAGCCCCCGCTCACCGCCACGGAACAAAGAGAAAGGTTCACTTCTCGCTGGTGCCCTCCAGGTGCCCACGACGTGAAGGTAGACGGATAATCTCATCCATAGGGGCCTCCTGGAAGTTTCAACCAAGCATTTGCGAATTTCTTGTTAGTGACCAGAAGAGGCAGATGATTATGAAACACTGTATTTATAACACAGTGTTCGGTATGGTAACTACCAAAGTGTGCGCTTCTCTGCCTCTTTCAGAGGTGTTAAAAGATGCTTCATTTTGCTGTCCCAGTAGGTTTGCACGTCTCAGCAGCTCACTATTGTCTGCGACTCCAACACCAGGGACCCCCACCCCCGAGGGTTGTACACCAGGCTTCCGCAACAGCTGTGGATCTTGGTACCAAGATGTGGCCGGGTTTCGGTGGTAGGAAGTGTACCTCATCTCCATGCCCATCAAAAAACTTAGTCTTTAAGAGAGACAAAGGGCAAGGTAGAGATGGGGGCATAGAGGGTGGAGCTTAGACTGTAGTGGGAGCTTGGTTATTAACCAGTGTTAGAAGAGATCAACACCTTTGAATCTTAAGCATGAAATCAGATAATACCAACACAGATACTTAAATACGCATCGCTGAATTAGTATTAGTTAATACATCGTGGATCCTAAGCGCCAAACTTTCAACACAAACTAACACTGTTTAGACACTCCTGCTCGGTGATCTGTAAGTCCTCCGAATGGGCTCTCTCTCTCCAGCCAGCAGGGCTTTGTGTTCAGACTTGACCTGGAGTAGATTGCATTCTTGGTTTCTTATGAGTTAGATGATTGGGGATTTGTGTTAGAGCAGTGTTGAGAAAAGTAAACAGATACTTCCTTCACCGGCAAATAGTCACATCTCAGTCTTCTCTTGAAATTGCATTGCAGAGAAGTAAATCCTTCTGCAGTTAGCCCTGCCTTTGACCACAGCCAGGATGGCCTACAGCTTGCTCCTTGTGATGCAGTTCACTGTCTTGGACCTATCTTCAATTTTCTGTTAGCCTTCAATCTATAGATAACCGCAACATCAGATTTTACATAGTCTTTCAAATCTTCTACATTGAAGGAGAGAAGAATTCATCTTTCAGCTACAGCGGGAAAATTGAGTTGGTGGAGGCTACCCTGACTCTGGCATGGTTATAATTGTTGATTCCCTAGGAGAGTCATGGGAAGAATATTGGTTTGTCTTATCCTTAAGCATAAGATCCCATGAGGCAGTCAGGGTTCTACAATGGCAGCCTAAGCTGAGCGAGCATCTGGGGACCTGTACCCGCCCCAGGGAAGGACAGTGTGAAGGTCAGAAGAGCTCCTCTTCCCTTGGGGCTGGTGTCTGGAAGCCGGTGGGCGGGTAAAAAGTCTTATGTGAGCTACCAAGACAAGGATTGGGTCACCTAATGGGGCAGTTGTTCACAGCAGTCAACACTGCAGGGAGAGGAAATGGCTAATGCTGTTCTTTTGAGCCAGGTACTGTAGCCATTACTATTTTGGTTTTTCTTTTTATTTTTTTAAATTCATCTTGAAGGCAAGGAAACTAAGATGATGGAAAAGTAGTTTCTTAAACCAGAATAATCAGATATTCAGATTTAAATTTTATTATAATTGCTGTCTTAGCAAAATCTACAGTTTACGCTCTTAAAATCTTCCTTAGCAGAAGACAGGCAGGCCCCTGGACTGGAGTTCTCAGGCTAATCTCTCTGGTAGATCCCTGCCACGTGATTACACAAATACGAAACAGATTGGCCATATAGATTTTCTGTCTTTCACAGAGAAATACAAATCCACGAGCAATTGAATGAATTATTAATTTAAGTTATGCCCAAAACCTAGATAAGTATCTGACTCTAACGATCTTGTTAGGTAACCAGTTGTTCTTCTTTTAGCGCCCCACCCTGAAGACCCTCTCTTATTTTTTCAAGCCAAATAATTCAAGCTACGTATGGTTTTCTGAATAATTTCCCCCTTTTCAACCTCTGTTTCACTGAGCAGAATTTTAATAAGCTAGGGGAAATGATGTAATAACAGGCAAAGCGTGCATCTAACTCTTAAAAGGTGGCTTTGAGCTTCAGTCTAATGGGTGCTTAGGTCTGCGTGTGCAATAAGAGTTCTCATAGGCCCCCACATGCAGAGTTGTATGGATTGTCTATTGTCTTCTCTTTAGAGGAAATGGGAATAGAGCATCCCAAGTAGAAGCCTCACTACTGCGGACTTTTTCAACGTGGCAACTAATAGCTAAATGTTCGTGTAACAAAGAAATGCCATTTCAAGCCAGGCATTTTTTTTTTTTTTTTTTTTTTTTTTTTTTTTTTTTTTTTTTTTTTGGTTTTTCGAGACAGGGTTTCTCTGTAGCTTTGGTGCCTGTCCTGGAACTAGCTCTTGTAGACCAGGCTGGCCTCGAACTCACAGAGATCCGCCTGCCTCTGCCTCCCGAGTGCTGGGATTAAAGGCGTGCGCCACCACCGCCAGGCTAAAGCCAGGCAGTCTTGATTAAAGGGCACAGCCTTTAATCCCAGCACTCAAGAGGCAGAGGTAGGCAGATCTCTGAGTTTGAGGCCAACCTGGTCTACAAGAACTAGTTCCAGGACAGGCTCCAAAGCTACAGAGAAACCCTGTCTTGAAAAACAACGAAAGAGAAAGGGAAGGAAGGAAGGAAGGAAGGAAGGAAGGAAGGAAGGAAGGAAGGAAGGAAGGAAGAAAGAAAGAAAGAAAGAAAGAAAGAAAGAAAGAAAGAAAGAAAGAAAGAAAGAAAGAAAGAGCCGGGCGGTGGTGGCGCACGCCTTTAATCCCAGCACTTGGGAGGCAGAGGCAGGCGGATCTCTGTGAGTTCGAGACCAGCCTGGTCTACAAGAGCTAGTTCCAGGACAGGCTCCAAAACCATAGAGAAACCCTGTCTCGAAAAACCAAAAAAAAAAAAAAAAAAAAAGAAAGAAAGAAAGAAAGAAAGAAAGAGGGGCTGGAGAGATGACTCAGAGGTTAAGAGCATTGCCTGCTCTTCCAAAGGTCCTGAGTTCAATTCCCAGCAACCACACGGTGGCTCACAACCATCCGAAATGAGATCTGATGCCCTCTTCTGGCCTGCAGGCAGACACACAGAATATTGTATACATAATAAATAAATATTTGAAAGAAAGAAAGAAAGAAAGAAAGAAAGAAAGAAAGAAAGAAAGAAAGAAAGAAAGAAAGAAAGAGAAAGAAAGGTCATTTTAGTAACCTCAAGCCAGTGCTTTCTCCAAGTAATGGGTACCAGAGCTATGTAAATGTGAAGCAATTATATTAGCATACTTCAAAGGAGAGCAGAGGGTATGGAGAGATGGCTCAATGGTGAAGGGCAATGGTTGCTCTTCCAAGAGGACCAGGGTTTGGTCCCCCACACCCAAATGGCGACTATAACGTATAATTCCAGTTTCAGGTTTTCAGATGCCCTCTTCTGGCCTCTGAGCACTGAAATGCACACGGTGCCCAGACGTACACACAGGCGAAACAAATGCTTTTCAGCTGCTCATGAGCTAGATCAAAGATGGGAGGGCCCTGGCAATAACGTGAAAAACTGATTTTAATTCACAGAAAGCCAGTATTTTATAAAATGCTGATGCAAAAGCAGACACAGTGGCACTCTTGATTCCCTATGTTTCCCCTTGTGCTGTTGAAGATGAGTTTATTTCTCTTCAGAACCCAGACCAGAAAGCAAACATCAGATCTAGCATCTCAAGTGTGAGGTTCGGACTGCTCACTCTTCACTGGTGACCAGTCGCCAAGCGCCATAGATGTTTGAGCTTTCTTTTCTTGTTACTTTGTTTTGTTTTGGGGGAGTTTTGAGACAGGCTTTCACCGGGTGACTCAGACCAGGCTAACCTTCAACGCTGAACGTGAACTCAGACCCCAGTGCCAGGATTAAAGGTGTACACCACCACACCCACCCCACCTCATCGGTTTAGACAGGCTGGCCTTGAATAGCCCTGCTAGAATTAAAGGCAGACACCACCACAAACTCCTTTTGTTGTTTTTAAACTTGACAATTTTTTTTTTCTAAAGCAAGGGTTATCAGCCTGTGAGTCATGGCCCCTTTGGGGGTCAAATATCAGATATCGTGCATATCAGATATGATAATTTATAACCGTGGCAAAATTACAGCTATGAATTAATAATGAAATAATTTATGGTCTGGGGTCACCACAATGTGAACAGTATTAAAGGGCTGCAGCATTAGGACCATTGAGAACCACTGTTCTGAAGCAATAAGTATTTATTCTTTTTAATAGCAAGTGTATTATTATACTAGGGTTCCCATTTCTACCGAAATGAAAGGAAGGAATGGGAATGTGGTTCTCCCACTCTCAGAGACACCATACCCACCATGGTACCTTGGAAGACAAACCACTGCCAAGGTGTGGTCACAGGACTGCATCACCCTGGGGTCTGTTGCTGGGCAGGCACACAGGTCAGGGGAGACTGCTTCTGTCTCCGGCTGTCTCCCTGCCCTCTGAGCAGTAAGTTTCCCTTTGACCTTTGTGCACAGGCAGTGAGGCCCAGGTAATAATAGGAGCTGCACACAACTCGGTTATTTTGTATAGTAGTGAATACCTTCAGTCGTCATTGCCATTGCAAGTATTGTGGTACTCTTTGGTCTCACTGGACGCCTTCCTCCTTTTCCAGTGGCTTCTTTCCTTCCTGAAATGGTCTCCCTTGCTCTCTTGGGAGCAATTGGCTGCAGAACAGGCTCTGAGCAGCCTTGTGTAGGTAGCAGAGTTCAGAAGCAGCAAGCAGCTCCTGGCAGTCTTCACTGCAGGGTATCTTGTGGATGGACTTATATTTCAAAGGAAGGGATTTCTATAAAACTCTAAATTATGAAGGAGTATTGATTGTGTGGGAAGAATTATCTAGAAGACTCTTCTTTTCTAGACTTGTTACAATATAGAGAAATGTTCAAACCAACTATTTATTTTCAATGTAGTACCTTGAGAATACATATAACCTAACATGCCTGGTCCATATTGTGTGCTCAAATGTTACCTTTTTTCTTCTTAGCCTTCATCTCACTGTAAGGTAATACTACTCGAAAAGTACTACCAGAGCTAAGCAAGGTGAACCGGAATTGGACTGATAGGCACGCGTACCCAAAATAATATTTTAATTGGCTGAGCTAATATTTGATCCAAGTTCATAAAAGTTTGAAGTCAGATAATTAAATGCAAATACTGTCTTCATCCCAAAGACGATAAGAATGCCTTTAAGCTAATATTTTTTAACAAGAACTGTTCAGCTGCAGTCTCTTGTAAATTTTATCATACCTGAGGCAGTTTTCCTCATTCGATTAGCTGGAAAGCCGAATTTATCCCGAGGCAAACCAGACATCTAGTACAGGCTAAACTCCACAACTGGAGCTTAAATTTGGCTTAATTTATCCCCACTTGGATCTGCCTGTTTAATTCTCTTTCATATGATAACGTTGGTTTATTCATAGTCTTGACTTGCCACTGAACAAACCCAGCCTCATATCTTATTCTAAGAAAATAAGAATCTTTGCAAAAAAACACCGAAGTTCCTGAATGGAAATCAAATGCAAATGTGCCTCAAAACCGCTTCAGAATATGACTGTGGGAAGGGAGATGTGGCTGGGTTTGTATAGTAATGGATTAAGTACTACAGATTCCTGAGTGGCTGCAGCAAGTCCTGAGACCACTCTGCAAGTCTGCAGGTCCCTGAATTGGCTGCAGGCAGTGGGTCCCGAGAGCCAGTCCCAAGCAGGATGGCACAGTTCCCCAAGTTGCTACAGTGGGCCACAAGGGGCAGCGAGCTGCATGGTGGGTGATAGATCCCAATGGGGCAGCCAGTCCCACAAAGAGAGACAGACAGGTGCACCATGCAGAGTGAGGTTGGATATTTATTTAGTGGGTTATGGAGGGGAAAAGTGAGAAGGGGAGAAGAGCAGAGAGAGACAGAGAGAAGTAGAGAGAAAAGAGAGACAGAAGCTGAGAGGGGGGAGAGAGAGGGAGGGAAAAGAGGAGACTGAGACTGAAAGCTGAAGATCTGCTTGCCTTGGCAGAACGGGGAGGGAGGGAGTGGGCGTGGCTTGTCTCTTGAACAGACCATTACATTTATATGGCTGCCCTATCTCCTACTCTGTGGGGACAGACGTTCTCTATGAAAAAATACAGGGATTGTGACTCCCAAGACCAGCCAAGGCGGCTACAATTCTGATGCTCACACATGAAATATGGCGTCCACCTATTTTTTTTTTTAATTATCAAACTTTAGGTCTTGTCTTTAAATCTGATTCACGTACATTTTTATTTGAAGTTTAAGGGCACCAAGAAAATATTTAGTATGCCCCTTTAACTTCTGTCTCTTGCTTCAAAGTATTCTGTTGGTTGCCATGCAGGGACCTATTTCTGTCCTATTTCCCTGTGTTAGGGGTCGTTGTCATTGTCACCTGGCCTGTATGCAACATGATCTGTTTGCTGGCCTTAAAACCTCAGTGCCATACACGGTCTTCCTTCTGCAGATTTTGTCCCTAAGGATTTTGGACATTAAATCACAAATCGTTATGAAGATGTTACAGTGTTGTTAGGTATAATGGTACACAGCTTAGAGGCTGAGACCAAGGGTGATGAACTCTAGGTCAGCACTGGCTGAACGATAGGACCCTATCTCAAAGAAAAGGAGGAAATGTTTTGCGTTACCTGATGGTGTCCCTAACCACTTTCCAGTTTCAAACAAATGCTTTTCGACTGCCTGTGGAACTCCTACAATTTTCAAACAAATTATGCTTTTTCTAGAGATAAATTATACGAGATGTGTTCCACTATACCTGAAATTAGTTCTGAATTTGACAAGGCAGTAAACTTAGTAGTGGAACTGCTGTCTCATTTAAAAAAACAAAATAAAAAGCCCGGTAAATTGCCATCCCATTAGTTTCTCTATACATCATGTTCATGTTCGGTAGTATAGGCACTGGGTATCAGTAAGAGTGTGCTGTGTGTGAGATAAGAAACACGGGACAGGCTGCAGCCTGCCCTTTCCCAAAGACTGTGCCTAGCAACAGAGACAAGAAGAAGCTAAGGACTAGTGGATCAAAAGGAGGGGACATAAGCTTACCGAGAAAGATGTTACCACAGTGTCTAGAAGGATCTCAAGACACAAGCAAGGTCTGTGTGTATGTAATAAATACGCAAACACATTGTTTAATTTGACAAAGGCCCAGACATCCTTCTAGGCTGGAGCTAAGCACGTTGCTGTCCTGCCACTGACAGACACGTGGCCTCGGAACACTCAGTGCACTGATGGGGGAAATGGAATGTGTCACCGAGTCATTCATAGAGAGAGGTGTATGCCCCGGATCAAGACCGGTTAGCAGAATGAAGGTGAAGGAAAGGAAATCGCAGTTAGAGGGGCCAGCACAGGTCCAGGCTCAGGCCCGTCTAAGAACAGTTGTAACAGGGTGAAGTCAGGCTGGAAAGTAAATGCCAGATGAATGTCTTTAATCTTTAGCCCAAGGGCAGTAGCAAGCCATTGGAGAATTTCAAGCGCACAATCAGATTCCCATTTAAAGCCATCCTTCTGACTGCCCTGAAGAAAATGGATTGGAGGCAGGCAGCACTGGAAGAATTGAGAACAGTTAAAGAGGCTGCTGAAGCAATAAAGGCAAGTTATAGGGTGACAGAGTAGGAGATAGAGTTGAGACACAATTAGGAAGCAGATCCAAACGGGCGTGGTGGTGTGGGAACTGGCAGAGAGGAACAGTGAGAGTGTCTGCATCTGAGGCTTGTGGTCTACTCAGACATCTGTAACTGGATGGATTCTGGTCCGGGAAAGACAGGAGAAGTTCAGGTGTAGAACACTGGCGATTGGGCCGAGTTGTAAAACATTGTGAACTTAAAAGCACCCCAGCCATCTGGGTAGAGAGAGCATAGTTGTGCCTAAAGCCAGATTTATTTGGCAGCCTCCAGCATGAGCATTGGCAGAGCTGGTGAAGATGCTGAGCCACAGCAGAGAAGGATATCCCACATGGATGGCAGGGTCCAAAGGATGTGAGAGACACAGGAACACCAGACACCTGGCAAGACTCACAATTGACTGTTTCCCCAGACAGCACATTACATAATGGAATTGGGGTGTGTGTTGCTTGCTGTTATGAAATAATTCTACGCAAAACTAAAGGCTGTTGTGAATTCAGTGTGGAATAAGGGCAGCAGGTCAAGTTTTGAAAAAGAGGGTGGGGGAGATGCTAGTTTGGAATAATCAGGAAGCTGTTTCGGTTGTCATCTGCCTCGTGCTGGGATCCAACAGCAAGGACCATGTACTCTCCCTCAGGGCCACCTTTCTAGAAGGTGAGGAAGACAACTTTTAAGAACCTAAGGAATACCCTTCACTTTAGGTACTCATTAAAAAAAATGGCTAAAAAGCCTTAATCCAAACTAACCAAAAAAAAAAAATTAAAAAATTAAAAAACAAAACCCTAGAAAAATGTATGCATAATGTAAGCCCATCAAAATCCAGCAAGAGTGAAAAGAGAGTAGAACAATGCAGGCATCGAATTCTGGGCAGTCCCTCTGTCTCTCTGTCCCCAGTGATGTTGATGGGAAGAACACACAGACCACCCAAGGGCTGCATCTCACCCAAGCAGTGAACTGTGCTTATTAGAGCTTATGCACTGCATTCAATTCCTCTTACTTTCCACAGTGCTGGAGATGGAAGCAGGTCACATAGACGCGAGGCAAACTCTATCGTAGCCCTAGTCCCAGCCACATCTTTTCCTTTTCCCATTTCTCTCACTCCCCCTCCCCACATGTGTCTTATGTGTGAGTGTGTGCACACAAGTGCTGCACACATTAATGCATGTGAAGGTCCAGAGTCAGTGTTGGGAATTCCTCTGCCTCATTCATTGCAGCAGGGTCTCAGTCAGTCCAGAGTCAATGTTGGGGATCTTCGTTGGTCATTATTCTTCCTCATTCATTGCTGCAGGTCTCAGTCAACCCCTAAGGCCAGTCTTCCTTACCAGCTTGCTCTGGGAATGCCATCTCCACCCTAGGAGGCTGGAAGTATAAGCTGGACACCATTCTTACTCTTTTGTTTTGTTTTTCCCTTTGTTTTGTGTTTTATTTGTTGAGATTAACTCTCTGTACACATCCCTGGATGTCCCAGAACTCACTACATAGACCAAGAGAATGGCCTCAAAGTCACAGAGATCCACCTGCCTCAGCCTCCCAAGTGCTTTGTGTACCACCAACCTAGCCTCCCACCCAGCATTTATATAGGTTTGAGGGGTTCAGACTCTGGTCCTCATGCTTATTTGGCAAGTGCTTCAGCCACTGGTTTATCTCCTCAATCCAACAAAGTTTTAGTTAAGGCAAAGTATACATAGAATTTATCTTAATTTTCTCTGTATATTTTAAACTTTATGCAAGTGTTATTTTCTTTATCTATGAGGATTTGGGGTACTTTTCTTTGAGAAGTTTTGGGTTCATAGCAAAATTGAGACAAGTGCAGACTTCTTGTTTTCCTGTCCCTTGCTTCCCCCATCCCCAGCATCCTCCACCGGAGTGGTACATTTGTTATTGGCATCTCCTAGTTGGCACTCAAGCCGAACTCACATTGAGTTCACTCCTACTGGAGAACAGTCTGAGTTTAGACCAACAGAGAGCAATACAAGTTCCCATAGTGTGCCTGGTAGCATCTCTCCACAGCCCTGGGAACCCTATGTGCTCCTCCTGTTCACTCTTGTCTTCTACCTGGCAACCACCAATCTTTCGTCATCCACACAGCTCTCTTCTTCCCAGAATGTCAGTCAATGTCTTAGAGTATTTTGTATTTTCAATTGGCTCCTTTTGTTAAAATTCAGAGTTGGGGTCACCTGTGTCTTTTGGGGGACTCCATGGATCATTGGTTTTTGACAGTAGATCTCTAACTATGTGAATTCATTTATCCAATCACCTACTAGCAGACAACTTGACTGCTTCTAACTTCAGACAATTATGGGCCAAGAAGCTATAAATATCCATGTGTGATATAAAGTCAGGACATAAAATTTCAATTTAGCCACTCCTTTTGTTTGTTCAGTTTAGTTTAGATGTTGTTTTGAGACAGGTCTCACTGTGTGGACTAGTCTGGCCTCAATCTCATGCTTTTCCTGCCTCAGACCTGAAGCGCCGGGGTTACAGGCATGGACCGCAGCACCTGACTTCATTTTCAACTATTATTAAATATAAGTTTCCTAGTGGTAAGTTCATTGCTATACAGCCAGCCCACAAAACTCTTTTCATTTTGCAACACTAAAATTCTAGATCCTTTAAACAGTGCTTTCAAAACATCATTTTTTCCTAAGTCAACACACCTCGCTGCCTCATAGGTAGTCCGTCTTTTTGTCTGTAGCTTTGCCTTTCAGCATAAGTCCTCTGGACACATTCATTCAGAAGGCCCCCTCTTTAAAAGGCTTCCCCTACTTTCCCTGGTTCCTCTCCTCTGTTGATGGATATACACTTGAGTTGCCTCTACACCTTTTGGCTGCTATGAATAACGGTTGAATAAAATTTACTTTGCTATAATTTAAAGGGGAAATGAGGAAGCAGGGTGTTTTAAAGAATGCAAATCTTTGTAAAGATTGCTTCCAAAAGTCTTCTTTTGAGATGACCTTAACAAATGAACTGAGGAAGCCACTCTTGCATGGGAGAGGGAGGGTCATCTGGCTGAGAGGACCAGGGATGAAAAGTCCTGGGGCAGACGCAGGCTGTGTGTAGAGACAAAATGTGGGTCGCTGACTGGGGCAGATGAACTCTTGGGTTTCATAACTGTGTGGGATAGTGGACTAAGGGTTCTGTACACTGCTCACAGAGGAGAAGCCTGGCCTGTCGTGCACAAGGGAGCTAGTTCAGAAACTTGTGCCAGTTCAAAATGTATCCCCAGAAAAGCTACCTTCTTCCCTCAAGAGGTGACTTCAATGCAAATTACTTTGGTTCCCATTTTCGAATGGTATGTTACGTCAGATCACAACTATATACTAGTGTCTGAAATTAGTAATTCATACTTTGGACCAAAACTTACTGTGGAAATTTGAAGAAATGTTCAGATATTAGGTACAAATCAAGCGATGAGCTGTGGCCTAATGTGGATCTATGCTCATACTTAGTTGTCAAAAACAAGAAGTCAGTGTGTGCTCCTCAAGTCTTACTTTCGTTATCAAGCAGAATATTAGGGGCGTGGGTAACCATGGAGATCTTTTAAGTTCAAATCTCAGTGTTCACAAATGCAGAAGCTCTGGTCCAACCTAGTGGCGTGTCCATGTCTCCAGAGACAGGTCCCAAGACTAGAAATTAAGACACATGGCCAGTCAGGAACCCCCCTTCCCAGTGGGGCACAGCTGCCTCTTGGGAATGGGGTGCTTCTTTTATCAAGGTTATTATTGTTGTGTGTGTGTGTGTGTGTGACGTGTATATGTAGGCCCTGGGAGATGATCAGAGAACAGCCTGTGCGGTCAGTGTGTGTCCGCTTCAGGACGAATACTCAGGCTATCAGGCTTTCCAAAGTGTACTAGTTACTTTTTGCTGCTGAAATAAACACCATGACCCAAATAGACTCGGGAAGAAAGGGTTTCTTTAGGCGTATGGGGGGGATATATCATCATGGGGGGGGGGCAGCACGAGCAGGAAACAGAGAGGTCACATTCCAACCCCAAACATTGAAAGCAGAAAAAGTGAACTAGAATGGATTGATTTTATAAACTCTCAAAGCCCACCCCTAGTGATATACTTCCTCCAGCAAAGCTGCGCCTTGTCTGTACTTCCCCAAACAGTACCACCAACTGGGAGCCAAGTAAGTATTCACATCCCTGAGCCTGTGAGAGACGCTTCTCATTCAAGCCACCCCAAGTAACAGGCCCTTTACCCTCTGAGCCACCTCACCAACGGTATAATTTTTTGCTGTAAAACAGACAGAGGGAAAACATGTTTGCAGGTGACATTCTCCATGCGTCAGTGCTCCTTGCGCTGTGTCCTAGCATGTCACATAGAATGTAAAACACCATGTACGTTTGTGGCCACTGAGACTCGGACCTAAAGGGACAGGGGAATGAAAGTAGTTACCTGAAAACTAAGATTTATTTCCGTATTTTGTGCATATGGATACTTTGCCTGCATGTATGCCTGCACAACAAAAAAGAGCCATCGGATCCCAAGATACAGTTGTGAGAGGCCATGCGGTTGCTGGGAATTGAACTCAGGACCCCTGGAAGAGCAGCACCCAATGCTCTTAACTTCTGAATCATCTCTTCAGTCCATATGATATTTTTATTGAGAATGGAATGAAGCTTCAAATACTCCTTAAGTAATTACAGAAAATGAACCATCAGAGATTCCCCATAGGAAAAATGGCCAGGTTTACTGATGCTGAGAAAGCCTAAAGACATGTCATCTGGATAGGAAAGCAATACTCACTTAGGAAGTTAGGAAGGACTGTTTAACTTTGGAAGTGACCTTTGAAAACAGGGGAGTTACTCTGTTTTGCATGTGAGCAAGCTGGCTCTGAGGAGTTGAGTGCTTGTTAATGGGGCCGGTTATGAAGATGACATTACACCACCATTGTCATTGGTTTTTGTTGAACTCAATTTGGACCATGGGATCAAATGGTCTTAAAAACTTTCTTGGTCATTGAGACTTTTTTTCCCCTGAAACCTGCATGAAAAAGTCAAGGACGCAGAAAGTTCTTGGCACCCTCACAGCCCAGAGGGAAAGGGTGAGGTAGGCCTTGCTCAGAGATGTCCTGTGTCTCTGAAGGCACCCTCAATGCTAGACTGTCGTCATTCACAACTGTGGTTCCATTCACAATGATCTGTGGCGTTTAAGATGGTAAATTCTGAGTCATCAGGAGCCATAGCTGCATGGATGCTAACAGTCCGTGAGGAGCATTCTTCAACACTTTCAAAGCTCAACTACCTGCTGAGCCAGGATGTCCCTGTCTGCAGATTAGAAACTTGCAAGACTGAGGTCCTGGCCCTGCTGAAGGGAAGTCCTGTGGTGTGGACTCGAGGGCTGATGGGGTGAGCCCTACCTGCTCATAAATGGGGAATCTGCTTTCCTGACTGGATCACTGAGCCTTGAGCTTTTTGTTTTGAAAATGAAAGTATTGGCTGGTAAGATGGCTTAGCAAGTAAAGACACTTGCCCGGCGACAGGAATTTGATCCACAGAACCCATATAAAAGTGGAAGGAAAGAATCAACTTCACAAAGTTGTCCTCTGACCTCTGAGCATGGAGTTTGGCCCATGGCCCTTTCCACTTCATGTATACACACATGTCAATGGGAATGTGGATATCCTCTCCATGAGATTTATTTTTTAAGGAAATAACTAGGCACATTGATCAGTGTTAACCTGTCTTCCTGACATCTTGGAAACCCCACTGAATATCTCCAAGTCTGGTTGCCATCGTGTGTATCTCATCTATTCATAAGTAATTCTTGGTAAGTGGTCGCTCAGCAGAGCCTTTCCAAACCTTCGCACTGACACCAGCACTTTCAGCTCCACGTCCCCTGTCAAGGTTCTAGACCATCAGCCCAGCCTCTCCACTGGATCTAGTCCGCCTTTGTATTTCTGGCCATCACCCCAGCCCTTCTTTCCCTGAGTAAATTTTGTTAATACAAGAATTAGCTTTCTCTCCAACTTCCAAATCTTTATAAATTTATACAAATTATTCAAATATATCCACTTAAAATACTTTTAAACTCCCCATAGAAAGTTCTTTTCTCCATATCAAAGAAAAAGGCCTTCTGCAGGTAAACCACATGACAGTGCCTATATATTTATATCCCGTCATTCTTTCCAAAAGATTCAAGGAAATCTTGGTTCTGTTTTATAAAGGACTGTGTCTCAGGAAAAAAAAAAAAACTCTTAGTCCTGGTCCCCACCAGGCCCCTTGCTCAGCAAAAGGCCCATCTCTGAAAGTGTGTGCAACAGCAAGGTTGCTGGCTCTCCCGTGACAGTGACCAGGGAGGCCAAGGTTCATCTTCAGAGAGCCAAATCCTTCACATGACAGAGAAGTCAGCACAGTAATATATTCCAGAAGGCCTAAGGGTTTACTTCTCAATAAGGATGGGAAAGAAAACCTGAGCACCCCACTGTGGGCTTATCATAGTGTGCTTCATAGAAAAGTTGTTAATTAGTCCCTGAGTGCATAAAGCAGAACAGAGAAGCGATGGATACTTGAGGGAATCTCCGAATGCTCCGGCCAGTCATCACACGTTAAAGGCTGTAACAAGGGGTTGAGGTGCCTCCGCCCGTCTGCATACAGTCTCCAACACTGAATCCGCAATCAACAACTAGTGGGTTTTAGATTGTCTGAGAATGAAGGTTAGGGAAATTCCAAGGAGTGCAGAGTGCCAAACGCAAGCTGTCTGAGATCAGGTGTGAAACGCCCCAGAGCTGATGGTAGTTCTGGCGGGCGTCACTCTAGCTGGGGCTGCTGGATTCCAGATGTGTCACAACTGGATACTGAGGGCACTGAACTGCCCGTCTCAGCACTTGCCGATTTAAATTGATTGCACTTCTAAATGTTCATGAAAGGAAATGGACTTACAAAACTAATTCAGTGGTTATTGGAGGGGTGCACTCAAGTTTTTGAACTTTTCCTAAAGAGGAAATATACACAAACCATATCAGAAAATTCCAAGTTTCCTGGGAGGAGGTGTTTTCACCAATATTTTGGTATTTACCATCTCTTGTGTTTAGGTTCTTGTGAGCTCTTGTCTATGGACCATTCAGATTGGGTGAAAAAACCAAGGTTTATCTGTCAGTTCCAGAGATTAAACAGAACCCCAGGGAGAAGCTGCAATTTCCATGGGACTGCAGGCATGAATTCAACCAGGGAATTGAAACTCTCATTGGGAAAGCACGTAGAGCAAGTCTTGCTATGTGGACCACAAGCTTAACCACAGTGTGATTTGACTTGTGAATACTATGACCTTTAAAATACTTTACTGCAGTTTTAAAAGAAAAACGTATTGTATATATAAATTTTTTTCCAAAAAATTAGTTTCTAGTTGAAAAGGAAAGCAGACTGTCTCACATGATCATGGAAAAGGTCATTTCACAATTCCAGTTACTCATCATGAAAATACACCAGCAATGTCAAGGAACAGTAATTAGTGTATTTTCTGAGGCTCCCTCGACCAATGCGTGGTCCTCTCCCCAACAGCTTGTAGTCTCTGGAGAGAGATGGGCAGTTTATTAGACGGAGACAGCTTAGAAGCAGACGAGCACAGCGATCCAGCCACTGCTTGCCAGCAAACAGGAGCCAGCTCATCAGCATTGCCTCCATGTTCCCTTTCTCTCCCTCTCGGGTTCTGGCTATGTGCTCCAGGCTGGCATGGAATTCAGGCCTCCTGCTACTGCTGCTTCTGTGCTGAGATTACATGTGTATGCCACCATGCCTGGCTTTTCTTTTTAAAAAAAAAAAAATCTTACAGTTTAAGTATAAGGATCTCTGCCCCCTGCATAGACAGAAGTCTTTGGGACAATAGCATATATTTTATTATATAGTTAATGCTAAAATCATTGAAGTAGCTTACGGAGATAATTTAGTCATGTGTGTTCAACCCTGATAATGGGGGGGGGGTGTCAAAATTTGTGAAACCTATGTGCTTTCCTCCTATATGGAAAGCTGGAAATGTTCTGAACTTTTTGGAGAAAGTACCAATTTGGACCAGTATTCTCAGAAGTTAGCAATAAATGATAATCTGAAATTTTTCAGTGCTCAGTTTAGAATAGTGGTATACAAATAATCTGTTTCATAAGACAACTTCCCCCCCCCCCAAAAAAAAAAACTCCTCTCACCTTCTATTTTATATGCATAGTGCTCAAATTCCTCCATCCTCCTGCTGGTCCCCGACGGTTCTGGCCTTCCTGCCTCTGCGCATCTTTCACCGGCATGTGAGTTGATCCGTAGTTCGTTTTAAATCACCCTAACGTAGCTTCACGTGGAGTTCTTTCCTACTGAAGTAGAACATGTTGAAGGGATTTCTGATCGTTTATACTTGGTAATTTTTGAACCACACATAACTCTAGATCATAGCTATATTTCTAAGTAATTTGAACCCAGTTTTAAAATATTTCACTTTAAGTTGGAAGTATTTGGTTGGCTGTAAACTGCCGTATGTGCCAAGCGCCAGGCACCACAAATGGTACAAAGCTTCAGTGTAGCGTGTGCCTGGTTGTCCCACTCAGGTGAGTATTTTTGTACCCCCCATCTCTCTCACTTTGAGCTAGGATTTGGTCACCAGCTCCATATTATGTATCTACTTCTTGTCGGATTTCTCGCTGGTCTGAATGTGGACCAGAGACTTGGTGATAGAGAAGCTGCTAGTTGGTACAGAGTCCGCGGTTCAAATATAAACACGCAGATCCTCCCGAATACAGTGCAGTGGCACTCGTAAGGTGACCTTATTGCAGACTCATCGAGAGACGGATAAGAGGAACATGGGCATAGCACAGGCTCATTTAACGATGCTTAACATATTGGTTGTGAGTTACTATGGTAACAGTGACCTTTCATCTAGCACATTTAACCTTTTACTCATTTTGCTCATACATAGTATTTGGTTTACTTCAGAATCTTGTTTATTTTTCTCCAATTAGAGAAAAAAAGGGCAAGGATGGCTGTGTCTGTTTATACATGTTCCTCACACAGAGTAAACACATGCACATCTGTATATTTTTTTCCAGCAGCTTCTATACACACTTCGTAAAAAAAGTTATCCAGGGAACATAAATAAACTCTAGAAGTGAAATGCCGACATTCCATCTTTCCTGCGTCCATCATCTGTGTGCATTTGTATGTGATACTGTGTCTCTTCCTTACACAATATATGGAAGGACCTCCAGGGCAGATGTTTTAAAAATGGATGATCCACCCAGAGTTGGGCAGGATGAATTGCCTGTGTCCAGCTTCTTCATACCTGTGACCCAGGACCGGGAGAAAAAATGAAAAGATTCGGTCTTATGAAACTGCATTCGGGTTAAAGGGCACCAGGCGTCCTGGCTTGTATTCTGCCTGCAGGACAAGGCTTTCATTTGATAAAGATCATCAGTCACTGAGATATATATTTGAGAGAGTTCCCAGTAGCGAATCTCCAGTTGGCAGTCACTGGAGCGGACCAGATGGTTCATTAGCATAGGCTAGACAAGTCAAAGGCTTTCAGAATCATTTAGAAAATGTCAAACAGAAACAAGAACCCTGTCACTTTTTATTAGAATTAACTGCATCACACCCTGGACACAGATTTCACCTTGGGTCAGAAAAATTAATACAGAATTATATGAATTGTGTAATATACTGGTTTAAGATAGGTCTTTCTCTCGGGACTCATTTGCTGGCAATATATTATGATCCCTCTACTTTAAGAATCCTCGAGTCTTTCCTTTTGTAAGATATGAGAAGAGTTGACCTTGCTCAAAATCCATTGGTGTCTAATTGATTTGAGGTATATGCGGAATTTCAACCAGACCAGCTTGCAAAGTTCTCTTGCGATCCCTTGCCCAGAAAGTGTGCTGAGCGGGGCTTCCTGCTCAGCATTGTGGAAAGCATACTTTACAGCAAGAGAACAAGGCAACCATGAACCAAACATTGCTTTAGTAAATGGGAATCTAAAAGGAAAAAACACAAAAACATGTCATTGAAATCTTGTCTCTGTTTTTTAAACGCAGACGTCAAGAATCTCGAGAACTTCCAGCTCGTGGAAAGTGTCCAGGAACAGGTGAATGCTGCCCTGCTAGACTACACAATTTGCAACTACCCACAGCAGACGGAGAAATTCGGACAGCTACTTCTTCGGCTGCCAGAAATCCGGGCAATCAGCATGCAGGCTGAAGAGTACCTCTACTACAAGCACCTGAACGGGGATGTCCCCTACAATAACCTGCTCATTGAGATGCTGCATGCAAAAAGAGCCTAAGTCACCACCCCTGGAAGTTTGCTCTTGGAACACAGAGACTGGAGGGAGAGGAGGAGGAGGAAGAAGAAAGCATAATACTCTGAACTGCTCCAAGCAATGCAAATTACAAACTTGGTTTAAAGACACTGAGATTTAAAAAGCTTAATAATCAAATACTTAATAGCAAAGAAATAATCTATCAGGGTATTTGTACTGCAAACTGTGAATGAAAGGCTTCCCGTCCCCCGAGGATGCATATGAAAGACATTGTCACGGGGTGGTGTTATGGGGTGGATTGAACTCACAGAGTCCAATACCACATCACAATAGAAACGGACAGAACATTCCTTGTATATTTAAACTGATCTGTTAAGAAATTCAGCAGTTGGTCGGTGTTATTAATTGGACGTGTCCAGAATTCCTCCATGGTGAAGCCGAACAACTCTCAAAGAATACACGGGCTGTGCCTTGGCAGCCCCCCTCCTCCCAGAAGGCCCCACACCTTCTGACCTGTGAGCTCTGAAGCTATCCTAAGGACTTCGTTCAGCCACACCCAGTAGTAGCTCCACTAAATCATGAGTTCTGAATGTCTGTCTTAGACCTGACAGCAACTAATAAGAGCAATGTATAAATATGTCAGCTTGCCATTTTAAATGTTCTGAAGTTGTTTTGTCGTGTGTTCGTAATTTAACTAAAGCAGGCAGTATCCCTCTTCTATATAAGCATTAGTTTAATATTAAAGGAAATCAAACAAATTTAAGCAAATACTCCCAACAAGCAAGCTAGATCTTATTTCTGCTATTTTTGCTGAAATACAGCTTTGGCATGGTTGGGTTTCATAAGGTTTTGGCCAAGAGGCTTGTTAGTACACATCCGTCTGTGTAGTCATCAGGGCTTGTAGTTCACTTAAAAAAATAAAACACTAAACATCCTTGGCTGGGATGTCAAATAGCCACAGTCTAAGGAACCGAAAAGTCAAGCACGTTAAGCAATTCCAAATGAAAGTAGATTGAGCTGCGAAGGCAGCTGACTCAAGGTTGGTTGGTAAAGCACCCCCAAACTTGGGGTGCAAAAGCAGTGATTCTCACGGCCTGGAAAGACAGTGAAGTCATTCACATCTCCTGCGAAGGCAATGGAAGAACGCGGTACCGGCCTAAGTCATAGAGCAAAGTCTGCTGTTGAACAAAAAATGCTGGAGGGCAGAGTGGCAAACTCTGTCCAACCAATGAACCAATGCTGTCAGTATTAACACACGATGGCCACGGTATGGAAGCCTTGCCTTACTTCCTGGTCCCAAAAGGGAGCTCTGCAGATGGGGATGAACATGTGTTGAAAATAAAGTATTAATACTTTAAAGTCAAAAGAAATAAAGTGTTTACATTCTTTAGGTCCTGGGGGGAGTTGGGGTGACTCTGCTATTACAAGAAAGCAAAAGCGGTCATTTCTTTAGTGTTATTTCTCTGGTTAGTAGTTATTTTTCACAGGACTTAATTACTGTATGTCGTGAGACACTAAAATCAAGAATGGGACTCTCATTTTGTCTTTAATTTGTCGAGATCAGCAGCACAATCACTTGTAGAAACTATTAAAAAAAGAGTATCTCCCTGTTCTTAATTTTTTTTTCACAAATGTTTCTGGCTTTGGAACAGTTTATTTATATTGTATATCATAGTTTCAACTGTAGAAAATTATGCTAATTTATTGTTCCTTGGGTTCCCCTTTGTATAAGATAGAGCCAAGACTGAAGAAACCAAATATGTGTTTACTATAGCATGTCTTCAAGTTAGTGGACCACAGTTCAGTGGTATAGAAGGGTCTTAATGATAAAACCATCCACTTGATCACATGTCTGGAAATTCCCATAATCTTTCTGTAGTTTATTTAATAGCCATTGTAAATCTCATGACTTGTAGCTTTTTCTTATTTTGAAGTCATTTTATCAAGACAGAGTCTTACCTGGTTTTCCTTTCCAAACATTGTAAGTTGTATACCAAAGATATTAGTCATTACTTCCGTGTGTACAAAGATTATTTTATTACACTTATTAATCCTCTAAATATCCATGAGGGATGCACATTAGCTGTGCTGGGCATTGACTCTCAGTGTTATCTTCATGGTTCAAAGAAGAATGGAATCATTCATCAGAGCTCAGATCCAAAGCATGAAATCCAAGACAAGCATGGCTGTGCCTCCCAACTAAAAAGGCACACGGGGAAGGAATAGTGATGTCAGTGGTTGAGGAGAGAGCTCTAGCCTGTCTCTATGTGGGCAGAGGCTAGAAGGATGGTTATTTGGAGGGTTTGTAACATTGAAAAAAAAAATCCATGTGTCCTTATTTTAAATGCATTGTACTCCCCACTGAACATTAAGTCTAAAGTTGTCAAATGCCGCTCTAGTAGCTTTTACCCTGAGAGTGGTTAAAAGGCCACAACGGCCACGTCCATGCTGAGGGCAGAAGCAGTTAAGCAGGTGATGCTGCCCAGTATTAGTGGCCCTTTCAGAGCTGGCCAGTGGTCTGATGTCAGTTGGTAGCCAGTTTGTAAGGTAGCCAACTGCCTTATCAGTCTTACTAAAGACGGACTCACCTGGGAAGGTTTTCAGCTGAGCTGGGTTTCCCATCGTTGGTCTCGGCAGACAAGTCTGTAATGTCTGAATCTTTGGATTAGGGCTCTCCCGCAGCTGCCTTGGACTTGAGCTCATGCTGTGCTCAGAGTGTGAAGTTGGTTTCTCGTTGCCGTGTGCTTCCTGTATCAGTGAAATACATATTGTCATGTCAGTTCTTGCCAGGAATTTCTCAATATGGATTTTGTTTTTAGTATTTCAATAAATATTGATATGCCCAACTGGTAACTTTTAAAAATCCTTTATGTGGTCCTTGTGTTGGATATGAAAACATCTACTAGTTAACGTGTCCAAGAATGGAATCCAAAGTCTTTCACAAGAATACTTTGTGTGTAAGGCTTCGGATGTCTGCAGATGACACAGAACATTCAATCCGTGCATCATAGTTCCAGCATGAAATGAGACTGTTGGCACAAAATGCTGAATCTAACTTTGTCTACCAGACAGGGTCCTAATAACTCTCCTAAGTGCCTTTACAATTCAGATCCTCAGAACAGCTTCATTTCAAAGCCCCTTGAACAAACCAATATATTGGCCAGAGAAGGACTAGAAGCAAGATGGTGTTTCATTTTGTAGTTAGCAGTGCTGGAATCCATGGCTTCCTTAAGGAAGTCAGGACTTCGGCAGAATACTCCCGTCCAGTAGGAGCAGGCTGAATAGAGGTGATCAGACTCAAGGAGCACGCGGACAGCTTTTCCAATGTCTCTCTTAGCAAAGATACTAGGCATCAAAAGGCAAAAGTAATAGAGAAAATATGGCATCCTTATGTATCAACTCAGAACCGGGGCTAGAGGCATAGCTCTATGCTAAAGTACTTGTACAAATATGAGGACCAAAGTTCAAGACCCAGAACCCAGTTAAAGGCAGATGAAGCACCCAATCTGTAACCCCAGCTAGCGGGGTGGAGATAGGGTTCACAAGCCAGGATGGCTAGCTAAACTGAAAGACAACTCCCAAGGTGACCTCAGGCCTTCATATGCAAACACATAGGCATGCACATCACATATACATGTAAACAGACCATTACCCTCAGCTCAGAACCCTAAGAGCTTTTATTCCCTCAGTTTAAAAATGTCTAAAAAAGATGTTAAAGAAATAGGCCTCCTTCAGTACTACCCAGCTTTTGGAGATTCAAAGCCAACTCAAACAACTACAAAAGTTCATTTTGGAAATAAAGCATGCACTTTATATAAAGTACTACAAGAGTCACGAACCACTTCATTATAAAACATCAAAGGCCAGCCTCCCTTTTCCACCATTCCCTTTGTATCCTCCACCCGCTGAGGCCAGAAGGATGCCTTGGTCCTGCACCAGGCATTCTGACTTTATAGGATGCGCAGAAAATTACCAGTGGGATGCATACACATGTGTGTATAGACATCATGGAACTGAGATTTAAAGTAACTAAACTGCTCTACAAATCCCATCTCTTCTGTCAACTCCCCCCCCCGGGGGGGGGGGACTAAATGATTCTTGGCATGTCACAAAAAAATGCAAACATATCTTCACGTTTAATTGAACTGACTTACACCATTTTTACATGTGTAGCCGGGTTATAACCCAGATCAGCTGAGGTGAGAACATCGGGTGTTTTAAATGTTATTTTTTTCTTTTTTCAAAGCAGGAGAGTTTCTCCAGAGTCTATTGGCAGCTGGCAGGTCATTCTGACAGAGCCAAGGGGGCCCGACTTCCATCCTTAGAATAACACACCCCAAGTTGCTAAGTCCACTGCAGCCCAGTGCACCCGAAGGGGTGGAAAATCCTTGTGCTGATGTGCATTTGGTTGTTCTGTTGGACATTCAAACTAACTTTGAGAGGGTTTGTACCTTTAACTAAGTTTGACGTTCAGTTTGAAGCCATTTCTGATGTATATTTTTATGAGAACCATGTGGAGACTTTGTTCCCCAGAACCCGGGTCAGAAAGCGCCAATACTTAGTGATCTTGACATTTCCCTGGGATAACACAGAGCAATTTTCCTCACCGCTGAACAGGAAGTGTCTAGTTTAGTCACTCAGAATAAATACTCTCGGAGAGGTCTAACTGGTCCACGTAACCATTTGTTTTCTGTTAAGTTGGGAATTAATAACGTGGTGAGTGGTGTCGGGCTATGCTTGTGGTTTTGTTTGAAGAAGCGCCTTCCATGTTAGTTGCTAAGAAAGGGAAGGTGCCAGAGGGGGCGTTAGGATCAGAACTAAAATGCTGGGTTTGAAGCTTAACTATTGCGAACCCAGTAGGATGCAGAGAACTGGGCTCTACCTGTCCCCATCCTCAGATCTGAGGCTGCATCAGGAGCTTTGGCCACTCCCAGGTTGAGCTCCCAGCTACATACAGCAGGTCATGTTTCAGGTTCTAAGATCCTATTAGTTGAAAATAACAAAGGCTGCATTGCTAAACAAGGTATAGACAGCTACTTAGTTGTCTTAGCACGTCAACTTGAGAGACAATCACTGGAGGATAAGCCAGTGCCATCCCCCCCATCCTCTTTGGTCTGGGACATCCCTCTGAGGTTTAAGACCAGCTCAATTAGCTATGGCCAGACTACAACTTCAGGGGCTGAAGTCCTGCCAGGTTTCTCCCCCACAATCCCCTGTGCTCCTTCAGTGCCCTTGTTCCCACAAGGCCTCAATATCTAAAACCCACCCACCCATTCCTTTCCCTGCTTCCCTCAGATCGGTCCACATCTGGCCTCCCTGACAGCAGATCAGACCCTTGGTATTTCTGGCCCGAAATTATTCAGAAGATTCCCGGCTAGATGCCTGCTGTTTGTCCATCCAGTTCCAACCTCACTCCATACAGTAGTCAGCCCTAGAGGTTCATTCCAATACAACCTTCCCTTACCACTCCCTGCCTCTGAGTCTAGACTTTCCAGCCTCACCCCAGCCCCAGTCCCTACTTGTGCAGGCTGCCCTTTCCTGCTTCTGTTCCCTGGTATGCTGTTCACCAAGGCTGGTGAAATGCAACCAGACACAGACCCCTGCCCCCATTCGTTGCAACTTACCCAAGACACACACTTCTGTGAAACAGGTCCTAGTCTCACGCTTGTTTCCCTTATCTGACCCCTGCCCTCGCCGAAAAAGTAAAATGTAAACAGGACCATCAGGGCAAGCGCAGTGACTTGTTATTGCCTCTGGCTCAGTGCAGACATTGATAGATCCATCCTATAATTTTCACACACAAAAACTGAAAGCTCCCTGACCTGCAGACCACATTAATCCTTGGGCTAGTTTTCTAAAACTTAAAATACCAGCAATAACTAACAAGAAAAGGCCGGGTGGTGGTGCACATCTTTAATATCTTTAATCCCAGCACTCGGGAGGCAGAGGTAGGCGAATCACTGAGTTTGAGGCCAGCCTGGTCTACGAGAGCTAGTTCCAGGACAGGCACTAAAGCTACACAGAAATCCTGTCTCAAAAAACAAAAACAAAAACAACAACAACAAAAAAATAGGCGTGGTTTTCCACTAGGGGAGTGGGTGGCTCAGACTTTTATAGATTCCAGCCTGTGATGAATGAGCCCATTGTTTCTCACCTGTGGAGAGATGGCACCCCATGGCAGAAGCACTTGATGAGGCAACTGTTCCATCGAGGCCAAGAAGCATAACCAAGATAGGAAGAAGCCGGGGGCTCATAGTTCTCTTCTGTTACCTGGGAAGCTCCCACAAGGCCCCACTTCCTAAAATTCCCATTACCCCAAGGATCAAGATTTTAGCTTGTAGATCTTTAGGAGACATCCAAGATTCCAACTTCAGCAGTCTTCATCGGCTTCACATAGGACCGTGCGCATCTCAGGGTAGAACAATACTGGTGCCCATCCAAGATGCTCACATGCCCCAAACCTAGTATCACAAAGGCAATTCACTCCTGTTGTTAACTGATGTTAACCTAATGGCATGGCTTTTCCTGGGAAGATATGAGTAAACAAACCAAAGAAACAGTTCTGCCTTAGTGGTGGACGAGTGGGCTCACTGGGGTTACAGGAGCACGGGCGGTTCACAGGTAGTGACATCACTTGTAAGTCCATTTTAGTTTGTGAGATAATCCACTCTAAAAACTGCACCCTTGGAGCTCCCTGGCTAATTAGCAGTCAGCTCTACCAAGCTGCATTGGGAAGGAGGGTTTGTCATTTTCTGAACTTATGTCCTCTAAGTTTGTAAGTTTCAAACTGCCTTCCTCCCTCTCTCCAAGAGAGAATTAGTTCTTTTTTCTTTTCTTTTTTTTTGGTTTTTCGAGACAGGGTTTCTCTGTAGCTTTGGAGCCTGTCCTGGAACTAGCTCTTGTAGACCAGGCTGGCCTTGAACTCACAGAGATCCACCTGCCTCCACCTCCCTAGTGCTGGGATTAAAGGTACCAGCTGAGAATTATTTCAATGTAGGAGATACAACCATGTCCCAGTTCCATTTTTGTTGCTGTGATAATGAAAACACGACTTATGGGAGAAACCATCACGCAGGGGAGTCAAGGACTTGAAGCTGCTGACCCCACTACATTCCATCTACAGTCGAGAGCTGAGAAACAAATGCATGCATGCACGCATGTCACTTAGCCGAATACTCTTACTTAGGCAAGGGCCAAAGCCCAGGGAATATCGCTGGCCATTTTCAGAGCAGGCTTCCCCCCATCGATGAAGACAGTCGTGACAAACCTCCACAGGCATGCCCACAGGTCGACCTTGCTCAGCCATCCCTCACTGAAACTCTCTTCCCAGAGATTCTAGATTGTGTCAAACTGACAATTAAAACTAGCCATCATGGCTGGGCAGGGGTGGCACATGCCTCTAATCCCAGCACTCGGGGGTGGGGGACAGAGGGAGGCGGATCTTTGTGAGTTCGAGGCCGGCCTGGTCTACAAGAGCTAGTTCCAGGACAGCTGTTACACAGAGAATCCCTGTCTTGGGGAAAAAAAAAAGAAAATTCACAAACACTAACCAACACATGCCTGCACACTATTCCAAGGAACTAGGCAGTGCAAATGGCATTCTGTTTACACAAAGGAGCCTGCCACTTGAAGAAGGAATCATGAGAGGGACTAGAATTATCCTGTGTGGCCCCAGAGAGGAGAAACCTGTCTTGAAAGATCATATCACAATGCAAAGATGAAAACAAAAAAAAAATGCTAATAATCAAAGTGGTCCAAGACTTAGGCCACCTGTGCTGGAAGCCGAAATCTTCCAGAAACTGCTCCGCTCAAGGCCAGGCTGGGTAACAGCGCAGAGGATGTGACTCTGTGTTGAGCCAACACTTGACTCTCCAAATCCGACAGTGCCCAATAAGGCCAGACAAATAGCTTAGCCAAAACTTTCAGAAGAACCCTCTCCCCCCACCCACATTCCAGGGACAATCTGCTTGAGCTTTTCAAGTTTGCTAGAATGGTGTTACCCTGAGAGTTGAGAACTAGCTCATGAATTCGCGACGCTTATTTCAATACTTATGATGTAGGAGAGAAATCACAGCCTATGAGACATGTCAGACCGATTCAACCCCACAAATGCCTATGAGACAGGTCAGATCGATTCAACCCCACAAATGCCTATGAGACAGGTCAGATTGATTCAACCCCACATACAGGCAACGATTAGCATGCTGGAAAAGACAATGTGTCTACTCATTGAAAAGTACTTAAGCTTTCAAAACCCTTCTCCATGGAGTTAGAGATGGCGCCCAGTGATGGAGGACTTGCCTGGTACATATGATACCCTCGGTTGGATCCCCAGCACCGTAAGCAAAACCCACTTTCCCGATTTCTGCTGTGTAGTGAGAGATTGTTGGGGGCTTCAGATCCCTGGCCCCTTGACTTTCTTTGCCTGCCTCAGACCCTTTGCCTACTGGAGTGGACTGAGCAAAATACCTGTGCCTGCAGCTGCTCTGAGCTTGAGACCTTGATGGCAGGGGAGTGGGTTCTGGTGAGGCCTGCAGCTGAAAGATCCCGAGATCTGGGGCATGGCTATCAGTTAAAGATCCCTATATAAGCTTTCCTGGAGCACAATAAACTTGGCGCTCTTGTATCAAGGACGACCCATGTCTCCGTGTGTTCTGTCTGTCTGTGGTTTTTTAAGTCTCCAGTTTAGTTCCTGGCTTACATACTGTCCCGTAGTGCAGCCGCTACACATACTTATGGTCCTCTCCTCACACCCAGTCTGAGAGGGTCAAAAATGTCTACTCAAGCATGAAGAGCTGAGTTTGGACCCCCCCCATACCCACATGAAAGCTGGGCATGGTAATGTGCACCTAGAGCCCCTGCACCGATGGGCACGGGATAAGTGGATCCTGAAGGCTAACCAGCCAACCTATCCAGCTGCAATGACAAGCTTCAGGTTCAGTGAAGAGATTCAGCCTCAAGAGATACGGTGAAAAATTAAAAAGATATGTCAACCCATGTGCATGCATGTACCTCCCTCATACATACATGTACACACACATGCATGCAAACACCACAGACATACAAGCATGCATGTATGCACCCCCTCATATACACAGACACACATGAATGCACTGCCCTAATACACATGCATGCAATCTTCTATATTTTAAGACAGACCTACCACTCAGCCCAGGCTATCCTTTAACTTCCTATGTTCCTCTGGCTTGACTGAAAACAACCCCTCCTGCCTCACAAGTGCTGGAATTACAAGTATGCACTAGCACAACCTTATGATTTAGGCCACTTTGCCTAAGCAATTTGCCTAAGCTCTGAGGCTGCTTGGAGCACCAGGGCTCTGTGACTGCAGAGCGGGTGGGGGCACTAACTAGGCAGAGCCTTCCCTAAAGCACACACCAGACCCTCTGAAAGCTGCTGTCCTCCTGCAACTGAAAGGCTTTTTGTGGGCAGAGGGGAGTGGGGATTGGTTCAAGACAGGATTTTTCTGTGTAGCCCTGGCTATCCTGGACATAAACCAGGCTGACCTCAAACTCACAGAGATCTGCCTGCTTCTGCCTCCTAAATGTTGGGATTAAAGATTTGTGCCACCATCACTCATGAGAGTTTTCTTTAGGGCTGGAAAGAAGCAATGGTGACAGGTAGGCTTTTTAAAAATTCATGCCATCAAAATCAAAACAAAACATTTTTCAACAAGAACTCCAATGGGCAGTGTTCTAACCTTATAGCTGTCTGAAACAGCCTTATACAGGGGTTCTCGCTCAGTGGCAGAGCACTTGGCTCATCTGTGCAAAGCCCTGTGTTCGATCCCCAAAGTTACAAGATAAAATATAAAACCAGAGTGTGTTGCCCAGAGGTTTGAGAATGTGTGCAACACAGCCTTTGAGTCTTACACAATGAGGTACAGAGCCAGGAACCTTTGTACCACGTCAGTAGGAAATGGTCATCTTTTCTCCAAACATGAGTCCTGGTTATTTAAGAGCAACACCAACTGTCTCCTACCTCACTTTGATCGTGGCTTCCCATTTATTTGCCTACAGACTCCTTTGAGAATGTCCTCTACGCATGAAGTATTGGGGAACATGCAGATGAGAAGCAGTGCATATGAAGAGAACACAGGTTACATACATGTCATCGCGGCTCACCTCCCTCCGCCACTGGCAGTCAGCAAAGCACTCCCTGTTAAAAGTTTCTGTTCCAAAGCTTTTACCCACAAAATACGTTAGGCCAATGAGGAAATGTGTGCCACATAGGGGAAAGAGCTTCTATAAATAAGGTGGGAACACGTGCGGTGCCTCCAAGTGTTGCCATAGCGGGTTTTATTTCCCCTCTGTTCCCACATTGTGGTCTTATATTGAGTATCAGATATCTCTGTGGCCATTGTGTGGCCTGGATTCCCGCCAGGCTTCCTATGAAGTGTACAATCAATGCTCACTTCTTTGCTCCATCTCACTCAAAGACATCTTAAAGTTGGGGGGTGGAGGAGGCTACCCAGTACTTTATCAGAAGCTCAACACAGGGTCGGCGCCTGCCCCATCCATACCTGTTGCCACTCAGAAACAAAGCAGTGTGGGTGATTAACAAGGACTGGGCCCTCTTTTCATCCCATCACCTGTGTAATTCTCACCGCTCCAAGGTGAGCGCAATTCTAGCCACAGCACAGACCCAACAACACATTCCCCTGGTGTGTATTAGGAACTGCCTTCCACAGTAAGGGTCACACAGTTGGCCACACACTGGGTGGGGTGCGCAGGGTGGGAGACAAACAGACCTCATCAGAACACACAGCCCAGGCTTCTAGCCGGGAGTCACACCCTTCATTCTGGGTTAACGCAGAATAAAGGAAACAATACATGACAGAGGCAATAACTTCTCCCTCTCCTTTCGCATCACCTGACACCTGGGGACCAGTCTCCACTTAATCAACCTCAGCTGGGACATGCCAGAAGCAAAGGGCAGAAAACATTAATTACTTTAGGTACGCTTCACTGTGTGTGAAACACGCACACCATGTGCGTCTCACTACACGCAGCCCTGTGTGTTTCCCTATATGCACCCCTGTGTGTTTTACTACACACACACACAGGCACACCCTTGTGTGTTTCCCTACAGGCACCCCTGTGTTTTGCTACACATACACGCCCTTGTGTGTTTCCCTACAGGCACCCCTGTGTTTTGCTACACATACACACCCCCTTGTGTGTTTCCCTACACACACCAGTGTCTGCTGATTTCCCTTTGATGTTTTGCGTTGGCTTTTGTTTGTGTTCTGGGGTGCGTGGGTTGTTTCTAAGACAAGGTCTCACTATATATCCTTGACTATTCTGGAACTTGCTATGTAGACCAGGCTAGCCTCTAACTCAAAGTGACATGCCTGCCTTGGGCCGCCCCAAGTACTGAGATCAACAGTAACCACCACCACACTCTAATGTAAAGGGAACTCAAGAAAGGAGCTGGTTGGTTCAAACACTGGAATGCAGGTTTGTGTCAAAACTGTTACCATTCAAAAAAGATTTCATAGAAGGGGCAGTATTTAAATATGGATAACATTTCCACAGGCAGAAAAGTCTGGCTAACAGCTGCTGAGAGATGAGACAATTTACAATGGTGGTCCCATAAGACTGCATCACGTAGAGGCGTAGGCTGTAACCATCTTGATGTATATAAGAACATTTTGCAACATTCCCACAGTGTACTCCCTAGGTGTGTATTAAAGCATGCCTATGTAGGCACACATGTGTGTATACCCACTGAAGCCTCCCAGACAGACCGACCATGCTTGCTCTTGCCAGGTGCAACAGGAACTCGGGTGAGTGGTCCTGTAAGTGTCCCAAGAAGGGGTTTTCCATCTCCACTTTGATTCACGGTCCCCAAAGATGGCAATTTCCTGTTTTCCCAGCGCTGCAGAAAACCTCCCCAAATATAGTCTGCTATGCGGCAAAGCCTCATCACAGACACAAAGATACCGGAGGGAACCTGGCACGAGAGCTGCGGCGTACTCAAGGAAAGGCGGGACTGTACATATTTAACACATGCTCATGCCTGAACACAAATGCGTGAGAACGAGAAGCCCCAAAGCCTGTTTATTTTCTAATCAGAAAACACTCCCTGTAAGTAAGTCATCTGTTTGCTCCTGGACTCTCAGAACAAAAGAAAGGCCTTATCTCTCCACTAGGTATTTCTCAATAGCTGCAAATGGAAAATGGCTCTAGTCACCCCATCAGTGCTGGGGGCGGGGGTGGTCCGTGACGTCACTGGCATGGGTGGGGAAGAAGAGTGGCAGGGAGTTTGCCAACACAGGGGCACATCCATCAGCTGTGTATCTTCTAACACACCCAGAGACACGGGAAGCTCACAAGGATGGGCGGTGATGGTAAGTGCTCAAGTCAGGTGTCTGTGTCGGCAAACCAGCTGCCATCTTGGCAGTTCCCAGGTTGCGGATTCTCCTTGATGTCTGTGCTTGGGCAGCTTCAGACTGTATCTCCTCTTGGGCACAAGAAAGTGGTGTTTTGCCTTTCTGTGGTGAGAGTAAAGGCAGCGGTGGTTCTAGTCCTGGCCCTGCTGACCAGGGGTGGCAATCTTTCCTTCCCTCCCCACGGCCCACTAACTCGCGCGAGCATATGACCTGCTGTGCTTTCAGGAAGAACAAGGGAGCTAGCTCAGTGAAAACAATGCTATCCATCCACGAGGACCTGAGCTGGGACTCCCAGCAACCACTTAAAAGCCAGGCGTGTCAGCATGGGCCTCCGGCACTGGAGGACAGAGGTTAAACAGGTCCCTGAAGCTCGCTGGCTCAGCAACCTTGCCAACGGGGTGAGCTCCAGGTTTAGTGATGGATCATGCTTTTAAAAAGAAGTAATGTGTGTCTGGGGAGATCTTTTTTAACTCTTACTTTTTGCTCTTTGGGGGCCTATACCCAGCTCCTAAATAAATACATGGAGACTTTCTTGTGAATGACCAGCCTTAGCTTGGCTTGTTTCTAGCCAGCTTTTCTTAAATTATCCTATCTTCCTGTGGGCTTTTATCTTTCTCTATTCTGTATACCTTCCTTCCTTTCTTACGTCATTGCTGGTAGTGTAGCCGGGTGACTAGAACCTAATATTATCCTCTCCTTTCTTCCCTTCTCTCCTTTTTCTACTTCTATTTATTCTCTCTGCCTGCCAGCCCTGTCTATCTTTTCTACTGCTTAGCTATTGGCCATTCAGCTCTGTATTAGACCAATAGGTGTTTTAGGCAGGCAAAGTAACACAGTTTCACAGAGTTAAATAAATGCAACATAAAAAAGGCAACACATCTTTGCATCGTTAAACAGATATTCCACAGCATGAAGGAATGTATCACATCTTTAACTCATATCCCACAATCAGTGGAGCACTTGCTGTGTGGATGGAAATTTAGAGTCACAGAACCATGTTAAAATCTATTAATCTAATATGAGGGAGGAAGACATAGGGGGTCCCTGGGGAAAGTTGGCTAACTAGACTAGTTAAAATTAGTGAGCTCCATCCTTAGCTAAAGACCCAGCCTCAATAAATAAAGTGCAGAATGATCAATAAATATATACCATGTCATCTTTGAACCTGCAGCACCCACACATGCAAACCTGCATGCAGACTGAACACACACACACACACACACACACATATATATATATATAATATATATATATATATATATATATATAATTTAATAAGCTGACTCAGCAATTAAGAGTGCTTACTGCTCTTCCCAAGGACCTGGGTTCAGTTCTTGGCACTTATGTCAGATAGCTAACAAGCACCTATAACTACATATATACATACACACACACGCACACACACATATATATATAATGCTGGATAGTATTATGTCAACTTGACATAAGCTAAAGTCATATGAAAGGAGGGAACCTCAATTAAGAAAATGCTGTACGATTGAGGTGTACAAAAGCCTGTACGGCATCTTCTTAGTGATTGATGTGGGAGGGGCCAGCCCATTGTGGGTGGTATCATCCCTGCCTGAACTGGCCTTCCACAGATGGGTGAATACCCCAACTATCATCATAGAGCCCTTATCCAGTAAATGATGGAACCAGATGCAGAGATCCACAATTAAGCATCAGGCTGAGCTCCGGGAATCCAATTGAAGAGAGGGAGGAGGGAATACATGAGCAAGGAAGGTCAAGATCATGATGGGGAAATCTACAGTGACAGCTGAACCAAGCTCGTGGAAACTCATGACCAACAGCTGTCGAGTCTCTGTGGGACTGAAGTAGGCCCTCCATATGTGGGAGACAGTGGTGAAGCTTGAACTATCTGAGGGGACCCAGTAGGAGCAGGATCTACCCCTGGTGCATGAGCTAGCTTGTTGGAGCCCATTCCCTATTATGGGATGCCATGCTCAGCCATAATTCAGCGGGAGGGTTTGGTTCTGACCCAACTTAGTATACCAGACTTTGCTGATTCCCCATGGGAGTCCTTACCCATTGGGAGGAGTGGGTGGGGGTGGGCTGGAGGGAAGGAGATGGGGGCAGGAGAAGGGGAGGAAGAACTGTAGTTGGAATGTAAAATAAAGAAAAAAAAAGATTTAAAAAAAAAAAAAGGAAAGAAAGCAGGCTGAGCAGGCCATAGAGAGCAAACCAGCACTCCTCCATGGCCTGTGTATCAGCTACTGCCTCCAGATTCCTGCCCTACTTGTGTTTCTGTCCTGACTTCCTTCGTATGGAAGCCTCAGCATGGTTAACCTACTGGGGGGTCACTCCTTAAGGAAAACTGACTGCCCCTTCCTCAGAAGCCACCAGTCAGCAATAGCTCCTCAGCTAGAGGCGGAGGCTCACAAGCTCCTCGTCCCTGGTACTTAAAGGTTGGCTGACTTCATGAGGGCAATGGTCCCCTCCCCCATCCTCCCCAACTCTGGTTCTCACAGTCTGTCTTGGGCAGAGGGGACATAGCAATATTTGGGGTATCACTTTGTGTTTCATCACAGAAAACCGTGCTTCTTGGTAGCATTGCAAATGGATTTTACTTGAGAGCGACTAAAATCAAAATACACCAGTCTTTGCGGCCAAAGTGCCGCCTTCGCGGTCACGGGTCTTCACGTTCATTTTCCAGAGCCCTGAAACCTTGGGCCATGGCAGGCATATTGTCCCAAGTATTTCACCCATGATTAACAACATTTAATAAAGAATTGTGCCCGGTGAACACCTTTAATCCCAGTACTTGGGAGGCAGAGGCAGGCGGATCTTGGTGAGTTCAACACCAGCCTGGTCTACAGATTAAATCTGAGGACAGCCAAGGCTACACAGGGAAATTCTGTCTTGAATATCCCTCCCCCCCGCCCCCCCCCCGCGCCAAAGAAAGAAATTGCTTATGGATTCACCTCAGTGTGTGCTCTAACTGGCCTTCTGTGGGTGTGATAAACACCATGACGCAAAGCAACTGGGTGAGGAAAGGGTTTATTCCCTCTTACCTTCCACAGCCCGTCGTCCGGGAAAGCCACGGCAGAAATGGTGGAGAAACACGGCTTACAGGCTGTTCCGTTCCGGGCTTACTCGGCTACCTTTCTCAAATGCCCGGGCCCACCTGTTCAGGGATAGATCCACCCACAGCGTTCAGGTTGGATCGGTTAGTAATTAAGAAAACACGCCACAGGCTAATCTGATAGATGTAGTCTCTCCCCCGAGATGCCCCCTTCCCAGGTGTGTCTGGGTTTCTGTAGTTGACAGGAAGTGTATCTATATTTCATATTCCACAGATAGGCCTCTGTACGCAACAAATGTGCTAGTTTCTTGTCCTCAGAGGCTCCTGATCTAGGAAGAGCTGGTTTGGTTGAGAGTAGGCATTGACAACTATAGCACATATTCCAAATTCCTGGTTTGTAAAGTTTTGGTAATGTTCGTGACACACTTCACACTAACCTTGGAGCTTCATCCATGCCCACCGTCAAAAGACCAGTGCTGATGTAAAGACCGTCTTCTAGCTAGTTTTCGCAGAAACAGTTTGGCTGATGTTTGGCTTTAGCTACAAGTTTGGGATTTGGGCTGGTGACTTAAATAGCCTTCAACTTAGAATGTATTTTATCCGTTCAAAGTAGCACAATCTCTCTAAAAGCGAAAATGGGCGGGCAAAGAGCACTAATATAGTAGAAGGAGGGCCACACCACTCATTAAAGCCTTTGTGTGCTGGTTGGCAGTTCTTTGGAGTCACACAGGCATGGGCAAGGAAAGAAGGGTCAGTTAATCTCACAGGGCTGCGGTATTAGCAAGTTCGGCATTGAATTCTACAAGGAGAAACTGAATGCCATTATATTTCAAGGATGTGCTAACCTTACAATGAAAACCAGGAGATGTGCTACATTGGGGAAGGGGTTACTCTCTTGTCTCCACAGGAGAAGAAAAGCTATGGATACTATCAAACTCAATAAAGATTCGGTTTGAAAAAGAGAAACCTCTTGAGAAAGAGAAATGATGGCTCATGCACAGAGGTGACAATCATACAGGTGGAAAAAAAAACTCACAAGGAATGGGTCAGGGTTCTGTTCTTTGTAGGAAAATATTCATCTTCAAAGAGTGGAAAGACCGTGGACATCTAAATGCCTAAAGATGAAAAGATAGCTATCCAGAAAGAATCAATAAGCAAAGAGAAATCCGTCTTATGATGTTGTATTATCTGCACGGTAAAATTTGATTATTTGGATACATATACATCTCTACTTAAAAATAAGAGCTGACTTTGAAGTTGGACAATGGCTATCCTTCTCTAAATCCAAGCATGTTGTTAAAAGAAAAATATTCTATTATCCAATGTCTTTCTGCTGCTGTTGTTCCTTTCTCATTAGCAGTATAAGAAAATTCAAGGTTGGGGCTGGAGAGATGGCTCAGAGGTTAAGAACACTGACTGCTCTTCCAGAGGTCCTGAGTTCAATTCCCAGCAACCACATGATGGCTCACAACCATCTGTAATGAGATCTGGTGCCCTCTTCTGGTGTGAGGGAAGCAGAATGTTGTACACATAATAAATAAATAAATTAAAAAAAAAAAAAAGAAAATTCAAGGTTAATAAAGCAATCTATTTCTGGGGGGTATTTTCCATCCCTTTCTGTTTATTTAGCATATTCTTTATAGTTTGATTTTATCTTTCTATAAGTGCCTGACCTGTATGATTGTTTGATATACCTCTAATATGCTTTATATTATGATAATCAAAAAAACTATTTCATTTTCTTAGACACATATGCTGAACCATTGTCTGTCTTTATTTGTGCAGCTATACCCATGATGACCATAACTTCTAATAAATGTGTGATTGCTAAGCTGGGCGGTGGTGGCACATGCCTTTAATCCCAGCACTCGGGAGGCAGAGGCAGGCGGATCTCTGTGAGTTTGAGACCAGCCTGGTCTACAAGAGCTAGTTCCAGGACAGGCTCCAAAACCACAGAGAAACCCTGTCTCGAAAAACAAAACAAAAAAATAATAATAATAATAAAATTTAAAAAAATGTGTGATTGCTGAATCAACCTTTTCTGAGCTCAAGGCAGTTGCTCATTGAAAACCTGAATAAGTGTCAATTGTGTGGTGTACATATTTTAATTTTCCAAATTCTGTAAAGTAGAATATATCCATCTGCCAGATCTCATTCCTTTGAGTACCCATGAAGGCTGTGGTTGGGGGCTATAAGGGGAAAATTATTGGTGTGCACAGAGGTAGGCGTTTAGGCAGATACAATGTAGAGCTGTTGTAACTAAACCTGGTTCCTGAGCCCAGGGTTCCACATGTCCTCAGCTGGCCCGTTCGTGGGCAGGAGGGAACATGGAGAGCCTTGCCAAGTCACAAGCACCAATGTTATAGTAAAAATAAAATGGCACCACCATTCCCCAAGGGGCCCGCAGATCCCAGGCAGGGAGCCTTGTGGGGTGAGAGACCTTGGCAGGGTATCCAGTCCCACAAGGAGCTGCAGTGGATGAGAGATACAGACCTATTAGGCATGCCATGAAGAGAAAGTGGGTATTTATTTAGTGGGTTATGGAGTGGGAAAAGGAAAGGAGGAAAGGGGAGAAGGGGGAAGAGCAAAAAGAGAGAAAGAAAACCAGAGAGGTGGGGGAAGTGGAGAAGGGAGAGGCAGAAGATGCCTTTTCGGGAGAGAGATGGAAAGGGAAGGGCTCAGGCTGGAAGCAGAAGGAAGATCTGCTTGCCTCAGGGGATGGGCGAGAGAGTGGGAGGGGTTTGTCTCTTAAAGAGACAGGACAGACCATTACAATATTCCTTTGATTTCTTTCTCAGCCCGTTTATCATCCGTATAAAGGAGGGTTACTGATTTTTTTTTAGTTAATCTTATATTCTGCTACATTACTGAAGGTGATTATGAGTTCTAGGAGTTCCTTGGTAGAATTTTTGGGGTACTTATATATACTATCATATCATCAGCAAATAGTGAGAGTTTTACTGTTTTTTTTTTTTTTACTTTATCCCCTTGATCTCCTTTTGTTGTCTTATTGCTCTAGCTAGAACTTCAAGTACTGTATTGAATAGATAATGGAGAGAGTGTCCTTTGCTCCATATTTTCACTGTCCCAGTGACTCCTTGTTCATAATTTGCTGGTGTGTATACCCATGACCCTTGTATAAGCAGAAATGCCCTGTGTCTACAACAATATCAAATGCAAATTTGATGAGCGTCCATACTTAACAGATGTGAATGTATTTTTCTCATTAAAAACTACTCCTAACATTAGCACACTATGGTTTTAGAAAGAAAATGTTTAGAAATTAGCTTAGAAGCCAGTGGGTGACCCCAGTATTGGAGAGCCACTACTAAGCAAAGGTGAGAAGAAAATGAACTGTAAGCAAGTGGCTAAGATGCCTCAGACAACCTGCAGCAGACAGGAGCACCCTGGGACAGCGAGGCCCAGGCTCAGTCAGAAACCAGTGTGATCCTCAGGGCAAAAGCTGGGCTAACCTGAACTTTAATCCATGGATCCAAAAATGGCTATCCAAAGAAGTCTAAATAAGCCATCTGATCAGCAAAGCAGACATTCAACTCAACGATTAGCAACCTTCAGGGTGAACAGACCTGGAACTGCCCCGAGTGTACTGGTCTCGCTTGTTAATGCCGTATTAGACTTGGAAATTACATTCCGATTATGTGTAAATAATAACAATACTAAAACTACTGTAAGCCATAACAACTCCCATTTGTCTAGCAGGTCATCTTCCTCCAACTGATTAGTTGGCCAGTTAATTTCACCTCGTGTTAAACAGGAATGATCCAAGCTGGAGGGGCCTTACCCCACTTTACAGCGGAGAAACCTGAAGCCAAAAGACAGGAAACTGGCTCCAAACCACAGGGAGAGTCAACTTTCTAATTCTCTACTGGTAGCTACGTGTGATAGCTTCGCTTTGCTTTTAATTACAGGGCCACTCTTTGCTCCTTCCAAGCAAGTTTGTGCTCTCCAAAGTATAAATACATTTCTGCCACCACAGAAAGCTGGCGAGTTTTAACTTGTTTTCCCACAGGTGGGCAGTCCCTGCTCACAGCCATTGCTCCCACACTCCTGAAAGCCATTTCCTCTTTCAGTCACATGCCACAGCTGGCAACAGATGACAAGCGACTTAGAAAACCAGATAAAAACACAGCCTTCTCTCCGAGGAAACAAACCGATTCGGAGGGCCCGGGACAATGGAAGCTACAGGAGAACAGGGAGCATGACCTGGCACCAGGCTCTGTCGCCAGAGAAGATCCCTGGAGACAGCCCCATCTCAGAGTAGTGAAGCTGGACATGCTTGGGGTGAGGGTGGAGGGCGAACCCTGGGGTGGGGGTAGAGAGGGAAGCCTGGGGGGCACCTGTTTCTCTACAGCCACAGAGACTCTCAGTTTTCACTGAGCTTGGGAGTCCTCCTCCTAGGGTTCTGTGGCCCTCACTCCAGGGCCACAGTCTTTGAATCCTTGGATATTAACTTGACCCCACCTCCTTCCACTGAAACCCCAAGTCTCAGAGCTCCCCTCAACCCCAGTGACCCTACTGTGTTAGTTGGGCTTTCATGTCAGCACCCAGTTACTGAAATGCTGGTCTGAGTGTTTCTGGGAAGGTATTTGGCAGATGTGGGAAACAGCCACAGTAATTTGACTTTATATAAAATGAGCAAGTGGGCCTTACCCTAGCAGTCAAAAAGCTAAGAGAAAAAGATACTAATGACAAACAAAATAAAACAAACAAAACTCCTTCCGCTTTGACACACAACCCCAGGCAGTGAGACCTCTGCAAGGAAAAGAAAGACATGGCAGAGGACTTTGAGTCTTGGGGAAGAAGGGATGAGCAAGGGAGTAGCATCGGGGGCAAATGCACGTCGATCTCTCCCCAGGCGGTGCATAGCAATGGAAGAGTGGCCATGAAGAATAGTTGCAGACCGAGAACTTGATGCCAGTGGTGGGGTAGTGGCCAAAGACAGACAGAGCCACTGGGTTTGCTGGCCAGCTGCCCTAGAATACTGGAGAGCTCAAGATTCAGTGAGACTCGGTCTCAAACAAAACAAACAAACAAACAAAAAAAAAACCAACAGGGGTCTGGAGAGATGTCTCAGTGGTTAAGAGCTCTGCCAGACGACCTGGGTTCTACTCCCAGAACTCATCTGGCAGCTCATAACTATTTGTAACTCCATTTCCAAGAGTTCTGACACTCTTTTCTGACCTCTATTGGCACCAGGTTAAAAGCAGAACAAAGACATACATGAAGGCAAAACATCCATACATAATAGGGGGAAAAAACAAAAAACAAAAACCAAAGAAACAGATAAAGAGATCCCAAGTTCAATATAGGTCCCATCCTGTAAAACTATACAAATCACTTCTTCTTGGGCGTTGCACACACCTTTGATTCTAGCACTCGGGAGGGAGAGACTGGTGGATCTCTGAGTCCAAGGCCATCCTGTTCTACAGAGTGAATTCCAGGACAGCAAGGGTTACACTCTGCCTCAAAAAGTTGTTTCTTGATTAGCCTAATGATTGGAATTTAGTCACCTTCTGATTTTTAAGCAGAACAAATTTGATACAATTGCTTTAATAAAGGGAATTTGAAATGAATTCACCGTCCAGAGCCACATATCATATGCAGTTTAGTTAAATATGTTCAGCTACTAGATCTACCAGCATCAGCAAAACTGCATGGCACTGGGGCACACACACACACACACACACTATAACAGGCAGACCTAGAAAACATGACAAAAATCAGATATCTAGTGGCTCTGTAACACCAACTACTTAGGAGGCTGATGCTTGAACACAAGTTCAAGGATAGCCTGGGAAACTTAGTAAACTATTTCAAAATAAAAGTCTTAAAGGGGGCTGGAGATATAGCTCATCATTAGAGCACTAACCTAGCATATATGACTGCCTAGATTCAAATACTTGGTGTGTGTAGACATATATGCATATGTATAAATACTTGGTAAATATATATGTGTGTATGTATGTATTATGTATATATTATGTATGTATGTATGCATGCATGCTGTGGAATAATGCTTTTGTACGTTGAAGATTTGTCACTGTGATTGGTTTAATAAAGAAGCTGACTGGTCAATAGCTGAAAAGGATAAAGTTAGGCAGAAAAGCCAAACTGAGAATGATGGGAAGAAGAAGGGTGGAGTCAGAGAGAAAGTCACTAGAAGATTTAGAGGGAGCAAGACACACTAGAGGACAGGTAAAGCCACAAGCCATGTGGCTTACATAGATTAGTAGAAATGGGTTAGCTTAAGCTGTAAAAACTAGTTAGTAATAAGCCCGAGCTATCGTCTGAGCATTTGTAATTAATATTAAGCATCTTAGTGATTATTTGAGAGCAGCTGCAGGACAAGAAACATCTGCCTACATATGTATGTGTATATATACACACATATATACGGAATATACAAATATTTCAAGAGCTGGATTAGACATATTTGCTATGTTGTCCATCTTTGACTTTCTATTGACAATGAAGAGGCACATCAATTCACCACGGCCTGGCATTTGTGTTAACTGGGGGAAACTTCACTCTCTATACCTCCCTGAATTCTCAGAGTCATCAACTTACTCTCTGTCTCCCAGGCCAACAATTCCTCCCCGCTTCCCAGGACTACAGTCAGCACACCCCGCCCTCAGTCATCTGTGGGTTTCCCTTCCCCACCATCCAAGCAAACCCTCCCTTACCCTATTGTTTCTTGCACTTCTATGCAGCTGCTTCTGTCGTCCCAATGTGCCCAGTTGTTTCTGTTTCTAATTCCTCTCCTCAAACGACCCTCTAAGGCGCTCTCAGCCCTCTGACAACCTCACCTGCATCTAGTGTGCTACTCCAGACGAACCTTGCAGGTAAATGGTTAAATCCACACTCTTTAGTCTGCAGCCTAAGGTTTGACAGGTCAGCCTTTCAGGCTGTGTCGTTTGCCTTCCAGGCTGTGCTAGAGGTCGGTTGGCACATCCTGGACCAGCACTGCTGTAGCCCTGGCCTCCTCCACCCCGGTCTCTATTTAAATTACCCCACACTCTCCATTAGTTCCACAGCAAGCTGATGTCTAAAAGCAAGAACACATATTAGTACCTAATAAGCCAGTTTCCAGATTGCCTTTAGCTGAAATCAAGGGTACAATTTGATTGATTCTAACACAGTTTCCTACTGATGTACTTGAAGAGGCCCATCCAATGGGGCTAGGAGAATTTTCCTGTATCCATTATGCTGTCCTCTGCAGACACAAAGTCAGGAACTTTCTTGTATCAGGACAGAATGTGCTGCATTCCAATAATTAAGAAATGTAAAGGGGGAGACATAAAAGAACTCTCTCTCTCTTGGAAAAAAAACAGCACAGCCAGGCCCTTAGCCCAGCCCCCAGCTGAACTGTGGAAAGCTGCATATATTTGACTGAGACGAGGAAACTGTGCGGCTGTACAAAGCAATGTCCAGTGCAGTGTTTAGAAGATGCATATGCCTGGGTTGTTTTTATTATAACCTCACCATCTTTTTTTTTCATCTTTACTTCTTTTGCTTCTTAATATAAATTACACGTAGGTTAACCATTTAATTACCATTCCTTTTTGTTTCAATTCTTTTCCTCAAAGTTATGTCTTTTTTCATCAACTGGAGGGGGAAAAGATGGTTTTGGACAGAATCTGTCTCTGTAGCTCAGGCTGATCTTGAACTCAGTCCTCCTGCCTCAGCTTCCCAGGGGCTTATGCCAAGAGCACCCTGGAAAAGCTATCGAATGGCTTTCCAGTTCCAGAGTCAGCTACAGGACAGGAAGATCGAGGTGTGTCTAAATCGCATGGCAAAGGATGAGTTTTTAAAAAGAGCTCTTTGCACCAGGAGGAAACGCCAGCATGAACCAGCAGGAACTGTGGCATTTGGACAGTGCTTAGAATCCCCTGGGTTAATGTGTAACAGACAATCCTCATCTTTAAATTCCCCTAATGACGAAAACTTGGTTGTAGTAATTATTTAAGAGCTCCTTGAGGAGAAGAAGGAAGATAAAAGTCTAACTACCAGATCAAAATGAAAGGGCTCTAATTTCATGGGGATTTGCATAGTTCACTGGAGGTTAGAGATAATAGCGAAGCCCATAACTGTTGCTCCTGTATCTCTTTCATGCTGTTTTAACAATCTAAGTAATGACATGGGATGGCGTTAGGGGCTGCAGAGGCTACTGGACTTTCTTTCTTCATTTATTCCGAGTTGGTATTAAGTGGGCAGGAAGCTCCCGGTTCTCCACAGGGCGGGGCAAGGGCTGGCCCAGCAGCAGCTCTTGCCCAAGCTGCACTCACGGGCTCACACTTTTCTATGGCACAGGTGACATAAGCCACACTACTGGGCAGCAGTCATGGCTCAATGGTTAAGAGCACTGGCTGCTCTTTCAGAGGACCCAGGTTCAATTCCCAGGCACCCACATGACAGCTCACTACTGTCTGTAAATCCAGGTCCAGGGGAACTAACCCCTTCTTCTAGCCTTCAAGAATACCAGTTATGTATATGGTATACAAACATACATGTAGACAAAACACTCCCACACATAAAACAAACAAGAAAATTGCACTCTGATATGAGACTAGTCACTACGTATGACCTTGGTCAATTAAGTGTGCTTCCTTAGGCCTCAGTTTGTCCACCTGAGAAATGACCATGTATCTCAGGGTGGCACAAGTCCATCCAGATTTAAGCGTCTGATGCTGTATACATGCTAAATCTATAAGTGTATTGCCTGAATAGATTGGTGAACTCTGTGAGAGAAAAACAATCCAACTATCCAACCGCTAACATTTTAATGTAGGAAGAAAGAGGAGGTTTCAGATCCACAGAGATGATATAGAAATAACTAAACATATTTACAAATCCCCAGCTTCATTTTTTATCCTTGGTTTTTGTTGCTTTGAGACAGGGTCTCACTCTGGCCTCAAACTCCAGGTGACCTTGTGAAGGGGAAGCCACTGAACCTAGTGGGCGATTCCCTTTTTCTCCTTTTCTTCCTTTATTTTGAGCAGAACTGGCAGTAAACTTCAGGCCTTAGCTACATGCTCTGACACTGAGCAATACTCCTACATCTATCATGTCTGAATTTAAAATGCGAATAAGGGAGTTGGGGTAGTTGGAGTGTTATTGTCCTCCCCCATAAGCTCATAGGGAGTGGCACTATTAGGAGGTGTGGCTTTCTTGGAGTAGGTGTGTGATATGGGAGAGTATTCTGTTTTGTGTTGATTTCATTAGTTAAATAAAGAAACTGCCTTGGCCCTTTAATAGGACAGAAAATTAGGTAGGCGGAGTAAACAGAACAGGATGCTGGGAAGAAGGCAGTGAGGTCAGTCGCCACAGCTCTCCTCTCCGAGATGGATGCAGGTTAGGATCTTTCCGGTAAGCCACCACCTCGTGGTGCTACACACATTACTAGAAATGAGTTCATCAAGATGTGAGAGTTAGCCAGTAAGAGGCTGAAGCTAATGGGCCAAGCAGTGTTTAAAAGAATACAGTTTCTGTGTAATTATTTTGGGTAAAGCTAGCTGGTGGCTTGGGAGCTGGGTAGCGGGAAGCGGCCTACAGCTCCTACTACAGGTGTGGCCTTGTTAGAAGAAATGTGTCACTGTGGGGGTGGGTTTTGAGGTTTTATATATGCTCAGGCCACACCCAGTGCTAGTTAGGTGTGCAAATAAACCAGCTGTCAGCTGTCAGCGGAGGGGCTGGAGAGATGGCTTGGGTGCAAAGCTGGTTAGGTGTGCAAATACGCCAGCTATCAGCAGAAGGGTTGGGGAGATGATGGCTCAGCTGTAAAGCACCAACCTTGCAAACACAAGGATCTAAGTTAAATGGCCGGAACCCATGTTAAAAGGAAAAAAAAGCCAATTGTGGTGACACAGGTACCAGGAGGTGGAGACAGGAGAACCCCTGGGCCATGCTGGTCAGGCGGGCCTACCTGGTGAGTTCTAGGCCAGTGAGTGATCTTGTCTCAGTTTTTCAAAGGTAAATAATGCCTGAGGGAAAAAAAAACCACAGTGTTGTCCTCTTCACATATACACAGATACACACATACACATGTATGTATGCCTACACATGTGAGTACCTGTCTATACACACATGAACACAAACATGTACATACACACACACAAATGCTTTGGAAAATGAGATGATATTGACAGTCTTCTGGGATTCCAAACTTAAAATCCATATGATCTTGAGCATATTTTTCTTGAGATAAGGTCTCTCAATATAGCCCTAACTGTCCTAGAACTCACCCCGCAGACCAGGCTGTCTTCAGATTCACAGAGATCCACCTGCCTTTAATCCCCACTGCTAGGATTAAAGGCATGGGCCACCATGCCCATCTGTAACCTCGAACATGATGTAGGAAGGTCTTCTTTTTATGTGTTGCTTTCATTGGTTGAATAAAGAAAACCGCTTTGGCCTTTTGATAGGGCAGCCCTTAGATGGGCGTGGTAGAGAATGGAATTCTAGGAGGAAGAAGGCAGTGTGGCATATGCCATGAATCTCTGGCCTGAGACGGACGTAGGTTAGGATCCTTTCCGGTAAACCACAGTCACGTGGTGATACACAGATTTAATAGAAATGGGTTAATTAAAATATGAGAGTTAGCCAAGAAGAGGCTAGAGATAATGGGCCAGGCAGTGTTTTAAATGAATACAATGTCCATGTGGTTATTTCGGGGGTTAAGCCAGCTGGGTGACTGGGAGCCGGGCAGGACGCAGCCCGCCGCTCCTCTTACAACACGAACATATTGAACCTCAAGGAATTTAGTTAATAGCTATGCTTACAAAGAGATATTGAGTTGTGTGTACAGGCCTGTCCATGACAAAACTGGTTCAAAGAGCCATGAGCAGGAAAATGACTTAACACATTATGGTGCATCCATCTTAAGGAGCTATTAAGTGGTTTCTAGAAAACATTTTTGCATGTTGGCATGGAAAAAATATCAAAGACTTACAAAGTGAAAATCACACTGTAGAATAATATAAATAATATGATACAATTAATTTGTAAAAAAGGAAAATATTATCTGATGGAGGAAGTATATGTTAAGAGAGCCATTTTCTACAGCTCTATGCTTCTGCCGTGTGAGGGACTGGAGACTAGAACTGATCTGAAATTCTGTACTATGGTCACTTAAATTTAAGAGCAAAAAAAACTTTTAAAGGAACAAATAGCCTTGAAAAGTGACAGAGTGGCTTGGTCATAGAATGGCCATAGGTGGCTGGATGTAAGGATATGCTGAATCTTGAGGCCAGCGTGGCCCATGGCTTCATGGGAATTGAGGATGAAACAGTACAGGGCTCTGTAGACATAAGCCCTTTTGTGGTTCATCTGCTCTTTTCGCCTTTAAAGCATCCCTTTCCCTTTCTTTTGGCAAGAAGTCATGCTCTCCTTTCAGTAACTACTTTCCCTCCACCCATGACCTCCAGTTCCGAGAGTGAGCATCGTCCCTGAAGAACGGTCATGATGGTTTCCAAGAGAGAGACTGCCCAGAGATGGCGGAAGAGCACCACCCACAGAACATCTGCTGCAGCTTGCGGACAACGGAGATACTCTCCTCTGAGAGCATGGCTGCCCCAGCAAATGTCTGGAACCAATGGGTCCATTGTCACCAATGCCTAGGTAGTCTGAAAATGTAGCAAAACCCAGGGAGGCAGACTGTGTGATGAAAGACAGGGTCCGGCGGACATTGAACACCTGCAGGCAGTCCGTGGAAGACTCTTCCATTTTATGAGCCTGTAATCCTCACTCTTTCCTGAGCTGCTGGGAGCTGGGTCCCTCTCAGTTTCCTCACAGAATCTCAGCAGACACGAGCACCTTGGGAATTTGTTCCACAGCTGGCGATGCCCACAGTACCCTCCGGCAGCATTTACCCCAATGCTTTCTGTTCTTCAATCCCACACATCCTCACCCTCCCACCCAGCTCAGCAGAGGGAACGAGAAAGAACAGAACCTCAGTGACACCCTTGTAGAACACCACATGGGACTCCATACTTACTACTCTGATTCTCAGTGTGTAAGTATTTTTGTATGGTGTCAGTGTCTTAAAGGTGACTGGGGTAGGGACTGAAGAGATGGCAAATTTAAGCTCCCTGCTCTGCACGAAGAGGACCTGATTTTGTATCCTTGGGACCCATGTAAAAGCCAGGTACAGTGACATGTGCGGGAACCCTAGCCATGAGAGGGCGGAGACAGATGAATCTCTGGAACTCATTGGCCTGCACATCTATGGAACTGATGGACTTCAGGTTCAGTGAAAACTATCACCCCCCCAAAAAAAACTAAGATAGAGAACTGAGGAAGATGGTAACATGTCCACGTGCATAGACTTACACATGTGCACACCACAAACATACACACACACACACACACACACACACACTCATCCCATGTAGTCTTAGTTTTAGTAGCTATGATATAGGTATCTTATCTAAGTTATAATATAGGCATCTTATAGATATAAAACAGTCACAGTACCAGATCTCTAAATTCCAATGTTCCTTCAGGGGTGGGCATGGAGTAACCAGTCTCAGTGATCTGCTGAGCACACCACAGAAGTCACGTGACGAAGGTGCACATAACTCCGCTGCATTCATGGCTCCATAGTCTCTACTCTCAGTGCAGAAGTAAATTTCTTTTACTTTTTAAGTTAATCTCTCGCTCATTTGCAGACGCTACCAACCCAGGAACATGGCAGGCAGGAGGAGACAGAAGCTGTTTGGAGGCAGCCATGTTTCTCCTGTCACTACCACCTGCCTGGTAATGGTCAGGACCCTGTTAGCTCAGCAAGCTCAGGATGGAGTCGCTACCTCGGCATCTTCACCCCACCCTCTGCACCTCACATTCATTGCCAGCTCCTCCAGCCATCTGGCAATCTTAGGATCACCTGCCCTGGGAGGAAGCCTCACTCCCTTGCCGCACCTACCACAGACCCAAACCTGCTCAACAAGCCCGACACGGAAAGTGACAGTCATAACGAGACACCTTACAAGCTGGTCTGCCCAGATCAAAGGGCACAGGGAAACGCCATCTGTTAGTTGTGAACATGCCTCCTGTCACTTCTCCACAGAGTGACAGGCTGGCAGTGACCCGTGGCAGCTATGGCTCTGCGCAGTGCCCCTGTGTCTGGCTGTCAAGTTTGGCGGGACTCTGGGGCCCGCAGAGGCATTTCAGTGTTAGACTTTTGGGGTCTCAACGATCTCAAAGGCAGGCCACAAAATAGAGGCGAGGCAAAACCCAAACAGAAGAGGCCTCTGGTGTGTGACACTTAGCTGCTCCTCCAGCTCCACATCTGTGTGGACTCAGGGTGTCACAACAAACACACAGCCTGGGCCACTCATCTGAATACAAGGCTGCAACCAGGAAGACCTGGATTCGGTCTCAGTATTTTCTCAAAAGATAATAGGCAAGCATGATGGGCATGGGTGATGAGACACAGCAGTGGAAGCCGATATAGTGAGGTTGTGAGAGTTCAGACTGACACCCTCATGGGTTAAGTAAGAGGACTGGAAATGCTCTGCCTTCCTCTCCTTCTTTCCCTCCCTCTCTTTCTCTTCTTCCTTCCTTCCCCTTTCCTTTCCTCCCTCTCCCTCTTCCTTCCTCCCTCTCTTTCCTTCCTTCCTATCTTCTCTTCTCCCCCTTCTCTTGCCCTTCCTTTCTATCTTTCTTCCTTCTTCCCTCTCTTTCCTTCCTTCCTATCTCCTCTTCTCCCCTTCTCTTGCCCTTCCTTTCTATCTTTCTTCCTTCCTCCCTTCTCTTCCTGCAGTGGTTGGGCTGGAAGACAAGGCCTTGCTTCACACATGCTCAGCAAACACTGCCACCAAACCTTATTCCCAGTCTGTACTTTCTTCCAGCAGGTCTCTGGTCCCGGTCGTGTGGCTCGACTCCCTATAACTACCTCCCAGCGTTCCATCTCTGTACGCACTTGGAGAAGATACATTCAAGCATGGCACTGACACAAGGCCTTCTCCGGCTTTGCTGAAAGCCCAGTGGATTTGCAGCTGTGCACAATACCCCAAAGCCCACACAGCCGGCAAAGGCAAGCCACGGCACTGACAGCGGTGAGCTGGAGGAAGAGTCACTGGCAAGTAAGCCTTCAGCCTACAGTCAGGATCAGGCTAATGAGGACTGCTTTTCCAGCTCTTCTGCACTGAATACATTCTCCTGAAGCCCCGGCTCCAGGCTCCACTGGCAACATTGTACCCCTTCCCTCTCCCGTTTGATCTTCCAATTTCAATCCACCCTACACACCACCACCTCTACCTAGGCATGTGCTCTCTGGATACAGAGAAATGGGGTCAAACAATCTTGGTATTTACTTCCAAAGGGTGAGTGCTAACATGAGGGGCTGCCGGCAGTGAGAGCACTGAGATCGGATCTGTTATCCATATCATCCAACCAGCTTCCCTATGTCTGCAGAGGCCTTCTAGAAGTCTACCCACTATGGCCCTATGTCTGTTAGGTAGATATTGTGTCTAGAAAGTTCTATAACCTCCCCAGACAGCACCTCCATCTGGGGACCCAGTGTTCAAACATGAACCCATGGAGGACATTATGATTTACAGCATGGTAGACTTGCTTCATTTCTTGCACTGCTGTTTCTATTTTTCATGACTTTAGACTTTTTCTTTTAGGGACCATGGGATTTTCTTCCTTACCTCAATATCTATAACCTAAAATAAGTCTCTATTGCCTTATGCATTTAATCTGCCTGAGTAAATTCAAATTGTATATAATAATGAATTGTAAGAAATTTATATTCATTTTTTAACTAGAGATGTAAGTTTTTAGGATATGGAAACAGATTCTACAAACAAATTGCTGTGAGTTCAAGGCCAGCCTGGTCTACATAGAGAGTTCTGGGACAGCCAGGGGCTATGTAGAGAGACACTGCTTCAAATAGATAGATAGGTAGATATAGATAGATGATACAAATTGTTAATGGAAATGTTTAAGGTAGCTTGTCTAATTTATCTTTCCTGAATGTGGCTCTCACGTTACAGGGGCCAGCCTTTAACATAGCCATCCCTCTCCCTTGCCTCACTCATACTCCAGGAAGTCCCCAGTGTCTTCCCATATTGGACATGCTGACCTAAACCACCACTAGCCTATGGCACAGATGAAGGGGCGGAACCCCAAGGCTACCTGGAGAATAACAGCATTGCAGCTCCTTGGTTCCTCCTCACCCATTCATTCCAAAGGATGCTCAGCTGTCACACTAGGAGGGCACTCAAAGGACAACTCAAACCAAGTGACAAGGAACTAAGGCCACTTGCCCACAGCGCGTCATGTGAGTGAGCCGCCCCCAGTCAAACTTTCAGAGGACTGCACACAACGGCAACTTACCTCAGCCTCCACCGTGCTCCTGAGCCAAAGACTCTCCCTTGTCACAAGCTGGGGGTGAAGCTCCGTGCTACAGTGCTTGGCAAGCAGGCAAGAGGTTGAGGAGCTATTCCCCAGCACCACCAAGAAAGTAGCGTGGAGCTCTCTGATGTCAAAAGGCTTCAGTGTTGTTGAAACTGAATTTGGGGATGGTCTGTTGTGTGTCATTTCATAATGGTTCTATCTTCACATGGAGGTTTGCTGCCTGAAAGACGTATCTTGGCAGAGCGTTTCTGCAAGGCCCTGGGTTCCATCTGGGGAACAAAAGGAAATTATTACTTATGTAAAGAATATGTTGTTTCTGTGACCAACTAGACAGTTGGGAGCACGGTGTAAAAGTAAGCCGCTCTATGGAAGAAGGGTCTCAGTAAATTGCCAACAGTAAACTTGACTAAGTGACCTCATTTGTACAATCTAGGGAAAATATTCTAAACCTCAATCCCTGAGAAGAAAACAATATCAAAGGCACCATTGTTTTAGGTCTTGCTGATTTGTTTGGAGATCACAATATCTGTGTGACTCTTGTGGCATATGGCGAAAGCAAGCTAAAGGGATTGTCTGTGTCAGCATCTAGTCCAAGCCAGTGTCACCTCTCACCCAGCGCACACTGAGCCCCAATTAGTGTCCTCATGATCTCTCTGTCCCAGTATGTTCTGACAGAAGCCAATGTTGTCTTGTTTAGTTTTTGACACAGGACATCTCTATGTGGCTCTGGCTGTCCTGGAACCAGTTATGTAGACTACGCTGGCCTTGAAGTCACAGGGATCTGCCTGCAACTGCCTCCTAAATGCTGGGGTTAAAGGTGCGTACCATGTCCAGCATAATACACCTTTTTAATGTTCATGTCTACCATTGATTCAAAAATCTTCCCTTGTTCTCAATGGAAGCAAACCAAAGCGAGGCCTCAAGCAGAGCCTTAGGGCCTCACACTTTGGTCCTGCCTCCATCCTCCAGCCTGAACCCATAGCAATCTCTATGTCCTCCCTGAACCCATAGCAATCTCTATGTCCTCCCTGAACCTTCATGTTCTAGTAGCTTTCTTCAAACTAAGTTGCCTTATCTGAGCTTGCCTCATCTCATCCCAATTCTGAGCCTTTGCACAGACGAGCCCTACAAGCTGGTTCACCTCTCCAGTGCCCGCCCCCCCCCACATCCCACACCCCACATCCTCTCTCCAAACTCCATCCTCATCCTTAAGCTCTGTGTTGGAGAATGTTGTTGAAGAAACCCTTTATTGATGCCTTCACATAGGATAGACTTCTAGTCGCCGGCTTATTGGAACCCTCTGCTCGCTTCTAGTTTTGACTGAGTAATTATTTAATTCAAGTGTGTCTCACACCCACCTGTGAACAGAGTCACCCAGGCTGTGCTTGTGTCCTGCACAAAAGGAAACTTGGCTGATGTCAGCGGCCAATAAGATTCATCCTGGGCTCTGCCTTCCAAACCACACAACACACATCAAGTCTACATCGCCCATCTTTTCGTTCTTTGGTTAGTGGGGTGGAATGGGTCACCTCATCTGGATCACCAATGCAGCCCCCACAACTGCATGTGGAAGATGTTGAACAAACTAGTCACTTAATTTTCTCATTTATTGACTGAAGGTCAGTTCAGCCAGAGCCTTCCTTGATTTGGGGATATTCTAAAGGAGCCTAAGAATCATCTTTCACATCTCAAGTTTTCTGTAGTCCAGCATCGTCACTGAGTACTCCTGTAACTACAAGTGCCCGTGGAGAGGGCACTACGCCAAATGAATGGAGTCTGCATGAATTCATTTCATCACAATTAAAGGCCCATTGCTTTACAAGAGCTCAAAAGAGAAGTGGGTTTTAAAGGGGAAGACAGTTCCATCAACTGTCAGATGACTCTCAGATCTCCCCTGAAACATCATTCTTCTTCCACTGCAAATGAAATTATTTGAAAGTGAATTTTTCTACCATAAAATCTTCCAAGACAGCAAGGTGCAAGCATGGCCCTTTCTCTCATTCTATTTTTTCCAAACATACTTTTAACCGGGAGTCTCTAGGTTGAGGGGTCCACACATTAATACAAGTCAGAGGGTGTTATTGTTTCTCCATGTATGATTGTGTTCACATTCAACCCTCGTGATCGTTACAAGAACAAACCCCAGCTGCTTCAATAATCATCCACGTGAGTGGAAGGGCAAGAGTGACATGGTCACAGGTTCTGGCCTTGCCATGTTTTGCACAGATATGATCACGTGACCATGTAACACCACATGACATAGACATCCTGGCTCCACAGGCTCAGCATGGCCAAGTATACCTGCACTCCCCGGATTCCAGTCCAGCTTGTCCACTCTCCTCTGATTCCCGCAGAGATGGCTTTCTGGTTCCTACTGGGGAGTCCACTGTCTTGTTTTTAAGCTATTAAGTTGCTGTGTGCTGCTCTTTAGTTCAGTACCACCTCATCTTGGAATCTTCTGTGGCTGTCTTCACTACAGCGAGCCAGTAAACACTGAGGCTTAGGTTTTCGCTATCATATTGTGCACAGCCTATATGCTGAGCTGTGCTAGGCCATGCAGATGAGGCAGGGAACATCAGAGACATCGGACCCAGGCTTTCCACCTGAGTTCTGTAGAGAACAAACCAACTATTAGGGAGAACTGTGGTTACGAATGACTGGGTGACCTGCGGCAGCAAGTGTGAGCAGCAGGTGTGAGCAGCCCCTGTGAGCAGCTGGTGTGAACAGCGCTTAAGATGAGACTACAGAGACAAGAAAGAACCAACTGTCCAGAGATGGCCAAAGTCATTGATTTGTGCAAAGTCATCAAACTGGTACAGAAGCCAAAATCTATGGTAGAAGGTGATGAATGACCCATGCAGTCCTTGTAGTCAGAGCTTCCAGCCAGAGAGACTGCATTTCCTTCCTAGTGCAGTAAGAAGCCTTTGGAAAGCCGGGTGGTGGTGGCGCACGCCTTTAATCCCAGCACTCGGGAGGCAGAAGCAGGCAAATGTCTGTGAGTTCGAGGCCAGCCTGGTCTACAAGAGCTAGTTCCAGGACAGGCTCCAAAGCTATAGAGAAACCCTGTCAAAACAACAACAACAACAACAAAGGAAGCCTTTGGAAGGGTGGAGGCAGCATGTGGTCATGGGGAAGAATGTGGATTTATTTGTACTGATAGTGAAAGTGGATGTTAGGAAGAAGACCCCATGCTGATGGGGAATTTAGACTGAGTTGAGCTTTTAGTCACCAACAGAGCCACCCTTCCAGGGCCATATTCCTTGTCACAGTCCTGGCCTTTGGCAGCACCCTAAAATAACAAGAAAACTTCCAATGTTTTTCTAGACCTGATCTCCCAAATGTCACCTCTGGGTGTTGGACAAACGGGAAGGGAGGATGAGGAAAACATAAAGGGGAATCCAGAAAGCCAGTTTTTGTTGTTGTCGTTGTTAATTTTTCCCTTTATAGCTGAAGAAACATGGCTTCCCTCAACAGAGATCACAAAATCAGATGCATCAGCCTGGCCCAGCTCCAGAGTCAGGCCAACAAGCTTGCTGCCGCCGCCACCACCACCACCACCACCCTGCTTCCTGAAGTCTCACTGGGTGCCAGGCTGTGCATCTGTAGAAACTAAAAGAAAGCCCACAGGCATCACACATAGTTTGCTGGTAGGCGCAGCATTGGCATGCCCTTCCCGCATGAAAACCTGGTCCAGGCACGAGTTTCAGGGCAGTCAGAGCAGATGTCTTCGTTGCCCTTCACATGCAGCTCAACCCCACCATGCCTGGGTGAACCTTTGAAGCCCATCCAATCTTCCAGAACTGCTTTTCCGAGCGAGACATCTCTGAGAAGTTCAATTGTGCTTGAGTCTGAAATCATTTGCCATTTTCCTGTCCCTAACACACAAGTCTCTGTGTGTTGATCTAACCAATTGGTAGTGTTTTGAGTAATACATCATGAGGCCAATGGCGCCTTAACGATGTATTACATTAATATATCATCAAAGCCATGGCATTGTTATGATATATTACTTTAATACATCATTGGAGTGCCGTAGCTTTAATGATGGATTACTCAAAACCATAGCAACAGCTAGAAAGATCAAGATAAGTTTTGTATTTTTAAACTTATTCTCAGTAAATATGATTTTTTTTTCTTAAGTTTCCACAGTAAAGTATGTGTTCAAAGGAAATCTGAGACCATGGCTCCCGGTGATAAGCAGAACTGGGCTGTTTCCTTGGCTGACCTTCTGCACTGTTTACTCACTCAACACCCAAATCTATACCTATTTGAAAATGTATTTAAAACTATCTTATCTAGCCAGGCATGGTGACTCACGTCTCTAACTTCAGAATTTGAGAGTCTGAGGCAGGAAGATTGTTATGATATCAAGGGTAGCCTGGGCTATTTAGGGAAACCCTTTATCAAAAAATAAATAAATAAACATGAGCTGGAGAGATGGCTCAGCAGTTAAGAGCACTTTCTGCCCTTGCAGGTTTGGTTCCCAGCACCCCTGTGATGACCAACCATGTATACTTCAGTTCTAGGGAATTCAACACCCTCTTCTGGCATCCACATACATACACACAAGCAAATATCCATATAAAATAAAAATAAAATCTTTAAGTTAATAAACAAAAGAAAAATGCACATTCAGTCTCACAAAAACAACATCCTTATTGAACAAAGAATTTGGTAAGATTGCCAGAGTTCTACAATTACACGTCTATAAGGGCTTCCTCTTCTGCTGAGTACCCATGCCTTTTCTAACACACTTTCAACAGGATCCTAAACCGCCTAAATGGTGGTATCCCTCAGTAAACTGTTAGCAGTGTTTTGCTTTTATACAACAGTACTTTATAAGCTAGACATGGTTGCTCACACCTATAACCCCAGGACTTGAAAGGCTGAGGCAGGAGGATTACTGCCTAAGCAACAAAGTGAGACCTTGTTCCAGAAAAAAACGAAAGCAAAAACCTTCCTGATCTGCGAGTATCTCTACATTTTCCTCCCAATGATCATACAAGTGTGAGGACATACACATGCAGAAGGAGGGGAAAGCATAGATAGATAGATAGATAGATAGATAGATAGATAGACAGACAGACAGACAGACAATAAGTGCATAGATAGAGGATAAATAATAGATAGGTGTGATGTGGGATTCCCCTCTGTATGCTGTGAATAGGTTTTAATACCATTGGTTAATAAATAAACTGCTTTGGCATATGGCAGGGCAGGGTATAGCAAGGCAGGAAATCCAAGCAGAGATAGTTGAAGGACGGCAAAGTCAGAGAGATACCATGTAGCTGGCGAAGGAGAAAGACACTAGAACCTTGCCTCTAGGCCACAGCCTCATGGTGATACACAGATTAATAGAAATGGGTTAATTTAAGATGTAAGAGCTAGCGAGGAATATGACTAAGCTATTGGCCAAACAGTGTTGTAATTAATATAGTTTTTGGTTGATTTTTTGGGCCTAGGTGACCAGAAAACAAACAAGCAGTCTTCATTTATATAAGTAGGTGGGTGGGTGGATGAATGGATGGATAGAAGGGATAGAAAGAGATAGATAGATAGATAGATAGATAGATAGATAGATAGATAGATAGATAGATAGATAGATGATAGAGATAGATAGATAGATAGATAGATAGATAGATAGATAGATAGATAGATAGATGATAGATAGATAGATAGATAGATAGATAGATAGATAGATAGATAGATAGATAGATAGATAGATGTATTTATGTTGGGACCAATTGGAGTCCTGGCCTTCACCTGCTCTTCCCTGTCTAGAGCCTTCTAATTGGAGTTACTAAAAGCTGTGTCTTGCCTAGAGGATCAGAGGATGGGATTTTCACATGTTGGCCATTGACTGCTGGGTATTTAAGCCTCCATGGTGCTATAGAAGAGGGGCTTTGTACCAGTTATTGGAGGTCTGTGTGTCTGTCTGTCTCTGTGTGTGTTTCCTCAACCTCCAGCCCCTTGCTCAAAGCTCACGAACTGGATTCTAGCATATAGAGCGCGGGGGGGGGGGCATGGTGCACAGCAGATAGATAGATAGATAGATAGATAGATAGATAGATAGATAGATAGATAGATAGATAGAGATCTCTTCTAACTAGTAGCCTTGATCTTTCATTAGTTTGGGCACAATAAAAATTGGCCAAGAAACAAGAGTAGTAGAACTGAATGCACTGCAGCAGATAAATAGAGTATTAATATGAATAAAAAAATTTAAAGCATATTTCATGGTAAATCTCAAGTGTTTAACTAGAGTGAGGTTCTACTAAGAAATGGTATGAACAGCAAACACGTATGTAGTATAGAAATATACACACGTACATGCATGAGTACATGTATGTGTGCCCAGAAAACCAGACACTGGGGTCAAGCAGCTAACCCAAGCAAGCCTCCTTAATGAAGACCTTGAGATTCTAATAACCACAGCTCTTTGAATTAAACTTTTAAAAGTTGATTCTTAAGACAACTCAGAGCCAGGTATACTGATGTGAATCTGTAATCTCAGAGAAGGTGAGATAGGAATAGCAGGTTCATGTCAAGATCCTGGGGTACCTGAAACCTTGCCAAAGAAGAGAGGAGAGGTGTGACTGCATACTTGGGAGACTGAGTCAAGAGGGTCTTGATCAGATTGATCATGAGGTTTTTCTTTTAGGACACCAACCAGCTCCCAAATCATAACACAGAGACTTATTATTAGTTTCAATGTTCTGCCTACCTTGGGCTCATTTCTGACTGGCTCTTTTAACTTAAATTAACCTGTTTCTCTTTATCTGCCTTTTGCCTTGGGGCTTTTTACCTTTTTGCTGTCTCTATGTCTGTCTTGCTGATGACTGCCTGGCTTCTTGCCCTAAGCAGGTACCCTGTCCTCCCCTCCTCCTTTTCTCCTTCTTCCTCCCCAAGCCTAGATTTCTCCTATTTATTCTCTTCCTGGCAGCCCCTCCCATCCCTCTCCTGCCTAGTTATTGGCTGTTTAGCTTCTTATTAGACCAATCAGATGCCTGAGGCAAGTATGGTGAACCAGATGCAACATGTCTTTACATAACTTAATACACATCCTTACCTTGTTAAACAAATGCAGTATATACCAAAGTAACACACCTTTACACAGTTAAAGTAACATTCTGTAGCTTAAACAAATACAACACATTTTTGCCTACTTAAAATAATATTCCACAGCACTTGACCATGAGTTCAAGGCCAACCTGGGTCCTGATACCATTTCAAACAAAGAAAGAATGGGGTGTGCTGATTACAGTTATGATATCAGCACCCCAGAAGCTGAAGCAGGAGAATCCCAAACCCAAGGGCAGCTTGAACTACACACAGAAACCTGGGCTCAGGAAACCAAGGGCTGGGGATAGAGCTCAGTGGTACAGGGCTTGTCTAGCCCTAGGGTTCCAGTCCAATATTGCATATAAATAAATACAATAAAAATAAGTGTAGAATCAGTCATTTAGAGAAAAGTAATCCATTTCCAGGCATGTTCCTGGAGTCTCTGAGAGATGCCTTGTCTCTCAGGGTGGGTTCAACTGCAGAGCTCAGCATCCTCGCGGCAGAGCTGCCACCCAGCACCCCCACTTTGATGGTCACTGTATCTCTCTTACCCCACTCTGTGGGGTCAGGCCGTCTGAGGTCCATCTCAGGGCCTGAAAGTCTTTTCTCATCCCACAACCTGATTTGGGAATTGGATTCTTTCTGTCTCTTCATCAGGTGAGGGACGGCTGTGAGGGCGCCAGTTGCGGGAGAACAGATGCAGGGAGGAGCCAGGATTCAGCACACACGGCTTCCGGGCCGCCCTGCGCCCAAGATCGAGGATCGGCTTAGTCTCCAGTCAGCACACAGAGAGAAAAGGGCTGGGGAGAGTCCGGGAGATTCCCCCCGAAGACAGAGAACAGCAAAGACCCTCACTGGGAATATGACGCTCCAATACGGTTGGACCAGAGGAAAATAAGGTGCCAAAGATGTTCGCAGTTTGATCTTGGAGGTAAAGAGAGAGAGTGGTCGCTTATACACCACAATGAACCCCAAGGTGCCGAAGGTCCCAGAGGCCTAGGAATTACTGAGTGGCCCCCAAAAGCTCAGCAACACATTCAGAGGAACTCATTATTGGGCTTGGTGGTCATTTCATGGAAAGCAGCCACTCTCCCCATCTTCTGCTCTGGGTCCCAATGATGCTTCTTTAAAACCACAGGCTAAACCTCTCCTCCTCCAGGAAGCTTTCTTACCTTCCCCGAGCCTGGGTCTAATTCCTCTACTTCGGATCCCTTGCAGCTGACGGTCCCTTCACTTATTTTACTCTTTATTATTTATAATTTTTAATATTTAAATACATAATGTTTAGTAATTTATAATTATTTATTATTATTGCCTTCCTATATTACATCCAATAGCTTCAACTTCAAGAACTTTGGAGGGCTGGGGTAGATTGTCAGATAGTCAAGTGCTTTCCATGCAAACATGATGTCCTGAGTTCATCTTCAGTACACATGCACGTGCATGCACACACACACACACACACACACACACACAACATAATGGTATGCACTGAGCAAGCAGAAAATGGCAGGTCTATGGGACTCGCTGCCAGTCAGTCTAGCCTCATTATGAGTCCCTGGTACCAGAAAGAAACCCTGTCTCAAAGAAAGAAGATAGGCAGCTTCTGAGGGATGACATGGAAAGCTGACCTCTGGTTTCCACATTGCACACACCTGCACACACACACGCATACACACACCCTATGGGGACACAAGTGCCTTCTCTGGGCGAGATGAGAAGTAGGAGGGGTGAGAGGATTAGCCTTTAGGCCAGAAGATAAAGCCCATAACACATACACGCTGCTCTTGCAGAAGCACCTTTTCTAAAGTAGCTGCTTTATAAAAGGGGTCCACAAAGTCAGAAGAGACTTTATTGCCATACTCACCGTAAAGACTGAGGACGTTCCCACACCATCGTGTAGATTTATATGGGTCTGAGCTGTATGGACAAACTGGCTGGGTCAGTATAGGCAAAGATAAAGGAAGTGGCATCAGGTGAAGCTCTGGCCCTTGTTCTTTAAATATTTTATTTTACAAGTCCGTTTATCTCCCAACTTCTGGCCTCTTTTCTCATCCATACCTAAGTAATTTTTTCCTGAACTTAAATTTGTTGTGTCATTTTAATGCATCATTATAGAGAAATATAGTTAACACTAGCCAGCTAGAACACGCAATCTATAGTTAGCTCTAAAGCACACACACTACAAACTGGTAACTTCAGTCTGAGTTTCAAAGGGGAGTTAGGAGCTGACAGGTCACTAAAGTTTTCTTTAGGAGGCGTGATGACTGGCCAGTCTCCTGAGGACACGCGTCTTTCTGTCCACACCAATTCACAATCACTGTCAGTAAACCAAAATTCACATGTGGAAAAAAAAAGATTCTGCCTTATTTCTACAAACCAGGCATTAGCTTAGAGAGGATCAAATTTCTACGATATTAGAAAAAGTCCCTTCCCTGCCAAATCACTCATCTTTAAGCTTTGAAAACTGCACCCTTCCTGCATGGCATCCTTGCAAAGCCATCTGCCAGTGAGCCAGTGGCTGCAATGTGGAGTTTGCAGTCTAGCACGCTCACGCAATAAGTCAGCTTTTCTAAACCCCGCATGGAATGCACGCCTTCCTCCCCTGACTAATTGAAAACTACACAGGAACGCTTGACAGGAAAAACACGCATGAAAACTCCCCTTCCTGTCAAGGTCAGGATGCAGCATTTTGACTTCGCATCCAGTGACCAGATTCCTTTTCTACTTTCCAACGGCGGTGTGCCATGGAGAGAAGCAGCGGGACTCTACACTTCCGAAATTTCACGGCTGGTGCATTCATCAGGTGGAACAAAGTGATGTCCACGTGACATTCTTCAGAGGCCAAATACTTCTCCCCAGGAAAAGAAAGATGCAGCCGGCCCTTATAGCTTCCCTGGTAGCTCTAGTCTCCTCTTGCCCTTCCTTCCTGCCTGTGCCACAGCCTTTGTTACCAAGATAGCTTGTTTACAAACTCGCAGCTCAGTTACTGAAAACAAGTGGCCCAGGCTTCACCTGGGGTGCGAGCCAGGAGCAAACACAAGGAAGAAGCTGTGCTCAGCCTCGGGTTCTAGTGAGAAAATCGGAACTTACAAAATTGTTCCTTGGATTGAAGAATTTCTCTAGAGTAACGGTTGTATTGTGCAAACTACAGATGTTTTGAATTTAATATCTCTCGATGGTGTGTAATCTCCCATAATGATTATGGAAAACAATGCATCCACATATTACTTTTCTAAGCACCATCAGCGCATCTCGTCAAAACCCAGGGCACTTACCATGTGCCCTGCTCACAATGCATGAGGCCATCTCTGCACAGCTCAGTCATCCTTAGAGTCCTGACCCTTGCTCCTCCCCTGGAACAGTCTCCCTCCACTTTGGCCAGGCAGGGGAGTGGGCTATTTGTAACCAAGTTTCAAACCAAGCTACACTTCCTCCAGGAAGCCCCCGCCCCCAACGCCCACAGCTTTACCAGGGTTAATGTTTTTCCTCTGTGTCCTGTCCGTCTGTCCCTCCCCCCCCCCCCCCCCCCCCCCCCGCAGTCCAGGGCACTGCCCCTTAGCAGAACATTTATCACCTGGATGTGAAAATGGCCGCTTCCTTCTCTAACTTCCTCCTAAGAGTGAGGTTATTTGGGGATGCGTTCTGCACCTAACAGTGCTAGACAAAGACAACACACTCAGTGCACCTCCATGCAGTAGCTGAATGTGACCCCAGAATGTAAACATTCTGAGAAGGTACGGAGAACAGTTAGGACTTAATCCTACCACAACAGCTCAATGCCCACTCACCTGCTTCCCTTCAGCCACGTGTTCCCTCTAGTCTTTGAACAGTCTCAGTTCTTTCCCGCTTAAGATTTCATTCTCTGGGTCTTCAGGGGACCAAATGCTGCCAGTGGTTCAGGTCTTGAGTGTCGCCCTCAGAGTCACCCAGAGGGGCCTCGGGAACTACCTGAGCACGCGATTTCTGTGTACAGCTCACGTTACCATCGGATCTTGTGCTCCCTCTCAGAATTTCAATGAAGGACGGAGATGATGAGGATATCAGCTGTGTCCCCAGAGATGGCGGCTTTAGTGGCACTGAGTAGGTGCGGAATGGAATAAAGGCATGGATGATATAGAAAACTCTGGGTCAACTGCTGGACAATATGCAGGAATTGAGAGACCTTGGAACACTCTACCCTAAACAGGATGTCTCCATCAAATCCCTCCCCGCAAAGCTTAGAGAACCCTGCAGAAGGGAAGGCAGAAAGAGCCTAAGACCCATAGGGGATGGAGGACACCGGGAGAACAAAGCCCTCTCAGTTAACAAGATCAAACTACATGTGTACACACAGAGACTGAGGCAGCGGGCACAGGGCCTGTGTGGGTCTGCACCAGATGGGGTCCTAGAGCTGAAAGGAGAAGCAGCATATGCCTCCGTCCCTAAGACAGACGCTATCTCCAATTGATAACCACTTGCTAATGAAAATGTAGTTTTCTCCAAGGGAGTCTCACGGGCAAACAAACTACTCTGTAGGCTACATAGATGGCCAACAGAAAGTGAACTCAGTGACACCTTTGGTGGTTCCTTGTCTCATGTCATGTCAGAGCTTTTTTAAAAATCTTTTTTATTTTTAGTTTTAATTTATTTTTATTTTACATGGCAATGCCTGCATATATGTCTGTGTGAGGGTGTCAGATCCCCTGGAACTAGAGTCACAGAGAGTTGTGAGCTTCTATGTGGGTGGTGGAAAATTGAACCTGGGTCTTTGAAAGAACAGCCAACTCTCTAAACCACTGAGCAAGCTCTCTAGCCCATTATTTTTATTTTATGTTTTTATTTATTCATTTTTCTCTCTTTTTGCCCTTCTGGGACTATGATACTCCTGAGCGTGCAAATGAAAGGCTCTCTGTGTCTAAATCTGTTTCTTGTGCCTTTTCTTAGGCTCTTTTCCTTTTGATTGTTTAGTCTTATTCCAATCTGTCAGTTTTTGCTTTGTTTTATTTTATTTTGTTGTTATTCCTTATAAGACTGTTTTCTAATGAGAGACAGAAGTATATGGATTCAGATGAGAGGAGAGGCAGGGAGGAACTGGGAGGAGTAGAGGAAGGGGAAACCATAATCAATATATATTATGTGAGGGAGAAAAAAATCTATTATTAGTAAAAGGAAAAAATAAGGGCTAGAGAGATGGCTCACAGGTTAAGAGCACTGGCTGTTCTCCCAAAGGTCCTGAGTTCAATTCCCAGCAGCCACATGGTGGCTCACAACCTTCTGTAATGAGATCTGGTGCCCTCTTCTGGCCTGCAGGCATACACGCAGGTAGAACACTGAATACATAATAGATAAATATTTAAAAAAAAAAAAAAAGAAAGAAAGAAAGAAAAAGAAAAGAAAAATTTGGATCAAAATTTATCATGAAATTATTCAAGAATGCTTCAAGATCAGATCAGGGAATCTCTGGGGGGACAAGGTGCAGTGAGGGCACAGTTATTCACTTTGGGCTTGCAGTGTCTCAGAGGAGAACGGTCGCCCATGGTCTCGGGTATTGGAACACAGTACCAGCTGGTGGTGCTGTCTGCAGATGCTTAGGTGCGGCAGCCTTCCTGGAGGATATTGTCACTGGAGGTGTGCCTGGATATTAACAACTTCCTGCCCCTTCCAGGTCACTCTTTCTGCTCTGTGCTTATGTTCAAGGTGGAACCCCTCAGCTTCTTGTTCCAGCCACCGTGCCTGTCACTGGTTACCATGCTTCCCTGCCATGACAGACACCTGTCCCTCTGTAACTGTAAGACCAAATAAACTCTTCCTTCTATAAGTTGTTTGGTGGGTGGTTTAAATGAGAATGGCCTCCATAGGGCTCATATATTTGAATGCTTGGTCCTCAGGGAGTGGCATTACTTGAAAGGGATTAGGAGGTATGGCCTTTCTGAAGTAGGCGTGGCTTTGTTGAAGGAAGTGTGTCACTGGGGGTGGGCTTTGGGGTTTCAAAAGCCCAAGTCCGATCCACTCCCAGTGTCTCTTTCTCCCTGCTGCCTGTTAGTTCAGATGCAGAACTCTCAGCTACTACTTCTCCAGCCCTGTGTCTGCCTGTGCACCGCTGTGCTTCCCACCATGATGATGATGAACGAAACCTCTGGAACTGTCAGCCAGCCATCAGTTAAATGCTGCCTTCTCATAGCAGTTGCCTTGGCCCTGGTGTCCTTCACAGCAACAGGACGGTAAGATCCCTGGCTGTGGCAGTTAACACGGCAGCAGAAAACTCTTTACACTCCTCAGTCTCTCTGGGTGACAGCAGGACTGTGGCACCTGGAAGGACCTTGAGTACGTTATATAGCTCATGGTTGAGGTGTGGACCTGGTTGAAAGGGGAGGTCACTCCACGGGGAAGGCACATTCAGTCTATACCTGAGTATATGCAGACCCTCAGTGTGCCCAAGTGAGCACAAAGGAACCTCAGAAGGAGATTAGTATAAGGTTCTCAACGAGAAGAGCCATGGAGGTAAGTTTTATCAGAATATTTTACACCAGTCAGTGAGTTCAGAAACTTGTACCTCTGGGCACTTTCTGGAAGACAAGCCTCTGGATAAATGTACCACCCACTGAGGAGACCTCGGGGCTTCTCGGAGCCCATGCTGGTTCCAAGACCTGCAGCAGCACCCATGAGACACACCGGAAACCTCTGTCCATCCCAGGAAGGTCTTTAATCAAGCTAACAAATATCATCCTTATGCCTTCACAGGGCAGCCTGCCTTCCTGCTTCCGGAGAGATTTAGTCTGGAGAGCAAGTGTCGCACTGGGCCTCAGAACTGACAATGGCTCAGTTAACCACCCCAGGCCAAGCTGAGTGAGACATCCCAGCTGAGATGACTCTGAGTCTGGGCTCCTCCGCTCACCAACGGTGTCATCTGAGACAACTACCTTACGTACTATTTTTTAAGATCTATCATGAAAGAATCAGGGCTAGGGAGATGACTCAGTGGGTGAGAACACTCAGCGGGTAAAACCATGAGGACCTGTTGACCGCCTTGGCGAGTTACTCTGTCTAGGGTCTATAACCCGCCTGGCTGGTCAGTTATTCCAGGGTCACGGAGAGGTACCACCTGAAAGACATGGGCTGGTGAGAGAAAGGAGGCTAGGCAGATTTGTCGAAGCCTCCATTTATTAGAGTCATGGTTACAGCTTATATAGCCCCTGGATGAGGAGCTTGTGGGGCTGGGGCACGGATCTTGCCACATGGTCCACGCCGGTCATGTAGGCCAAGAGGTTACGATCGGTCAGGTCACAATTCCTCTGCCAGGAGTTCACAAGTTGGCACACCTAGTTCTCTAGATAGAGTGTGAGGCGGGTTCCGCTAACAGATAACTCTCTATTAACAGACAATTTGGGTGTGGGATAGGCTTTGTCAATAAAACAATTCTTAATACAATTGGGAAGTGGAGCCCTCTGCAAACTTCTCAGGGCAATGATCCCTATAATAATTTTAGGGGGGACATGGCTCCTGACAAGGACCTAAATTCAAATCTCCAACAGCCATATCAAAAAGCAGAAACAAAAACAGGGCACGGCTACAGGCAGGTGCCCCAGTCTATAGGGTGGGGACAGAGATGGGAGGATCACTCAGCCTTGCTGGCCACCAAGCTTAGCTCCAGGTTCAGTAAAGACCCTGTGTTGAGGGACTAAGATGGAGGCCGGTACAACAGGACACACTCCTCTGTCCTCATACCTACACGTGCGTATGCATCACACATATAGAGAGAGAGAAGAGAAATGATACCATCTCAACATGATTGCCAGGGCTCCAAGAGGTGAACTGACTAAATTCGCTAAGGGTATGAAGCGTTTCGCCAAGAGGAAAGGGTCAATAAATCGTGGCGATTAAAACTGTTGTCCCCCTCAGTGGGTTAAAGAGGCTGCTGCAGTTTTCTAATCTTGCTGACGAGAGAATGGTGGCTCTAAATGTTCGGTTACATGAACCCATTTCTCAAAGAGCTTTGTCCAAAGTCCCAAGCTCATGTGGTTGCATTCTGGTCCTCTGGTTCCCTCTGAGACACTGTTTAGCAGTTACGGGTGGATGGATAAGCTGAGAAGGCATTTTATTAAGAGCATGGCAGTACTTCTCTAAGCGGAATCATATTACGTATCCGCAGGATGAGGCTCTCCACTCTTGGGCTATAATTAGGTAATGTCCATTAAATAGCAGTTGCACAATTTCCTTGTAACTTACTGGCACACCAAATTATAAGGCTGTGTTTTTGAAAATGTTTTTGCCTGTGTTATTTTTCCTCTGAGTCCCATTGAAGCCCGGATTGTTGAACTAGAACACAGATTCACTGCTCTTTAGCCTATCAGAGAATAGGTTTTAAGATCATCTCACTATAGCCTAGATTTCACACACACAGGAAGGTTTTGTAGCAGTTGACAATGAGATAAAGCAAACTCAAGCTGAATTGATTTCTGCACCTCCTCAGAAACAGTGGCAAGAAGTATGATGGAGTCAGGTGGTGGTGGTGCACACCTTTAATCACAACACTCAGGAGGCAGAGGCAGGCAGATCTCTGTGTGTTAGAGGCCAGCCTGGTCTACAAGAGCTAGTTCCAGGACAGGCTCCAAAGCTACAGAGAAAAAAAAAAAGGAGAAGGAGAAGGAAGAGGAAGAAGGAGGAAGAAGGAGGAAGAAGGAGAAGGAGGAGGAGGAGGAGGAGGAGGAGGAGGAGGAGGAGGAGGAGGAGGAGGAGAAGAAGAAGAAGAAGAAGAAGAAGAAGAAGAAGAAGAAGAAGAAGAAGAAGAAGAAGAAGAAGAAGAAGAAGAAGAAGAAGAAGAAGAAGAAGAAGAAGAAGAAGAAATAATAATAATAATGGAGAGAAAGTCTAAACTGTAGAGGACTGTCTGTAGAGGTCTCCATCAGGTCCCTCCCCTCAGGGACTGCGAGGAAGAACGGAGAAAAGACTGTAGGAGTAAGAGGGGCTGGAGGACTCGGGAGAAGATTCCCTACTGAATCAATAAGCAGGGCTCACATGGGCTCACAGAGACTGAAGCAGCAAGCACTGGGCCTGCAAGGGCCTGTGCCAGGTCTTCTGCATATGTGTGTAGTTGTTAGTTTGGTGTTTTTGTGGGTCTCCTAACAGTGAGGGCAGGGGTATCTGACTCTTTGCCTGCTCTTGGAACTCTTTTCCTCCTGTTGAGTTGCCTTGTCCAGCCTCGATATGAGGGGTTTTGTCTTGTCTTATTGTATCTTATTTTGTTGTGTTTGGTTTTTATCTCTTGAAGGCCTGCTCTTTTCTAAAGGAAAATAGATGAATAGGAAGTGGATTGGAGGAGAGGGGAGATGAGGGGGTGCTGGGAGGAGTGGAGGGGAAGAGAAATTTGTATTGTATGAGAAAAGAATATATTTTCAATTAAAACTTTCTTTAAAAAGTATGACTTTGTATACAAGGCTCTATGACATTAAAATAATTATAAGATTGATTAGCATGACATGAACTATTGAGGATGAAAATTCTTAGCTCATTGACAGATACAATCTAAGGGTCTTTTAAGGGGCCAGCTTTGGTGTGTGTGTGTGTGTGCGTGTGTGTGTGTGTGTGCCGCTCAGGATGGAACCCCAGGTTGTAAGCATACAAAGTGAGCATTCTGCACTGAGCTCGATTCTGGGGTTGGTTTCACTTTCAGTGCAAATGTAAGAAAATAGAGGTTTTAGGGGCAGAAGGTTTCCTCAGGAGAAGACCATTTGCCTGGCATGTGGAAGGCCCTGGGTTCAATCCCCAACACAAAGATGGAAGAAGGAAGGAAGGAAGGAAGGAAGGAAGGAAGGAAGGAAGGAAGGAAGGAAGGAAGGAAGGAAGGAAGGAAGGAAATTTTTTTAAATGTTAAATTTGGATACTTTCTGAAAAATAAAAAGCAGATATTTTCAGAAAGAATCACATCATACACAGAAGTATGTGTTTGCATTTATGTAGACAATTTACAGCTAGGCACTATCACATGAGGACTGAGCAGTAGTTGCTTAGAAATATGCAATTTACACAACCCATTAATAAGCCTCTAAGCAGCATAACAGCCAACCCTAATGCTGAGTTGGGCGCAGAGCAAACGGTTTGTCCTGTTCAAGCCACATCTTTAAAAAAGCCACATCCTACCTCGTCAGTGATAACGGATGCCTGGAGCCCAAGGCCACTGGCGCTGGAGGCTCGGCCACCTCCTCAGGAAAATTTCATGGAGATGGCGACGAGGGGCCTTGCTCTCATTATTGCTGCCAACTCCTCCACACCACTCGAAGCTTCATTTGCATTTCCATCCAGTTACACCTCGCTCAGCTCCTCACTACAATTACAGCAAACTTGGTAAAGTCTCTGACCTGGGTTATCTTAGTAAACCTTATGAAAAATCAGTGGTATTCCATCGTCTGGGAGGGCTGCTCCTCACTGACTTGTCAGGGAGAAGGGAGACTCTTTCTATCCCCAAATCTAAGGGAATCCAAGCTAGGGTCCTCTCTTCATTTTCTAAGCTGGGGTCCAATGCATAGGAGTTTCTTTGTTTTTGTTTTTGTTTTTTTAACATGTGGCATTTTGCTGTGCATGGCACATGACTGGAATCTCAGTGCTAGGTGTTGGAAGTGGAAGGTCCAGGCATTCAAAACCTTACTAGGCAACAAGACCAAGTTCAAGTCCAGCCTGGGCTAAATGAAATCCTGTCTCAATGAATTAATTAGTAAATCTTTTCAAGACTTGAAACATTATACCAATAAACTAAGAAGGAAAACAACAGAGTAAAGTTTGCATAGCCTGTCTTTCCCCTGTTCTCAGGGCAAACCCAGGAAGCTGTTGTGGAAGATTAGCTGATCTCTGAGGAGACAGGTCTAAGGAGTTGTGCCTGGAGAGAAGGGGAACAGTACTGGTGCCCAGGGGACGCACCACACTCTAGAGCCCAGACCTCTCAGAGGCTGGCATCCCAAAATTGCTCGCCCACTCCTTCCTACCCAGGGCTTTGTTGGAGCTTCACATTTTCAAAGGAATGGTAAATGACTCTGTCATGACCAGCACTGCGGTTCCTTCTCTGCTTCCTGCCCATGAGGTAGGAGAGTCCACAGATTTTGGTCCAGGAAGCTTTAAAAGGAAATTTTCAAGTCAACTCAAGAACTGAGGAGACTACATTTATCTAGTATGGCGAAGGCCCTAGTTCAGTATCCAACACTGACGTCAGAGAGAGAAGAGAGAGGGAGGAGGGAGAGAAGGAGGAGGGAGGGAGGGAGGGAGGGAGGGGAGGAGGGAGGGAGGGAGGGAGGGAGGGAGGGAGGGAGGGAGGGAGGGAGGGAGGGAGGGAGAGGAAAGAGAGAGAGAAAAAAACACTGAAAAGGCTCCTTAGCCAGCCTGAAGTCACAACGTCCAGCACTGTCTTCCTCTCCACCCTGAGTTCTAGATCTGGACACCTCCACTTGACTGTGGACCCTTCAAATCCTAGTTTTCACAAACTTGACCTTGTGGCCACCTCCCCTGCTTCTTACCCTGTAGACAGCTCAGTGACATGTATTGTTATTCTCCAGGTATCTTGGGCCAGAAATCTGAGAGCCTAACTAGAACACTCTCACCTTCTCATGAGTCCAGCTCACCTTCAGAGCCTTCAACACCTCTTCTGGACAACCACAAGTAGCTTCCTAACTGTCCTGGCAGCCTTCACGGATGTATATGATCAATGTCCACACCATAATGTTCTGCCCAGAAAGAATGCTGACTCTATTTCTCTAAGGTCCTTCTGTGACTCCATCAGGGTCCTCTACCTGCAAGGCAGAGCCCAGCTCTTCTGTGATGTAATCTCCAAGTTCATATACAATGCTATTTCAGGGTGGGGATCTGGGGGCATGGTCCATGCAATGAGATGAGGTCATGGGAATAGGGTCTCCACAGCAACGCTGATGGCTTTGTAAGAGACGAGCCCTAAGCTCACACACTTGGTCTTCCTCATCACATTCCTTCCACTGGGATAGGACAGAGCAAGATGCCTCTTACCAGATGCTGGCTCCATGCTTCTGGTTTTCCAGCATCTAGAACTGTGAGCCAATGAGCTTCTATTCTTCCTAAATCACCCGACAACAGGTATTGAGCTACAACAACAGAAAAGTGGACTAAGATGAGGAACCAAACCCTCTTCTGTTCTTCAGCCTATTACCATTTCCAAAGCACTCTGTGCGAGCTAGGTCATGTGTGCCCAACAAAAGGAGTTGAGTCAAAGATTCTTTAAAAACAGCAACAACAACAAACTCTCTTGAATTAAGGTCTGACAACCTGAATTTGTTCTTTTTAAAATATGCTTTTCAAAGACAGAGGGCTGAAGAGACGGCTTAGCAGTAAGGTCCTCTCATTGCTCTTTCAGGGACTAGAGTTTGGTTCTCCTCACTCACACTCAGAACCTATGTCATGCAGCTCACCACAGCTTGTAACTCCAGCGAGAGCCAGCGTCTGTGTCCCCTGCAGATGCCATGCACATGCCCCCCTTCACATTCACATAATTTAAAAATAAAAAAAAACAAACATTATTTTTTAAGACAGATTTTGAAGTCCACAGCCCATTCTTTCTTTCTTTTCTTTTCTTTTTCTTTTTTCTTTTCTTTTCTTTTTTTTTTTTTTTTTTGGTCAATAGTGTCTGCCTCCCCTTTGACCTTAGGTGGTGACCTTCCTGATGGTGAAACAGAAAAGCTGAAAAGCCCAACAGAGTTGATCAACTTAAACATTCTATGCCTGGCTGAGGATCAGAGCATTAAGAAGAAACAAGAAGGGGCTGGAGAAATGGCTTACTATATATATGGCTGGAGTTTTCTAAATATGGCAACAGAAAAATGGAAGAATTTAGGTAAGAGCCAGAAACAGGATCTGAAGCCGCATGACACTATCCTCAACTATCAAATTGCCCTTCTAATCACCTCTGGCTTCTCTTCAGATCATAAATATCCTTTGCCTTTTAAAAATTCCCCAAGGGCGCTCTCATTTTGCCCACAGAGGCTTCACAAGCCTCACCTTACTTGCTGACTCGCCCCTCCCTTCCTCTGAACAGGACAGTACCCTAAACCCCGCCTCTTCCTGCACAAACCCTGCCCTCCTTCCGCAGTTCTTACCCTACCTTTGGCACATTTGCCTGTCTGTCTACTCTAAGACTCAGCCAAGCGTTGCCTCATCCCTAGATCTTCCCAGGCACTAAAAGTTAGAGCTGATTATACCTAAGGATTGACCTGGGAATACTAGAAGCTACTTACAGCTTCAAACATGTACAAAGTTAATAAAACGAGCTGGGCGGTGGTGGCGGCACGTGCCTTTAATCCTAACACTCAGAAGGCAGAGACAGGCAGATCTCTGTGAGTTTGAGGCCAGTCTGGTCTACAGAGTGAGTTCCAGGACAGCCAGGACTACACAGAGAAACCCTGTCTCGAAAAACAAACAAAAATAATAAAATTATTTTAAAATTGCTAAAATAAAGAAATCTCCTGAGTCTGTGATCAGCAAACCTGGTAAACCCTAATCATGATCTTTAAGATAAGAGATTGGGAGAAAGATAAAGTACACTGAGAAGAGGCAGCAAGCCCACTCTCCTAGACAAGAGTTACTAGAAGTCAAGGCTTTCTCAAGAAAAGAGTCAACAAATGTCTTGGCAGTGAATTGGGAAAGTCAAATTTAGTTACAGCATTATTATCCTAGAAAGGAACTGGCCCAGTAGGCCGCTCTTCTCAGACCGCTCAGCTTATCTTGATGTGCCCCCTGAAGGGAATACAATTTTTCTCTGCCTTTGACCTTGATTGTCATGGGGAAAAGCCTTAAATGGGATGCTTTCCTTGATGATAGATAAAACATGTGTACCGATGCGTCACACAATGTGAGCGCGATTCTCCACGGGTTTAAGTGTTTAGTCCTTCTGCGGCCAGCACAGAATCATTCCCTTTCTGATGAAGCTCTGTTTATAAATATGGCTGATTGGGGAGTACTTGCAGAGATACGGGGTTTTCACTACTTTATAATCAGTTACTCATAGAGCACAGAATCAGAACGACTCACGAAGAGCCCCACTCAGGAGAGAGACGTAGGAAGAATAAAGTTCTCTAGTTCTCTAAACATAAATAGTTCCGAGCTGCTGATAAGGGGGAAAACTTGCAATAATGAGGAAAGAGCTGTGTAGACATCCAAAACTGGAGAGGAAACACGCTGGGAACGCAGCCGAATCCTCCAATGTTAGAACTAACAGATACGTTTTACAAATCTAAAATTTTGATCCTAAATACATTTCTTCCTGGGAAAACAATGGCGAAGTGTGACAGGGCTCGTGTTAGCAAAGGTGCTTTCTGTCCTAATCAAACAGGCAGGAGTTACACTGCACATGTCCAGAGTCACTGAGTCTTTGGGTTCCCCCCCATTTATATCGGATGTACTTTACTCCTTGACTTTTTATTACATGTTACTGTGATCACACCATATATCAAGTATGTTACAGGAGACCTAGTGTCAGATTAATACAATCTTCCCAGCTTTAATCTTGGGCTCTTTTATAAATCAGAATGCAATGTGCTGAAAGAGACTCTCTCCCCTCCCCATGAGGCACAAACATCGCCCAAGAGTGATAATTACAACATAACCCGCAAATGAGCATTTAAAAGCGTGAAATCAAAACTATAGAATCAAAATTACTCAGAAGCAACCATCTTCAATCAGGCTATTCACTTCTGTCTGTGTTTTCAAATCAGCCTGCAAGAATTCGTTTTATATAATCTATACGTTTGCCATCCAAACATGTGAGTGGCACGTGGTGCCCAGGACACAGCCAGCTCCCAGGAGGGAGGGAGGAAGTGAGAAACTGAGATGGAAGCTTATATTCTTTTTTGTTAAGAGGCGTTTTTTGGGTTTTTTTTACCCAAAGGCATCAAGAGAATCTAAAAGAAAATTCAGGGTTCACAAAAATGATCTCACATAATTTCAAATTGGTTGAAAAGATTAGTTTTTGTTTGGTTGTGGGTTTTTTGGCATAATTAGAAGAAGGGGAAAACTAGACACCCTTCTGCTGAGACAGAATAGAACCAGATTCCCACTGCAGAGTCTGACTTAAAACATCTAGATTTGATGTTTTGATAGAAGGGACCACATCAACTATTGAGCACACAAACAAGACCATTCAGGTCTGGCTCCAAGGAACCCGCCTTTTCGCTGACATGATCACAGGTGCTTCCAGAAAATTCTGCTTGCTCCCAGAAACTTCTGTCCAGAAAACCAAAGCTTTCAGTTCAGAACCTTTTTTTCTCAGCATATGCTGTTATCTCAATACACAAACAGTCCTAGGTAAAATGGCCATGTAGTAATGTGTGGTTCATATTCAGTGATGAACAAGCTTGTAATCTCAGAAAGTGTTATAAGGGGCAGAGAAATTATGAAAGCCCCACAGGCCGATGAAGTAGCAGAATATAAAACGATAGCCAAGGATGCCACTCAACCATCACTAATTCCATATTTGCCCACAACCAAGTCAATTCCTATATTCTGAGCTATTTAGGAAAAAAAAAGCATTACAATTTCTTTGAATAAGTATTCAGGTTAGAAATGGTGGTTGATCTGAGTTTTTGTTTTGTTTTGTTTTGTTTTGCTTTTTCAAGACAGGGTTTCTCTGTGGTTTTGGAGCCTGTCCTGGAACTAGCTCTTGTAGACCAGGCTGGTCTCGAACTCACAGAGATCCGCCTGCCTCTGCCTCCCGAGTGCTGAGATTAAAGGCGTGCGCCACCACCGCCCGGCTTGATCTGAGTTTTTATACCCCAGACCCTGTACGGCAATGAAGTTGTCATCCACCCGTCTGGGTGACCGGTTTGTTTCACGCAGGCTGTTTAACTGGACTCCAAGACGCATATATAAGTGACATTATCTTCCCTCTGATGGTGATAGCAAGTTGCATTCTCAAAGTCAAACAGGAATTAACAAAATTCCAATCGCTTACTAAAATGATAAATAGTGAGCCAGCTTGAGGAAGAGATCTCCCGGGGTGTGCGGAAAAACCTGTGGCTGAAGCAAGCTCGCAGGATGTGGGGCTCTGCGCAGGCATAAACAGGAAACCCAGCAGCTTGCGCGGGAACTGACAGACGGGCTTGAAATGGCTCCTCTGAAGTGGGCACCCTGTTTAACCCTTGGCAGAGGCAGGAGCTCATGTTTGTTACATTTTATTTTCACATCTGGGCCATCCCTGTCCTCAAAATCTAAAGCCCTCTGAGACAACTATGAAAAAATACCATACACAAAAAAATCCACAAAATTAACTTCTTAGTCCAAATAACAGAAGTGTAAATGATATTCTTGCTGCTTGCATTCTGCCTCCTGGGTGGCATTAAAAAAAAAAAAAAGAATCGTTGTCAAGGCAAAACTCTTAACAGGATAGTTTGTTCCAGGGAAGGCTGTCGCGGGCCTTGTGTAGAGCATTGCTGTTTGCAGGGGTCCACACCACCTTTCTAGGACAATGTATTTTTCTTTAAACTTAAATACGGGAGCAAAAACTTTGAATCTCATATGTTAACACAAGGAAGGTCAATCAATATCTCTGTAAAACACAGGAAGTCAGAAGCTGCTCTTAACAAGTTTATCAAAGTGGCCCCATTTTTCAGATCTATTGTGATGATAAAATATTTCCCAGGGCAGTAGCGAGGAGTCTGGAGTGACATGCTCACGCTAATCTCTCACTGAGGACGGTACACGTCAGAGAACTCAGCTCTGTGTCATGCCATATGACGTCGCTCAGTCCCATCACAGTCTCACCCCGAAACAAAGGCTATTTCTGCAGAAAACAAGGTCAACAGATCATGTTTTCTTAAGCGTTTGAATTTAGTCATTACTAGATAACTTTTTTCCCCAAAAGCTTTATTAAAAACCTGAAGTACGGTAATTTCATAATGGCACAACAAATGCTGAATAATTACTTTAAAAGCATAAAATTAAGCCTAATGTGACATAAAATGGTGTCTCAATAATGTACTTACACAGAAAATAATTGTTAGACTTGCACTTGGGAGAATCCGCTATGTTTTTACCAGACCATGAATTTTAAGATAAATTAATAAGTAGTATGCTATTAATATCTGATTTGTTCAGGTAGAAGAAAGTGTAGTAAGCAACAAGTGAATCCCAGGACAGGTTTCTAGATTCTTCTTTGGTTCGCTGGAGTATGGAGACCCTTCATCTTAGTACTGTTATCAGTGGCAAAAACAACCCCTTAACAATACGCTCTGGGCATCTGGAATGTATAAGGTCAAGCCATAGTGAGGACAAAGGAAGAAGGTGGCAAAGTGTAGGGTTCTCACTTATGTCTATTAATCCTGAATAGACAGGACCTGATATCCCGGTGCCTCGGAGGAAGAAAACAAAACCACGACCACATAAACATCCCCAGAGAGGAGCCAAGGAGACTCGGAGGCTCTGTCTGCACAAGGAGATAGCGGGTCCCATCCGTTCATCCATGGCACACCCCCATCAGGGAAGAGGGTCTGCTTTGGGTTTATTGGGTGTGGAGCAAACGGTCAATAAGACAGAACGTGAGCAAGGCGCTTAACACATGGCGAGCTGCGAAACTGGTCAACACCCTTCATCACTTTCCTGACTTCTTGGTCTCCGTTTTCCTCCAGTGCTAAGTGCCTGAGTCCCGTGCAACAGGAGTTTATAAAGGGCCGGTCTTGGCTAGGGGGAGAGTCGAGCACCTCAGCGGTGACACAATATAAACTTCGCTCCATGAAATCCTGGAAGCTGATGTAAACAGCTTTTAATAGCAGCGAACATTTGTCCCCTTTGTTTAGGCCATCTGGATGTCCCATTGTGTTCAGTCAACACTCAGTGCCGCCGGGTGACAGTTGATATATGTTAAGTACAAGCAAAGTGCCTCGGTCCACTCTGGGGACCTTAAAGGGAACTTTTCAGTGTTTTGTGGAATATTCTGTCAGATCGCCGAGTCGCCTGCATCCTTAATGGCTGCGCGCCAAAGTCCTCTGGCCTTTTTTTTTTCCTTTATCAAAGGAGAGTTTTGCTTTGAGTGTTTGAAAGGTTAGGGAAACTATGCCAAAGTTCTTCCAGGCAGCCTGCAGAGCTCCAGCTGACAGGAATGAGTTTCAATATGGAGGAATGAATAAAGAACTCCTAGGATCCTAGGAGGATTCAGGCTGTGCTTGTTTAACGGGCAGCGTGACTGACAAACAAGCCGTTAAAACACCACTGCAGAAAGCCTCGCCACAAGCAGGAGGCAGCTGGTTCTCAGAAAAGATTAGTCCTGACGATGCACCCTCACCTGCGCGGCCACTGCACGGTGCCCTGTGCACATGCCCCGTCCGCTTTCTCATGCAAAGTGGCCTCGCTGCTCATCCTGACGGGGCATGCCTCAGACTTACTCGAAACGCCGCTACAAAAAGAGAGCGCCAACTAGATGAAAGCTCCTATGTAGAAAGATTACCCAAGCCGAGTTGGTACCCTACACGGAATGAAAGGGCTTAGAAATCTGCCCAGGGGCTCTCCACAGCTGGTTTGGCTGTTGCTGGAACATCTGTGGCCTGCTTAACAATGTGCTTCTGGGCTCCTCCCGCCCACGAGTGTCGCTGCTGCCTGGCTATGGGTGAGTCTTCCCGCAGAAAGGCCGTCAGAGAGCAAGGGGTGCTGGAGATGCAAACACAGCCCTGGTGTTTTGTTTCTGTGTTTTGTGACGTCATTTTAAAAATGGTTGAGTAAACAGAATTTCACTTTCCTACAGAAGATGTAACAACTAGCTAATGAACGTGAAACAACTTGATCTTAGCTTGGTGCTCCAAGCGGAGGCATAACGAGCCCTCCATATCTGGAGCCCTGCCAAATCTCCATGGACAGCAGAAGCAAAAGGCAGAAATCCTGCGTAAGGGAAATCTCTGTAACACTGGGCACCAGCACCTCCCCTGTGCCCTCACTTTCCTTCTGTCTGTATGCATGAGACAGGTAAAGAAGAGCCTACAGCAGAGACCAAGCCAGGGGAGAAAGATGCTCACCTCAGAGGTGGAGCTACAATCCTCTTAGACTTCTCCGGAGAAGTGACTGGTCCAGCCTATTCATAGGTCAACACGTGCCGGCTGCGAGCTGTAACTGAAATCCTCATCACTTGAGCCTGTTATACTTACTAGCAAATAAGAACTTACAACAGTATAGTTTTAAAACACGATAATTTGGCTGGGGGTAAATTTCAGTGACCAAGTACTTGCCTAGCATGCTTGAGGTCCCAGATTCAGTGCGGGGGCGGGGGGGGGGATTTACTTTAGAAGAGAAATCTGTATGCTCTATTGAACAAATTCTACCAGAGAGTCTAAGTGCAATGTGGCTTAGTTAACGTGAAAGCAAAATAAACTTCCCAACAGCTTCTACCATGTGCCTTCATTGCTTCATTTTTTTATGGCTACAGAATTAAAGAAACCCCATTCACAGTTCAAAAGACAAAAATGCAAAGGAAATCACTAGAAACGCGTTCTTTCTTGTATCTGATATTGAATGAACTCTATGTGCATCACCGTGTACCTGAAGGAACTGTTCTGAGATGACCACTAAAGTGCCCAGAACAGAACAGCAGTTGGCCCTTCACAGAAACAACAGTAAATCTTCTCTGAATGGATAAATGACCTCTTAAAGGATCCCAGGCAGAGAACTCCATGACTGTAATTCTGAATCTCAGAAAGCATCAAATACAATTGTCCCAGAAATTACACCTGAGTCCAACCAAGCAATAAACAACAGACAGCAGACAGTGGTTGCTGCTGTTTTGTTTTTTTAATGAGGATCCCTTTCATCAGAACTTAACAGATTTCAGAGGACGCTGAAGTAAATTGGACTAAATCATTGCTGTTTAAAGCCTTTTGTCATTTATTTATGTATCAGGAGGGCGGGGCATGCGCACACGCACACGCGCTCACACACACACACACACACACACACCACTCTGTACTCCTCTGCAGAGGTCAGAAGCTAACGCTCAGTTCTCTGATCTCTCCTTTTACCAGGTGGGTCCCAGGGATCAAATTCAGGTCATCAGGCTTGGCAGCAAGCAGCTTTACCCACCGAGCCAGGGCACTGGCAACTGGTTTCTATTGTTTAATCCATCATCCTCAGTTCTCATTGTACCTTACATGATAGATGAGGGCATATGTGCTTTTATATTCATTATTTCATTAAAATAGCCCATCTTTCTCCACTTTCTAAAACACAATTTAAAGCATATTGTCTGAAGGAATAACTGTAATGAATTCCTAGAATTGTATTTTTCCATTTACTCCCACCTCTATCAAACTAAGCTGTAGCCAAATAATATATGTCGTATGATGGGTTTGAGCAAGTCTTGTGTATGGTATGTTGTACCCAAAGACAACCACAGCATCTTCCATCCTTCAAGCTTGGTGATTCTCCATTCAGGAGACTAGGTACATGGCTCTTTCCCTTGAACCCACACTGCTTACACCGCTTCTGCCAACGGTGCAGTATCAATATGACTTTCGAGGCTAGAGGTGTTCATGCCGTGTACGTCTGCTCCCTCATGCAGCGTGTTTCCCGTGAGAGCCCAGCCATCAGCCTGCGGGTGACCCATGCTGCCTGTGTGAGGTTTCATATGGACGGCACAAGGTTCATAGCTCTGCTGGAGTTCCTAATCACACTGTATAAAGTCGCCAACCATCGGAGTGTCCACCCTGCACACCGGTCTTTCAGTGTTCATCCTTCGCTCCCGGTGATGCCACATGGGACAGAGACGAGCCCTAATCAAACTGAAAAATCACCAGGCATTTATTATAGACCATAGTTTTGCAGAGTAGATAGCAGATAGAGTTTCTAACATTAGTTTCAGCAGTCTTCGAGGGACTGTGTATGCTAATAATCTTAAATGGTTCGTAGGCACAGCTGCTACTTGTAGCACTTACAAGTTATAGGTGATTTCAGCTCTAAAACACATGGTGGAGGCTCTGCTGTCATCTACAAAAACAATGAACAATTTCGGTTTCTAGAAGCTAGATACAATGAAGATTCTGTAAGATGACAATGTGACTTCAAAACATTAGCCCTACTAATATAATGATACCAACCGAGTAAACTCAGCCAGAGATTTATTTTTTAAAATTATAAGACATGTCCCAGGACATAAAACGCAGTTATTGATCAAATGAAAGACTGCAAATGGAAAAACAGTTTGTGACTTGTCAATCACCCTAAGAGAAGTTCGGGTTCTAATGCGGACGCACAAACTTATCATTTCAAAGTCTAGCAGTTAGCTTCGGTTAGAGACATGCTCGGAACATTGTAAATAATACATTTATAAATTCATTAATCCTTTTTAAAATTCCAGGCTAATGAAAAATAGTGCATTTTTAAACAGCTACTTTGGCAGCAGGGGACTGGATTAGATGACCCCTTAAAGTTCTTCCAGGGTCTGTGAATCTGTAGAATGCAGGCTGCCCCGCTACTGGCAGACACCAGATCACAGAGGACTCAAACATCTCGTTTCATTTATTTAAATTCCATGCTTGATACAAAAATGAAAGGGCCTGCTTTGATGCCTGTATTAATGAAGTTCTAATTCAATAATATTTCATAATACTATCTGTGTAAAGATTACCACTTTTGCAAAAATTTGAATGCTATTTGCCTCTGGGTTTACAAATTACTACTGAGTATTTCTAATTTTTCAAATGCAGGCATCTTTGAAGAGTCCTGAGAAAATGTGTAATTATAAATCAAGAGAACAGTCTCCAAGAGAGCATATTACTAAATGATCATATTTTATTTGGGTTCCAAAAATAGATAGTAAAATTTTTTAATAACATTGAAGAGATATTACTTAGAGGGACTTTTTTTTTAATGCTACTAAGGAGGATTTGTTTTAAGTATTAAATGGAATCATATTAATATTCATGACTTTATCTGCATAACATTGGGAAATGCCCTATCTGACGCCTCAATTTCCTGTATAAACGTGTACTTAAATATCGGCTATCTGAAACGCAAAACCATCAGCCCACATGCTTCTCAGGCAACTGAAACAAAACATCCAGGGGAAATTTGGGTCAAACGGAGTCACGGAGTCACGGGAGCAAGCCAGTGAGCCCCAACATCCGAGCCCTACCATGAAGTGTCATCTAGTTTTTTACAAAGTGAAGATGCTAATTCTGCTGATGAAGATATTGTTTCCCCCCTCTTGCGCCCTATTCATTATGCAAGGCTGCAGAGTACGAAGTGAGGATGTGCGATCGGGCCATCTAATGATCTCCCACACCTGCTCATCTGGTACCGTTTTAATTAACACTCCAAGGAGGTTTGTCAAGAGTAATCAAAAACATTGTCGCTTATAAAGCTGTGGCAAGAAATCAATAGTTTTCATCAGAAAAGGTAAAGGCTAGCATAACTGAGCCATTTAATTGCTTCATTCCAATAAACAAAAACTGCACATTTTAATGACTTGATTCTGGAGATCAATATCTCCCCGCATATTGCATTAAACAGCAACATGTGGTGGGATATTCGCAGTCATTTCCATTCCGCAAGCAGCATCCCTCTTTTTTATTTCATCCCGAGTGGCAATAGGTTGCGGCGCCTCCGCGGTGCCATGATTTATTTCAAACGAGTGACCTCTAGGGCCGTAAGCCTAGAACGGGTGACTAGTTCTCAATGGTAAAGCTACTGGCACTTGACAAAGAGCCTGAGGCAGAATGAATTTACTTCTCTTTTCCTCAATCATCAACAGGCTCTGCCCTGACCCCCGTTCTGACTCCTATAACAAGAGCTCCTGTCGCAGCGTGAAAAATTTACTGTCGCCTCTACTTCTCATATCGAGCTCGAGTGAGGGCTTCTGTCACCTTCAGTGAGCTGAGTCCGGAGATCTAACTAAGCAGCGGTTCCAATTTAAAAACTACCTAAGTGTGTTTCCTATAAAGCGGGCGGTGGCCTCGGGCATCTGTTTCCAAACGGCGCGATTGTCTACAAAGTTAAATCTTCGCACAACGTTTAATTCAGAGCAACACCGAGGCCCCAAAACTCGCTTATTGATGTGGCGCCACGGACAGCGTGAAGCGCTCATTAATACGGCAGACTTGGAGAGCTATGTGTTTATTACTGGTGGCCATTAGAAGCCTGAAGAAGATGGGGTACTTAAGTCATTTTGAAGGTCACTTGAAAATAGAAATTCCAACTAACCACTAAAAAATACTGTCTGTGATAGGTATAAACTCTATCCCTCCGCGTTGGGCCACAGAAACACAAAAGCATGCAAGTCGCAATAAAGACATCAGATTAAACAGGGTAAGCTGGCTAACACCTGTGGTGTATCTTCCTGACAAGTTACTAGCAGCGTGGTCCAGGGTCCTCAGAGAAAAGAAAAAACAGAAAAAAGGGAAAAAGAAAAAGAAAAAGGAAACATAAGCCCCCAAGTATCTAATGCACGTGACTTTTAACAATCACCTTAAAATAATTAGGCAGTCAAAATGAATGTTTTCAAACCCACATCAACTACAAGGCAATTAAAAGACCGGCGTTTGATGGTTTATTCCATCTTAGTATCGCCTTACGCAAAATTTCCACTCCCTCTTTAATTTTCAATCCTTCCACCCTCCCTGCTTCAGAGCCCCCGGCTATTGGCTTTTACAATCTGTCCCTAGGGACTGAGGAGTTATTACCCCTGTCGATGGAGGAGAAAGGGATGTTAGTCCCTTGTCGCCCTCGCAGGCTCCAACAGATTCTGGGCTCTGATGGATAGCCTTCATTGGCGGGAGGCGGATGCAATGCTGTTAGTCCTCACGCTTGTCAGATCCATCTACCTGTACCACTGGTATTACTTACTGGAGTCACAGTGACACTCATTGTCCCCAGAGTCGACAGAAAAAAAACCCTAGAGTCAATGCTGCCCCGGGCATTCTGCCAGTGTGGCAAAAATGGCACAGCAATGCCCAAGTGCCATAGCAGAGGGGACTCGGGCTCCTGTGCCTTCACATCCTAAGTGGAAAAACAAGTGGAAGGGCTAGGAAAACCGCTTCAGAACTGCACCTTTGAAGGTCAACATTGTGACGAGTCAGAAGGAAACCTGAGAAAGCCAACTAAAGGCGGCTGGAGATGTGTGCCAGCGCTGGGAGATGCCCTGCCATCTACTTGGTGATTCTGAATTATTCGGTCCCTTTTGCTAGGGTTTACAGTTGCATCATGTCTTAGAAACATGGACACCGCTACCTGAGTCTCAATTTGCAGGTGGCTATGCGTATGCTCTGTCTCATCCAAAATTTGAATAAGTGCTTCAATCAATTGCCAAAAACACAGTTACAGTGCTTTTTTGGTTTGGGGGGAGTTTTTTGGGGCTTTTCTTGTTTTGTTTTTTTAATGAGAAAGTGTTTCTCTATATAACAGACCTGGCTGTCCTGGATGGAACTCAATTGTAGACCAGGCTGACTTTGAACTCACAGAGATCCACCTACCTCTGCCTCCCGAGTGCTGGGATTAAAGGTGTGCGCCACTCCTGCCCAGCCAGTCACAGTGTTTTATATAGCTAGAAAAATACCAACTTGTAGAATGAAATGGTGAGTTCCCATCCTAAGAGATGTCTGGTCAGGTTCTAGCAGGGCTTTTCAGATGAAGAAAAATCAGCCCTTCGTGGTTTCCATTTATAGGTCTACAGCTCACGCCTGTCTTCACCAAAGGTGGCTACCCAATAGGCACCAAGAAATCATTGCACATGCTGCCCGGCCAGACCTGTCTGACAAGAGAAACCTCTGGTCCTGCTGAGATTACTCTTGGTCACCACAGGTTGGTCCAGTGAGCTGAGAGTCTCATTACTTGACCTTATCAACAGAAAAAAAACAAACAATAGCACACTTCTGGGCCTGCACCTTCGACAACTTTACTTCTATGCAAATTATCTTCGAGGACAACACTTATCCAATGCTCAGAGTCAAATGTACCTTCGACTTTTCAGATTTCTGCAACACCCCAGTACTCGCACAGCCTGGAGGGAGAGCCGAGCCAGCCGCACACAGCGAGATGCTTTATGATATCTAGAGACACCAAGGATTACTGCATTTATTCATACTTGCTGGTTTAATTAAAGGTCATTAATGGCCACACATCTACTCGGGTGAGTGCAGGCTGAGGGAGCAAATGAATTACCAGACAACTAGCTTTCGGAGCTTTGTCTAAATGTAAGCTCAGCTGTTGTAGGACACTAAACCATCCTTAAAAAAATAAAAGGAATCAAAACGACACAGAATTCTAGCATGTTCCTTTTGTATGCCCACAGAGCACACATTCAATTCTGAAAACTATTAGTGGCTGGTCTAGAATAAGGCTGCAAAGGGCAGCTGGACATGCTGGGATGGGAGCAGTAGGAACAGGGAGAAGGAGGGAATTCCATTGATACCTGGTTCATTAATGAATAGAGAAGCATCCGCTGTGCAGTTTACATCTTATGCCTGCCTGAAACTTTCTTCTTTTTTTAAATTATTGAGTATTTTTGTGTGCATTAATGCTTCACCTGCATGTTTGTCTGTGCAAGAGTGCCAGAACCCCCGGAGCTGGAGCTGCAGACAGTTGTGGGCTGCCATGTGGGTGCTGAGAAACGACACCAGGTTCTCTAGAAGAGCAATCAGTGCTCTTAACCCCTGAGCCGTCTCTCCGGTCACCTGAAACTCTTCTGAGAGCCTAGGATTGGCACAGATGTCACGTCTCTGGGAAGGACATGGCTTTAGCACGTCAGTACAATCCTGCAGTCTCTTTCTCGGACGCCTCTGCTATCACAAGACACCGGAGAAGGAAGGAAGGCGCACAAAAGGCTGCAGTGTGTGGACAAGGGGGTTGGTGTTCACTTGAAATCCTCTCTGAAGAAAGTTTTAAATTGTAGGTAAAGCACTTTCCATAAAGAAATACTCACCGTAGACAGCTTCTCCCTCAGCCCTGACAGCCGGTTCCCCTCCGCTCACAGTTCTTACTTTATGAGATGAGTCCCAGGGAGGCTAAGAAGGGTGGTGAATGATGTCAGACAGCACCGACTATGCTCACGTGCTGGAACCCCTTCCGGTACATGCCACTTTGGCTTGTATTTATTTTCTGTGACTTAGGCCATCAGGGCCCTGCTTTCCTGATCATTGACCACTAACCCACTGAGCATGCCAGAATGTCCCACACGAGAGCAGGCCCCACGGCCATTTGTCCCCATCCCTATTATTCCCCACCCCTACTGCTCAGCTCCTCCCACCGACCACCTGTAAGCTCAATAGTTCCAGAATCTTCAGGAAGTGTCAGATTCATTACAGTCTCATTTCTCAGATGTGAGTCAGAAAGACAAACAGCCCTCTTCTCAAGATGGTGTCTTGAATTCCAGAGTCATGTTGTGTAATACTGAACACAACTGTGGTTTGAATTTTCTTACAATGATGTTAACAGTGTAAATCTGTTGTGATTTATTGAATAAAAAAAAATATGTATGGCCGGGCGGTGGTGGCGCATGCCTTTAATCCCAGCACTTGGGAGGCAGAGGCAGGCGGATCTCTGTGAGTTCGAGACCAGCCTGATCTACAAGAGCTAGTTCCAGGACAGGCTCCAAAACCACAGAGAAAGCCTGTCTCAAAAAAAAAAAAAATGTATGGGCTGGGTGGTGGTAGTGCACCTTTAATCCCAGCACTTGGGAGGCAGAGGCAGGTGAATTTCTGTGAGTTCAAGGCCAGCCTGGTCTGCAGAGCAAGTTCCAGGACAGTCAGAACTACACAAAGAAACCCTGCCTTGAAAAACAAAAACAAAAAAGCATGAATGACTACCTGAAAAAGAATTGGCCTCTCCCAAGGATAAATGCCCTTATTGGCTGTCCAGTGCAGAGGTCAGCCTTGAAACCATGTACACACAAACAACAAAAACATACCCAGCCAGTTCTGTTTCTATATATTTATATATAACAAATATAATCAAAGAAAAAGAGGCCATCAGCTTGAGGGGGAGGCATGGGAGGGGTTTGAGAATAGGAAATTGGGAGGGGCTGGAGGAAGAAAAGGGAGGGGGAAGTGATATAATTCTATTTCAATTAAAAATATTAAACATATGTAGCTGAACGGTGGTGGTACATGCCTCTAATCCCAGGACTCAGGAGGAAGAGGCAGGAGGAGCTCTGAGTTTGAAGGCAGCCTGGTCTACAGAGAGGGTTCCAAGACAGCCAGGGATACACAGAGAAACCCTGTCTGGGGAAAATGGGAGTATATATAAAAGTATTAATAATAAATTCTATGTTTTAAATGTAGTATTTATTTTACACTCTTGGCCCATCTCAATTTGAACTATAATTTCCATCAGAAGTAGTTGATTGTGGCAGCACATACCTATAACCCTAGGATTCAGGTGCTAAGGCAGGAAGATCAGCACTTTAAAACCGACTGGATACATCATAAGACACTGCCAAAAAGAGAGGGAGAGGGAGGGAGGGAGGAGGGAGGGAGGGAGGGAGGGAGGGAGGGAGGAAGAGAGAGAGAGAGAGAGAGAGAGAGAGAGAGAGAGAGAGAGAGAGAGGTGTATCATTTAAATTTGAAAATGTAGCCAGGCAATGGTGGTGCACACCTTTAATCCAAGCACTAGGGAGGCAGAGGCAGGCAGATCTCTGAGTTCGAGGCCATCCTGATCTACAAGAGCTAGTTCCAGGATAGGCTCCAAAGCTACAGAGAAACCCTGTCTCAAAAAAATAAATAAATAAATAAAATAAATTTGAAAATGTAAATCCACAAACTCAAGTTTTTTCAAACCAGACGTAAAAGTCTTATAATAATTATCAGGGCTTGTTTTAAGGAATTATTTGCTAATGTATGTGCCTCAGTGTATGTAGGCACACCATGTGTATGCAGTACCTGTGGAGGCCAAAAGAGGGCACCAGCCTGCTGTAAGGAGTGGTGTGGGGTCTGGGACCTGAACAGGTCCTCTGAAAAAGCAGCAAGCGCTCTTAACAGCTGAGCCAGCTCTCCAACCAAAGTTATTCATTACTTTATGTAAATTTAAATTCATTAAAATTTAAAATTTGACCAGAAGATGTGGGGGCAGCACACGCATTTAATCCAGCACTTGGAAGACCGAGGCAGGCAATGCTCTGAGTTAAATTTAAATCCAGTTTTGTAGTCACAAGAGCTGCAGCCTAAGCACCCAGGGGCCTCCTGTGATTTTGAGATCTGAGGAACTAGGGAAGCGATAGGGGAACACGTAGCAGGTTGGAGACCGTGAGCAGCTTCCATCCTCTTTGGGACTTTGGGATGTCTTTGGTCTGACAACCAAGCCAGTGTTTTGTGTGGCTCTCTCTCCACATGGAACTCTCAGCTATTAGAATCATCACAGAGACAGCTTCTGTGGCGTCACCAATGGTCTGCTTGTGAGGCCGTGTCTCAGGGTAGAATTGAGGGCTAGGGACTCAGGACTTGCTACACTCTGTCCTGCTTTCTTCCTTCTCTAGGTCTGCCCTCAGTCTGCCCAGAGCCGTCTATGGAGGGGGCTCCTGGAGCATCATTCTACTCAGCCAAGATAGCAAAGGAGGCGGGGGGGGGGGGGGGGGTAGGCAAGTGGGTGGAGCATTTTCTTGATTAATGACTGATCGGGGAGAGGTCAGTCCATTGTGGGCAGTGCCACCCTTTGGGCAGGGGTCTTTGGTTGTGTAAGAAAACAGGCTGAGTGAGCCATGAGGCATCATTTGGCATTGCGATGTCTGATAACCCACCATGGACTCCTCACTGAGATGGGTGCCAGATTTATAGCCTGGAAACTCCAGAACGGTGAGTAGAATAAACTTCTCTTTCTTATGAGGTCCCTCGGCTCAGTTAATTCACTGTGGCTAACGAAAAACAGCTAATACACTAACACCCTCCCCATAGCCGCATCCTGGCCCCTTTGAATACTCCAAAACTGTGAAGCTCTCAGTGAGTCTTTCCAGACCCCACCGCAGTCTCTCGTCACTAGTACCTCACGCCAGTCTCTTCACCACCCTTGCCATAAGATGGCATCATACATTCCATCATTGTCTATCTAGCAGGGACCTCACCTTCCGTGCTCACTGCTGAATCCCCAGAACTAGAGCTGAGCCTGAGCTAACCTGCCTCTCACTCAAAACATTTGTGATAACATAATGGACTAATGGATGACTTGGCAGCTGATGCATGAGCTAAGAGCTATGTACTGCTCGTTTTAAAATAAGAGGTAGAAGCTGGATATAAAATAATAATAATCAGGGACTGGAGAGACGTCTCAGCGGTTAAGAGCATTTGCTGCTTTTACAGAGAACCCAGATTTGATTCTCAGCACACGTGTGTCAGCTCACACCTGTCTGTAAAACCATGTCCAGGTCCTCTGATTCCCTCTTGTGGCGTCCATGGGCACTACAAGCATGTGGTGTCCAGAAATAAATAAATGCTGTAAAATACCCTCAGTGGTCTCAGTAAGAATGGTCTTCATGGGCTCATATATTTGAATGCTTGGTGCCCAGTTTGTAGAACTGTTTGGGAAGGATTGGGAGGTGTGGCCTCTCGTTGGAGGAAGTGTGTCACTAAGGGTGGGCTTTTGCGGTTTTAAAAGCCTATGCCACTCCCAGTTGGTTCTCTCTCTTCTCTCTTTCTCTTCTCCGTCTCTCTCCCGCCCCTTTCCTCTTCTCCTCCATACAAACTGGCCTTGAATTCTCAATCCTCCTGCCTCTGTCTCCCAATTGCTGGAATTACAAGCATGTGCTTCTATACCTAATTAAAAGTCCGGAATTTTCAATCTCTCAAGCAACATCTGGCATGGAATTGAATGAAAACATTTATGATTGTCATTATCATTGGCCTTAACACACTTACATGTTTGAGTACTGAACCCAGACCTGTACATTTCCATAGCAAATCCTCAGACTCCCTTGTTAACAGACTCATGGGGCTCCGTACAAGGAATTTTACCTCGGTTTGTAACCATACACTTGTGCACATTAGCCACAAGATCAAGAGCTAATAATATCCACCACTTTTGTACCCTTGATGACAGGCCTAAATGGTAAATATGACAATAATTTATAAAATGGCTAGGCTACTTTCATATGTGACATTGCTATGTACTTTTTTTTTTTTTTTTTTGGTTTTTCGAGACAGGGTTTCTCTGTGGCTTTGGAGCCTGTCCTGGAACTAGCTCTGTAGACCAGGCTGGTCTCGAACTCACAGAGATCCGCCTGCCTCTGCCTCCCAAGTGCTGGGATTAAAGGCATGCGCCACCACCTCCCGGCTCTGCTATGTACTTTTATGCCACATCCAAAGTTCACTTAAGGGAGCCCAGGAGCTTAGGTAGATTGAGTTGGCATTTATACAATGAACAGCACAACAAACTGCCCAACTCAGCATTCTGTGCAAACACTGGCCGAGTCTGAGGCTACACCCTGTGTTGCTTTATTGCAGGTGACCACGACCTGGCTAAGATATGAACTAGAGAGACGCCTGCTCCACGTATCTCTGCTCCGCACCAGACCAATGGCTGCCTGGGGCACTAGGTGACCACGACCTGGCTAAGATATGAACTAGAGAGACGCCTGCTCCACGCATCTCTGCTCCTCACCAGACCAATGGCTGCCTGGGGCACTAGGTGACCACGACCTGGCTAAGATATGAACTAGAGAGACGCCTGCTCCACGCATCTCTGCTCCTCACCAGACCAATGGCTGCCTGGGGCATTAGGTGACCACGACCTGGCTAAGATATGAACTAGAGAGACGCCTGCTCCACGCATCTCTGCTCCGCACCAGACCAATGGCTGCCCGGGACACTCACAGCTCTGCGTAGTTTCCTAGAGTCAAAGACCACTGTCTTGTGTGCGGCAATCCCAAGAGCCCAGCTCGTGCCACACTTCCTCCCAGGCATAGTCTAGGATAGTGTGTCTTAAGCTTTTCTACTCTTAACCTTTTTGCCCTAGACATGTTTATGTGACCCATATATAAAGGTACATAAAATAGGAATACAAATCAAATATTGATAAGAAACAATAAAGTTCTTAATTCTTTAGCGAACACATATAATTGTATCATTTACTTTAAAGATGAAAGCAAATTGGTCTACTAATAAAATGATATGCTTTCCTATATATTAAAAATTAAATGCTGGCTGAATGCTGGATAATATAGGATGAGGAGCATCTTTATCACTTTGAAGAGCTGGTTTGGCATTTTTATTTTATGATCGTGGGTGCTGAGAACAGCGTCACATAAATACGTGATACTAAACAAAGCTATATTTAAGTCATTTCAGAAACTGTTGGGCATTCTTGTTCTAAACCCAAGCCAAAATACATTTAATTTTTTTAAAAAAATATATAAGTAAAGATCTTATTGGATTTTTTGGTTTATTTGGGTTGGGTTTGGGTTTTGGTTTTGAGACAGGATCTCACTATCTAGCCCTGGATTGCCTGGAATTCACTATGTATGCCTCAAATTTATAGAGGTCTGTGCCTCTGCCTCTCCAAGTACTGGGATTAAAGGTGTATGTGCCATTCCCTGCTCAAGTAAGCCTTATAAACTATATTTAAATTTTTTATTTATATATTTGTTTATTTTCATATGGATACTATGTCTGAGTATCTGTCTGTGTAGCAACACTGATGTCTTAGGAGGCCAGAAGAGGGCACTGGGTCTCTTGGGGCTGGAGTTCCAGACAATGGTGAGCAGCCCCGTGGGTACTGAGAGCAGCCAGTGCTCTTAACCACGGAACTGTCTTTCAGCCCTAGACAACAATTGTTAGAATCCAACATTCTAGGGTTGCAGAGGTGGGTCAGTGGGCAAAGCACTTGCCATGCAAGTGTCAAAACCTGAGATCTAACCCTTAGAACCCACACGAAGCACCCGAGAGATGACCACACTTTTGGCAGCTTGCTGCTCTTCAGAAAAGATAAGTTTCGTTCCCAACACCCACATCAGGTAGGCCACAACTGCCTGTGACTCCAGCTGGCCTCTGCGAGCACCCCTACACACACACACACACACACACACACACACACACGGCACAGACTCACCACACTCACACAGACATAGACAAAAATAAAACTGAAACTAGAGAGATGGCTTACTAGGTAAGAACACTTATTGCTCCTGCAAAGGACCTGTGTTCTCTTCTGGCCTCTAAGGGTACCAGGTGTGCATGTAATGATGTAATGCACAGGCAGACATGTGAAACACATGCATAGTAAATAAACTTAAAATTAAAAAGCAAACAGATGAAAAAACAGCTCAGGAGGCAGAGGCAGGAAGATCTCTGTGGTTTTGAGGCTAGCCTGGTCTAGTGAGTGCCAGAACAGCTAGGGTTACATAGAGAGACCCTCTTTCAAAAGATAGACAAGTAAGAGAGCCCTGATGAGAGCTGGGTGCAGTACCATGCGTTCTGTGAACTCCCTGGAAGCTCATGGGCTGTCTAGTCTGGCACACACAGGGCAGACATCAGAGACCCATCTCAAACAAGGTAAAGGATGAAGACCAACCCTTGAGGATGTCCTCTGACCACACATGAGCACTGTGCCATCTGTGAACCTGCGCTCACACACACAAATGTGCATGCATACAATCTATATACATACATCTTACACATGGACCCATAAAATAAAATGAAATCTTATTTTTTAAAAAAATCTAATATTTAAATGCAACACAAATCCTAATTTTATGCATGCAGGGGAATAATAATTTAAAAAAAAAAAAGTTTAGGGCTGGAGAGATGGCTCAGAGGTTAAGAGCACTGACTGCTCTTACAAAGATCCTGAGTTCAATTCCCAGCAACCACATGGCGGCTCACAACCATTTATAATGAGATCTGGTGCCCTCTTCTGGCCTGCAGGCAGACATAAAATACAAAATAAAAAAAAAAATGAAGTCTTTTGCTTTCCTAATTAAACCTATACATGTTCCTATAATAGCAGAGAACTTTGTATGTACAGAAAAAAAAAAACACTATTATTTTGTAACACACGATAGCCTAAGATCTGCTGAGGTATCTCAGGCAGTGTTAGCCGACATTATTACATGCACAGTGGAAAGCAAACATGCAGTATGTTCAGCCTCAAGGCTGCGGTGAAGTCCCACAATGCAACACGGGCAAGAGCCATCAGAACATCACAGATTTATTTCGGTTATTGTACATTTAGAAACTTTTCATTCTTGCCAAGTTTTTACAACCGCCACTTACAGTTAAGTGACTCCTGTGGGTTATGGCACAGTTTAAGAAACTGGGGTTCAGTTGGGTGTGGTGGTGCATGCTTTTAATCCTAGCATTTGGGAGGCAGAGGCAGGCTAATCTTTGTGAGTTTGAGTTCAGCCAAGACTACCCTGTCTTAAAAAAAGAAAAAAAAGACAAAGAAAAAAAATGGGTTTAGGGACAAAGAAGTCTCAAGGCCTAGAGTGGAAAGGGCAAGGGGGAAATGTTTGCTGAAGAGTAATCTCAGCTATCACAGCCAGTCACGCCCCAGAGCGATTGCGTCAAAGGTAAAATGAGGAGCCAGAGCCAACTGCCAGCCTCGCGAGACACGCTACAATTATGAAGTCATTGAGAATAGAGAAAACAAACAACGGTATCCTATGTAATCCCAGAATTCAAAGTCACAAATAAGAGCCACCCCTGAAATTGGTTTATAATTGAGATGCTGCTCACTGCAGCAACCCTGCAGCAGGCACAGCGGTGAGGAACAGCTGGGATTTATTTGCCGTGGAAATGCATGTGAAAGAGGCCTTCTAGAATGCCTGGAGACAGCGCAGAAGGAAGCAGGCTGGCAGGGGGAAGGATGCAGAAAAAAGAGAAAAGAGCTGTGAATGCATCTTAAGAAAGAGACTTAAGGGAAAATTTTTATCAACATGGTTTGAACTTATCCTTTTGTTGTTGATTGATTGAGATGTGGTTTCTGGGTGGCGGTGGCACATGCCTTTAATTCTAGCACTCAGGAGGCAGAGGCAGGGAGATCTGTGAGTTTAAGGCCAGCCTGGTCTACAGAGCAAGTTTCTAGACAGCAAGGGCTGTTACACAGAGAAACCCTGACTCAAAAAAAAAAAAGAAAAAAAGAAAAAAAAAACAACAACAAAAAAAAAATGAAGGAAGGAAGGAAGGAGGGAGGGAGGGAGGGAGGGAGGGAGAGAGAGAGAGAGAGAGAGAGAGAGAGAGAGAGAGAGAGAAATTGCCCTGTGATCGGGCTTACCTCAAATTCAGAGATCTAGCCTCTGCCTCTGCCTCTGCCTCCCGAGTGCTGGGATTAAAGGCAAGCGCCATCACTGCCTGGCCATCTTCAGGATTTTACACATGCCCCAGAAACATTTCCCTTCTCTGGCTATTCTTTACTAACCAGTTCCAGGGACATCGGAGCTGAGCCTCCACTGTCTGGAGTCCTCAGCAAATTCCCACCCGCACACGAAGGCCAGGCCTGTGTCTGGCCCACTCACCGTTTTGTCCTCAGTCCCCTAGTACACTGGAGGTGTCCCAGAATGGCTGCTGAATGAAACTCAAGGTTGAAAGGCATCTAAAAGTACCCACTAATGCCGGATGACTTCTTCCTGTTTACTGTATGCAAATACATTTACACTATATGGGCTCATTTTTAACATGTTAATTTTAAAATCAGAGCATGTTCAGAAGCCATAGTTCCTGCCGTTTTTGTCCAAATCTTTTGCCTTATAGTTCTCAAAGGCTGCTAATTCTAAGACTATTTCTACAAAAGAAATCTCTCTCTCTCTCTCTCTCTCTCTCTCTCTCTCTCTCTCTCTCTCTCTCTCTCTCATGCATGTGCTTGCACTTTTTCTGAAAACAGTGAAATTCAGCATATCACACACTGGTAGCAGACACCTTACTTCTGGTTTTCTCATTGTTCAAATTGCAGCATTGCCATCGCCGCTTCCAGGACGGCCTCTAAAATCCATCAGCACTTCCATACAACCCGGAAGCCCTCTTCTACTCACACCGGTGCTTATACACACTGGTCATCGCTCACACTGGTCAGTGTTTGCACTGGTCATCGCTCACCCTGATCACTGTTCACACTGGTCATCACTCACCCTGGTTGTTACACACACATACCCCATTGTGCCACTAGCCATTATCTTGCAAGCAAACTATTATGGTGCACAGAGCTGCGGGGGTGGGGGGGGGGTGTCAGGCCGGGTGTAAGTAGCAAGTAAGATGCATGACCTTTGCCACAGTCCTTTTGGTTCCAGTTTATGGCCAACCCTCAAATCAACACAAGCACTGGCATTCCCGTGTTCCTATCCGCAGACCAGGATGGCACAAACACCACATGCACATCCACAGGCATCTATGAGATTTGAAGGTGACTATGAACATAGCTCATGTTTCAGGTACGGCGCCTAAATTTAACAATCATCATTGTCATCCCTTTATAGAAAAGCTGAGGCACAGAGAAATTAAGCAAAATGCTTAAGGTCACACAGCTACTACTTGACGAGGTCAGATGAAGAAGACACTCAGATCATCAGGCTTGGCAGCGGTGCCTTTGTCCAGAGTCATCCTGTCAGCCCTAACTAACAAGGTTTTAAGGAGCAGCTTCACGTTAGACTTGCAAGCACGTCTGCATTGCCCAAGTGAATAGCTCTAATTCTCCGCAAATGAAGAGGTGGATTGGCTATGATCACCACACTCTTGCCTCTTTTGACCACCGGCTTTGCTAGAAGCAGAGGCGGTGTGGCCACATCAGAATTCAGATCAGATGAGCGCAGCTCGCAGGCTTGACGAGGAGGATCTGGAGGGAAGAGGCACAATCACTGCCATTTTTATGCCCTTTTCCCAAACTGCTCCTTCAGCTCCCCTCCTTCCGTGCCCAGTCCCATTGGGCACACAAATGCAGCGGCATGTGACCACATGAACCCCTGCACACTCCAGCTCTGGGGTTAGAGTCAGGAATGGGCTCCCCTGAACACTCAGTCACTGAGAAAATGCTTTGAAGCTGCTACTCTCACAGTTCTGTTTAAAAGAAGGAAATTTTTATAAAATGCTTCCATTACAGCATTGTCAGAATAGATCCTTAACGCAGAGGTGGGACCGGTGAGACAGCTCAGCAGGTAAAGGTGCTTGCTGCCAAGCCTGAAGACATGAGTTCAAACCCAGGACTTGGGTGATAGCAGGGAGGAATTTACTTATACGGGTTCTTCTCTAGCCATACACAGAGACACACATGCATAAATACATGCACACATACCACATGTACACACACAAACCCATACAAATGTAACAGTAAACAATAAATAAACAGAGTAGATGGTTTTGGAACTTGAATGTTCTTAATCAAAACAGAAACCTGACCATCAGAGAAAATGTACAATCCAGGTGGTGAACGCCTAACTCTCCCAAGACCAACTGTACTGTTCACAGCATACAGTGCTCACAGTGTACAGCACTCACAGCGTACAGCGCTCACAACGTACAGTGCTCACAGTGCACCAGGCTCACAGTGTACAGTGTTCATAGCATACAGTGCTCACAGTGCACCAGGCTCACAGTACACCAGGCTCACAGTGTACAGTGCTCATAGCATACAGTGCTCACAGTACACCAGGCTCACAGTGTACAGTGCTCATAGCATACAGTGCTCACAGTGCACCAGGCTCACAGTGTACAGTGCTCATAGCATACAGTGCTCACAGTACACCAGGCTCACAGTGTACAGTGCTCATAGCATACAGTGCTCACAGTGCACCAGGCTCACAGTGTACAGTGCTCACAGTGTACAGCACTCACACCATACAATGCTCACAGTGTACAGTGCTCACAGCATACAGTGCTCACAGCATACAGTGCTCACAGTGTACAGTGCTCACAGTGTACAGTGCTCACAGTGTATAGCACTCACACCATACAATGCTCAGAATGTATAGTGCTCACGGTGTACAGTGCTCACGGCGTACAGTGCTCACAGTGCACCAGCCTCACAGTGTACAATGCTCACAGCGTACAGTGCTCACAGTGTACAGTGCTCACAGCGTACAGTGCTCACAATGTACAGTGCTCACAGCGTACAGTGCTCACAGCGTACAGTGCTCACAGCGTACAATGCTCACAGCGTACAGTGCTCGCAGTGTACAGTGCTCACAGCGTACAGTGCTCACAGTGTACAGTGCTCACAGTGTACAGTGCTCACAGTGCACCAGCCTCACAGTATACCATGCTCACAGTACACCATGCTAACATTGGGTAGTGCTCACAGAGTACAGTACTAAGTACATCATGCCCACAGTACTGATAACATCTCAGCTGACAAACTGAAGTCCCCAAGGCCAACACAAAGCTTCCATGACTCTATGGTGCTAAAGAGGAACTGAAAAGATAAGTTCCAAGCCTGAAGATGGCAGCTCTGCCTCCCAACATGGATTACACTTATCAAATGATTTTCTTCTTTTAAGTAAAGGCATGGATGTAAAAAGATGTGTTTCTTTAAACTAGGCAATGCCGTCACTGTGCCCTTAGAGATACCTATGACAGAAATGATAACACCTTCAATAGAGGGTGCTCGGCTAACCTTGCCATAACTCCATGTTCTCCTGCGGGGTTCGTGAGACAACAGGTTGGTGATGACTTATCTAAAAAATGGATGGACAACAAATACTTCAGGCAATTCCCCATAAATATCATTTCCTCTGCAAGCTTCAGAGAAGGGAGGGTGGGCAAGGAGTGGGTGTTCTGTCTTCCCAATAGGAAGCCGGAAGGAATGCGCACGGATGTTAAACAGGCAAAGAGACTTGATGAATCTGGAAGACTCACCTTCCATCTTAGCCATTGCAATCACCACTTTCTACCTTTAATTTTGGTAACCAACTCGTGCATAATTTACTGTCAGACATGCCACTGAAATGAAGCTCTCAAAACGAAATGCACACATAGCATGAACCCTTGCGTGTCGCAAATAACCTCAAATGGGATTTAACACTTGAGGGTGAACCAAACCCTTTATAAGCAAGGGGAACATTTCATTCTGTGGTTTGTACAGATACTTACTGGTTTAATTTTTTCTCCTCAGGCTCCTTGTTCATTTTAAGATAGGATCTAGCCTTGAATTTCAAATCCTCCTGCCTAAGCCTCCCAGATGCTGGGAATGTTGACACATACCCCTTTTCTGATCCCCAGCACTAACTGATTTTGAAAGTCTGAAACAGCTTTGGTGCCCAAAGTAAGCAAATATTTAAAAAGGAAGGATGAGCTATTAGTCACATATACAAAACTCAATAAATTTGATAATAGCAAGCCAAACAGTGGTGACACACGCCTTTAATCCCAGCACTCGAGAGGCAGAGGCAGGGGGATCTCTGTGAGTTCGAGGCCAGCCTACAAAAACTAGTTCTAGGGCATGATGTGGGATGTCCTTCTCTATAGGTGTTGCTTTTATTGGTTGATGAATAAAGCAGCTTTGGCCTATGGCAGGGCAGAATATAGCCAGGATGAAAGAGGAAACAGGGAGAGTAGGTGGAGTCAGGGAGATGCCATGTAGCTGCCTAAGGAGACAGATGCCGCCAGAACCTTTACTGGTAAGCCACAACCTCCTGGCAATACACAGATTAATAGACTAATAGAAATGGGTTAATTTAAGATGTAAGAGCTAGCTAAAAATATGCTTAAGTCATTGGCCAAGCAGTGTTGTAATTAATATAGTTTCTGTGTGATTATTTGGATCTGAGCAGTCTGGAAATAAACAAGCAGTCTCCTTGTACAAGGACAGGCTCCAAAGCTACACTGAGAAACCCTGTCTCAAAAAACAAAACAAAACAAAAAAAAATTAACATTAGCAAGAACATGATGTTGGCACATCTATAACTGGGGATCTAAAGAAACAGTTTCTGGACCTCACGAACAGTATAATACATCTACAGTATAGAAAATCACAGTTGAGTCTTAGGATGAGTCTCTCCCAGTGCCACCGAGTCAGGAGTCTCTAAGAACGTCAGCTTAAATAAGCAACATATTTAACAAAAGTTAAATTATAAATCTCATGACTTATGAGCAACACCCCCGCCTCCCGTGAAGCAGCTCCTAACTTGTGCTACCAAACTGACAAGTGACGACACTCACTTGCCCCTCTTGTCTGAAGGCACAGGGCAGTCACACCTGTAATCTAAAGCCATCAAGACCTGTCAAGACTAGGCTGCTGGCTACAGAAGCCCTCAATGGTAAGAACCCAAGTGTCGGCTATCAGGATGCTTCCCTGATCAATAGTAAACAATTTTCCTCTTTGGAATGGATGTGCTGTGATGTTGAGTCCTGTGAGAGCCGCTCTGCCTTCCAGCAGTACCACGACTTTGGAAGTAAGTAGGATTACGGAGTCAGAATTTCAGCATCAGAGACCCCTTTGCTCCTCTGGCCCTGTGGTCCTGTGACCCTATGACCTAATTAATCATCTGACCCAATCCACATGGCCTCTCAACTGGATTCTTGCAGCAACCTCCTACTCTTTGCAACCCCAGCCACCCAAACCTCAGCACATGGTAGCCTTCCCCATGGTAGAACACACCGTGACATTTCTCTGAGCTTCACTCAGAACCCTTCCACGGCCAACAGGTCCCAGGATCCAAAAATTCCCTTCCCACAACTGCTTTGACTTTGTACCTTTCCACAGAATCTTCCCTCACTCCATTCCAGCCACACTGACCTCCTGGCTGACCTGTAGACAAACTGGACACACGTCTGTCTCTGAAGAGCCCCATCCCCAGCTACCCATATGGCCCCCACTCTCGCTTCATGTTTTATTCCTTTTCTTTTTTCTCCTTTTTTGGTGTTGTTGTTGTTTTGTTTTTTGGGTTTTGTTTTTTTTATTATTTTGAGACAGGGTTTCTCTGTAGCTTTGGAGCCCGCCTTAGAACTTAATCTGTAGACCAGGCTGTCCTCGAACTCACAGAGATTTGTCTGCCTCTGCCTCCCAAACACTGGGAGCCACCACAGCCTGGTTCATATTTTATTTCAATGTCTCCCACTTAGCAGGTTGGTGGTGTTGGGCCTCAAACTCAGGGTCACAGGCATACTAAGCAAGTCAACATTCTACTGAGCTACGGCCCCTGCCCAGTTCTTTCTATATCACGGTGCTTCTTTTCATGTACGGAGCCGTTGAAGACTCGGATTTAAAATTTGAAGCCTATTTGTTCTGTTACAGCATTTATTTATGTGTGTGTGTTTGGATAGACATGTCACAGCACACATGTGAGGGTCACATGACAGCTTATAAGAGTGGGTACCCTCCTTCCACTGTGTGGGTCTCAAGGGTCCTATTTAGCTCAGCTTGTCAGCAAGCACCTTTACCCTCTGAGCCATCTTGCCAATCCCATTTTTTTATTTTTAAAACAGTTATGCCCTGTAGCCTAGGCTGGCTTCAAACTGTCTGTCATCCTGCCCCAGCCGCCCAAGTGCCGTGTTTACAGGCACTTACCACCATGCCTGAGTGAAAACCTCTTCGTCAAGTTGGAGGTTTTCCAGGTCTGCTTTGCAGAACTGTTTTCAGAAGCAGCTTGTCTCGATGGCCAGGAGCCTGCCTGCCGAGCTTGGAATGAGAAATGTCTTCCATGTGTTGGAACATTTGGTCCCAGATGGAAGCACTCCCCTGGGAAGCTGTGGCACCCAGTCAGGTGAGTCACCGGGAGTGTAGCTCTGAGGATTTCGGCAGAGACCTGCTTCCAGCTCTAGCCCTCCCACCCACTACCATGGACTAAATCCCTCCTCCCCCCCAGCTACCATGCCTTTTTTGCCATTGAAAGACTTTATCCCCTGACTGAGAGATGAAATCTCTCCTCCCTCTGTCCCTCTGCCCCAGGCTATGTCACTATAACAAGGAAAGTAACTAACAGAGATGAGGAGGACTAAGTGAACAGGGTCCCACATATCAATCTCTCCAAAGCCCTTGTCCACAACTGAGCCCTCAGGTCCTCTTCTTCATCCAGGATTAGCCCTTACTTTCAGAATGGGTCTCGTCCAGAATGGTTCCTCCACTCCCTGGCTGCCTGAAACCAGGCTCCTACTCCGACAAGGATGCTCCACATCTCCTAAGGCAAAAGCTCATTCTGTGTAAAAGACTTGTTTTTTCTTTTAAACTATTTTCATTTTAAATCAAACTCTTTTCCCTATTCTTACAGGCTCAACGCAGAAGAGCTGACTTCTGACAGGGTTTTCCCACACACCACACAACTCCCTGGAGACTACCGACTGGGAGTTCTGCAGTTCCCTCTCTAACACTAATGATCTGGAATTAAAAGCAGCACTGGTAAGCCAAGGGCCAGTCTCACAGGACTGTCCCCATTTCAGATGCTGCTGTGATCCGGAGTTTAACTATCCCTCAAGCCCACCCGTTGACACCTGGCCGCCAGCTGATGGCGCTGTTGGGAGGCAGTGGAACCCTCAGGAGCTAGGAGCTAGTGGAAGAAAATGACGTGGTGGTGGGAGTGCTCTTGAGGATATATACGGGGAGCCCCTCCCTGTCCTTCTCTTCGTTTGCTGACAGCCATGGCGTGAGCAGCTTCGCTTGATAGCATGACATCCAATCTGGCCACGAGTCCAAAGCAATTGGCCAAGCAATCATGGAGCGACTGGAACCAAGAGCCAAAGTCAATCTTCTTCCATCCAAGTCATCTCAAGTATTCAGACACTATGATGAGAAGTTAACACACGCACCAATCACAACCAGCGAGCTGTCAAATGCTCTTCTGTAGTTACACAGCAGTTACATTGTAGCTATTCTGCAGCTTCACACAAAGGGTTCTCACTACTCCCTCCTTAGCATGGTTTAATTTACTCAGACAGAAGAATTCCAGAGAACACTTGGTTACATTTACCCAATTACTACAGTAGCTAGTACAAAGGGTACAGAGAGCCGGCAGGTGAAGTGATGTATCAGGAAAGGTAAAATGGGAAGGATGTAAGAGTTCCCCCACTCTATCTGCAAGTGCCACCATCTGGAATCTTTGTCTCCTGTTGGGCATCCCAAAAGCTTCTCAAACCCTGTCCTTTTAGGGGTCAGTGGAGATGTGATTGTGTGACGGTGACTGATCACACCATTGGACATTCGTGAGCAACTCAACTTTGGGCCCTTCCCCACCCTGGATGATCAGGAGGTGGGGGAGTATAAGCGGGGACCCAGTAAGTTTCCACCAGAGGGTCACATGGTCACTTCTGCTGGCAAGCAGCCTCTCACCCTGAACTGTGCAGGCCTTTATTCCTGAGCCCATCAAGAATTTTCACTACCCTGGGGCAGGAGAGGTGCTCAGCAGTTAAGAGCTCTCGCTGTCCTCTTGGAGGACCAGAGTCCAGTTCCCAGAACCGATGACAGACAGTTCACCATCACCCATAACTCCAGCTCCAGCAAATTCAACAAACACCCTCTTCTGGCCTCACAGGCAACTGCGCTCATGTCTGCACACATGCATACAGACATGCACATACACATAAATAAAAATAAAATCTTAGAACATCCTATACCGAGCAAGGTGGTTAGCAATGGGGATTACAAGAGGCACTAGAACTCTTTCTAACTCCAGAATGTGTTCTCTTTTGTATTCCAGAAACGCAGGGCGGAACCAGCTCCCCCACCTATTAGAGAGGATGAAGACAATGACTGGCTATCTATACCTGTTACTGCGTTGCCACCTGAAGCAAGTTATTGTTTTTTCCAAATTATCAACCCTTTAAGAATCTCTTAATGGAAATGCTAACAGCTCGCTAACTATAACGACGCCCATCCTTCCAGCAGAGGGATGGCAACGGCCCGAAGCATTCTCTCACCACCCAAAGGCTCCTGAAAAGGATGGTTGGCATCGGACAGGCCAGGTCCTGCCATTAAGACCAAAACCGCTCTATGGCTGTGTGTGAGTCCTGCTACATTCCCAACCCTCTGCATGTACAGGACCGGGTTTGCACCCTGAGACAGTGCAGCACATCTGTGGGTAGGTGACAAAGAACCAGAGCTTCTGCTCTCAGCTAATGGAAAATACAGGGCGGAAGGACATTTAGATGAACCCCAAGGGGAAAGATGCCATGTCATAAAAACTGCACAGTGTTCTTTCAGACCATCAGTTCATTTTCATTCCAAAAGCCCAAAGCCACTATTTAAGGGAACTAATTAACTAACTGCTAATGCTTGCTGTAATCTCCCAGGTTTGCAGGAGCAGGGGTGCCCAAGGGCTCCTGCTTCCTCTGGCCATCACCAGCGATGCTGCCTGAGGCAGGGCTGGGAAGTCTGTGATCTGAAGCAGAAAGGATGCTCACCCAGCCTTAGCAGGAACTTTGTTACTGACTCCCCAGGACTCACTCACCACATCAGCCCTCCCTCTCCACCACTGGTTCTCAACCTTCCTAACACTGCGACCCTTTAATATAGTTCCTCGTGCTGTGGTGACCCCCAACCAGACAATTATTTTTGTTGCTATTTCATGACTGTAATCTGCTACTGTTATGACTCATAAGGTAAATAGTTTGGGAGACAGAGGTTTGCAAAGGGGGTCTCGGCCTACAGGTTGAGAACCACTGTCCTAAGCTCCATGGAGAAGTGGCTGCTAAGGCCGGAGATGTATCTTAGATGTACCATAGGCAGATGCTGATGTGCTCTTCATAAGCTCTCTGGCTGCTCCATCTTAGGACAGGCCCTTGTGTAGCTTCCAATTTCCCATGTGGTCATCTGTGTGTGGATGAGCACATTTAAAAAGGGCCACAAAAGAGGAGAAAAGAGAGAAGGGGGCAACAGAATAGATGGGGATCATAGGGTTTAGGCAGGAATAGGGAGCAGGGAAATGGCGTGCGTGCATGCGTGTGTGCGTGTGTGTGTGTGTGTGTGTGTGTGTGTATGTAGAGTCAGCCTATGGAAGGGTGTGAGGAGCCTGCTACTCTGCAGGCCATTTTTAAAATTCTTTCTTAATCTCCTTCCCCATGTCTGTTCTCCATTCCCACCCATAGATAGCTATTGCAGGGTGTTTAGTGTTTATTTTGCTGACTTGAGTATTGCTCTCCCCACCCATACATATTTTTCTCAAAATCTCCTGTCTGGCATGTCTTTAATCCATGTTACAATCCAATCCCTATTTAGTTGCATGTTTGTGGCCTATACATTTTTCTAAAAATCAGTGATAGAATTACCATGCTCTGGTTTTATAGTGAACATTTTTATCATGAAGGTTTTGGCTTTGTTAAATTTTTCTTGTCTGCTTTAGTCTTTGGTTGGTTTTTTTTGTTGGTGGTGGTGGCGGCGGCTTTGGTTTTCTTTTGTGTCCTTATCTCTCTGCACCCCCAGCAACTGTCTGAGACCTACGGCATAGGGGACTGACCTCTCCACACAGATCTCCAGGATGGCTGAATCCATTAAACAAAAGAGTACACAAACCCCTCTATGGGCAAGAGACTAGGCTTAATGAAGCGGGATTCACAATCCACATCTATGGGGTTTACTTTTCTCATGTAAGAGAAGGAATGTCGTGGGGCTGGGAATGAGGGCCCGACAGAGTGTTTGCTCACCATGCACAAGGCCCTAGGTTAGATTCCCAGCACAGCAAAAAAAAAAAGGGGGGGGGAGAGGAGGGAAGTGGGAGGGAGGGTAGGAGGGAAGGAGGGCATTTTTCAAGGCCCCGAGGATGTATCTCAGTTGGTACAATGCTTACCTAGCAAGCAGGAAGCTCTGGGCCTGATCCCCAGCAGGCGGTAAACAAAGTACCCTGGTAGAGCACTGCAGAAGGCAAAGAATGAGGAACTGACAGTCACACCCTGCGGCTTTCCCTCAGACTCTCTCTCAAGGAAAAGCATGGGAGGTTCAGATCTAAAGCACCCTTTCAACAGGTAAGGTTTGCACGCCGACAAGCATCTAAGTTGTGCTTGGGTTCTTCTTTAACCGCTTCACACATGCTGCGGTAAAGGAACGCGAACCCCTAAGGAGCGCTGACTCGTATAGAACAGCACTCCAGGAATGCTCCTGTGTTTTGACTGTGTTAGACACTTGGCCTTCCCTCATTTTCCCATGATGCATCATTGCTCTTCCAGTGGAGCTACCGCTGGCAGACCCACTCTGCTGGTTTAGACACTGCCCAGCACTGCAGTGACACCCAGGGCACGTGGGCAGTTCCGCTCTGGGTGACTGTGTCCATCACTAGCATGCTGTTCAGGGACTTTTCAAACCAGACGGGAAGTTAACACACTTAAAAATAAACACCAGGAGCCGGGCGGTGGTGGCGCACGCCTTTAATCCCAGCACTTGGGAGGCAGAGGCAGGTGGATCTCTGTGAGTTCGAGACCAGCCTGGTCTACAAGAGCTAGTTCCAGGACAGGCTCCAAAACCACAGAGAAACCCTGTCTCGAAAAACTTAAAAAAATAAAAATAAACACCAGGAGCTGGAGAGACGGCTCAGTACTGGCTGTTCTTCCAGAGGACTTGGGTTCGATCCCAAACACCCATTGGAGTGGTTCAAAACCATGTGAAACTCCAGTTCCAGGGGATTTGATGCCCGTTTCTGGCTTCTGCAGGTACCAGGCACACAAGTGGTTCACAGACATATGCAGGGAAAACACCCATACCCATACAACAAAATAAAATACCAGGCCAGGCATGATCTCATAATACAGTCCCAGCATTTGGGGGGTGGGTTGGGGCAAAGATTGAGGCAGAAGGATCTGAAGTTTGGAGGTAGCCTGGGCTACATATCAAGAACTTGACTCAAAATAGAAACAGCTCTACATAGTTGCACAAACATTTTATTTCAACACTTGAGAGGTAGAGGTAGGAATATCTCTGTAAATTCAATGCCTGCTTGGTCTGGATAGTGAATTTCAGACTAGCCAGGGCTATACAGGAAGACTGTCTCAAAATACAACAACAACCACCACCACCAAGGGAAAACAATAACAAATCACCAAAGAAAAATCACCAGTAGAAAAGAAAATAAATAATTCCAGCATTTTCAAATAGTTTAGAACATATTAGGGAAAGGGTGATCCCAGGGCCAACAAACTCACAACAGCTCAGGGTTGAGATGTAACAAAGCAGCAGATCAGTCGCCTAGCACGTGCAGTCGCCGGTTTCATCCCTGTCACTGAGGAAGGAGAACCTGGGAGGTGACACTTCCACACTGACCGGAAACTGCAGGACAGCCAGTCTTGCTCAGTCCTGCACCCATGCCTGGCTGCCTGGCTGCAGAGCCCTTCCTGCTGTTCCTGTGACTTAACCCACATTAAGGACCCAAGGACACATTCTCTGCACAGCATGGGAACTGACCAGGAAAGTTACAAAAGCATTACAGGACTTTCAATCTACAGTTTCATCGATGGATTCTGAGCACACTGAAGGTTGATATGCTACCTAACAAAAACAGTCTTAAATCAGTGCTCCAAGAAGCCCTAAAAGTCTAACAAATTTATAGAGCTTTTGTGGAAGGTGGTAGCGTTTCCAGCAACAACATGACTCAGGGTTGAATTTTGGGTGCACCCCGTTCAGAGAGAGGGAGGCCTGAGGAGAGAGGGGGTGGCATCAGGAAGGTTTGTCAAGCAGGAAGCAATCATCAGTGGCACTCCTGGCACAGAGAGGGTGTGTCTGAATGTTCCAGAACATGAGCAGATTTCTGCTAGGGATCCTCGACTGCACAGGGCTCCTTCCCTGCCACTGCCCTTTCTCTTCACAAACCCATGAGCCAGGCCAGAAGGTACAGGACTGTAAACTCATGGACACAGGAAGTTGAGGCAAGAGGATCACAAGTTCAAGGCCAGCTTGCACAGCTCAGTGAAACTTTATCTCAAAACAAAAAGCAAAAAAGAGGGCTGGGGATATGGTTCAGTAGGACACTTAACATACTACACACAAACACCATATATGTACATACACATCACACATACTATACACATACCCACCACATACACATACACTACATACACACCCCATATATACACACACCACATATACACATACACTACACATACACGCACTGCATACACATCATATATACTATACACACACATACACACCACACACATACATATACACACGCTACACGCATACCACACCACATACAGCACACACATGCCACACATACACACTACAGCACTTACACACTATAGCACATACATGAACACACAATACACACACAGAACACATGCACATATATACATACACTACAGCACACACAACCACACACTACAGCGCGCACACACTACAGTACATATACACACATGCACACACCACACATACACTATAGTGAGCACACACACACACACACCACACACACACACACTACAGCCTATACAGTGACCTCAGAGCTATAAGGAAAGACCCCCAAAACCATAATGATGCAGATTTTGGTATCTAGGACTGAGTACCAGGCCATGAGACTGCAGCAAGGGGACAAGAACCAACTATTGGTATCATTTTCACCCCCAGGATCCAAAGTCTAAACAGAAGGTTGGCCACATGCAGAAGTTTTAAACTCAGTGAACTGAGTGTGTGTGCCAACTCAGATGCTTGTGCCTTTCCTAGTGACACACACGGCAAAGCCACAGAAAGCACCCTAACCCTGAATTGACAGACCTTCCCCCGCTGTCATACGGCATGCACGCCAGCTTGAGCTCTGTGGAGGACAGCCCAGCAAAGACGGAACAGAATTTGAAAGATGGAGGCATGCAAGCTTAGGTCATCTCGCAGATGGTGGGGAACCTGCACCTTAAAAAGTTCTCCATCACCAAGAAACCTCACAACAAAAGTGAATGAGACACCAGGTTCAGAGGCAGAGCCATTTCCTAATATGCACGAGGTCCTAGGTTCATCCCCAGAAGAGCAAGTCAAGGAACTGGTAATTGAGTTTGATTCTAAATAGCACTTGATGGGACCCTAAAGGACAGACAGAAACCAAGGGCTTCCCAAGAGTCACTGCTTCCTGTAGCTACTGCATGCCCAGTACTGTCACAGTTGTGTGTGACTAATGTAGAGATATTTCATTTGTGTTTTAATAAATAAAGCTTGTCTGAAGATCAGAGAGTAAAACAGCCACACTGGCCAGCCTTACAGACCAGGCAGTGGTAGCACACACCTTTAATCCCAGTAGCCACACTAGTTTGCCATAGAAACCGGATGATAGTGGTGCACGTTTTCATCTCAGAACTAGAGAGGAAGATAAAATGGGAGGAGAGAGCTCTCAGACACAGTCTCATTCTGAGATTCCTGGAGGTAGGATCACCAATTTGAATTGAGGCTGTTTTGCTCTTCTTTTTTTTTAAAACTGCTGGTTTTTTTTTAAATTGACTTTTTAAAAAAATATTTTTAAAATATTTTTTAAGTATTTTTAAAGCTTTATTATGTAGTGTTCTGTCTGCATGTGTGCTTACAGGCCAGAAGAGGGCGCCAGATCTTATTACAGATGGTTGTGAACCACCATGTGGATGCTGGGCATTGAACTCAGGTCCTCTGGAAGAATAGCCAGTGCTCTTAACCTCTGAGCCATCTCTCCAGCCCCCTGTTTTGCTCTTGTGACCCCAATTTCTGTCTCTGGGTTTTTATTTATCGTGCTACAGAGTATTGTCACAGTTTTGTGTGAATGTATCCCATTCTCACCTCACGGCTCTGTGCTTCCTACCTATGCAGCTGTCCAGCAGGTCAGGAGACAGGTCTATGATGGGGAACCTCCTTCAGCCTCCAGGGCTGTGGAACACTTAACTTGCTCTATATTGCACAGCTAAGTAGAACATCAGGAAACTGAATCCAGTCACTTTTCACTCCCAAACTTCCAGGTTTCCCTTAGTTCTCTGTGTTCTGCATCCCTTGATGATTCCCACCAAAAAAGGACTCTGAAGATGGCTTTAGCCTTGGTGGTAGGACTTGCCTCAGAGCCACTAGGGGGCGACAGAACAGAGAGGGAGGAGAGCCGGTGGAGACAAGATGGGTCCAGGGAACCTGCAAAGAACTTGGAGCCAGGTTCCCAGAGATTGGCAGGCTGAGAAGTGTGACCTTTCACAAAGAGCCATCATTGGGTTGTGTTTTATTTGTTATAATTACAGTAAAATGCAAACAACAAATTAATTGCTCAAAGTAAATGATGCCACAGTGTTTAGAACATGCACAACATTGTATACAAAAATGTAGCTCTGTCTAGTTACATTTCCATTATCCCGAAAAAAAAAAAAAAAAAAACAACCCAAACTCGTTAAGTGGTCCTTTCATTTCTCTCCACCCCCCTCCCCCTCTAGCTGGTAACACCAACCTGCATTCTTCTGTGGTCTGGATGTTTCATGATGGAATCACACACCGTCCGGCTACTCGTGCCTGGCTTCTTTCTGTGTGTTTTCAAGGTTCATGTAACTTGTATCCATCTTTCATTCCTTCTTACGGCTAAATAATAGTCCATTGTATAATGGCTCACAATTTGTCTCTGCAATCACCCACCGATGGACATTTGTGTGCTATTTTTCTAGAGGTTTCTGTAGCCAGTCAGATGGCTTGGTGTTGAAGGTGCTTTATCACCAAGCCTGGTAACCCGAGTCCAATCCCAGAAACATGTATGGTGGGAGTTTACTGTGAGCGTCCTCTGATTTCCATACTTGACACGACCACACACACACACACACACACAAATACATAAGAAATAAGTGGAAAATTTTGTTTTGATATTTCTGAAGCTACCAGGCATGGTGGCACATACCCAGGACAGTGGAGGCTGGCACAGAAGAATCAAGAGTTCAAGGCCACCGTGAGGAATACAGTCAGACCCTCTGACATAAAAACAGAGGAGCACTCACTTTGTATGTCCAAGATAAGGACTTTGATACCAACACAGAAAGAGCAGTTCAGTAACAAATCTCTTGTCGGTAGGACACATGGTTTTACATTGTTTCAAAACCTTTTTTTTTTCAAGACAAGGTTTCTTTGTAACTTTGGAGCCTGGGGAACTCACTATAGACCAAGCTGGCCTCGAGCTCACAGAGATCTGCAAAAAAGTAAATCACCCCCATCTAACCCCTAAACAAATAAACCCAGTGGAGTCATTCATCATAATGAACTACATTTAAAAATTCAGCACTGTGGACACCAGAGGACCACATACAAGGCTGGAGAAAGCAGGGCCAGGGGGCTCAAGTCTGTTATTTCAGCACTGGGCTGGGGGTGGTAAGACAGGTGGAAGGATTGCCTTAAGCACTGGACCAGCCTGGTCTACATAACAAGTTCTAGATCTGCCAGGGCTACATGGCAAGACCCCATCACCATCAGACCATAACAATAAGACACACACCATCAGAATTAGAGCAGGATGCTGTGCGGATACAGAGAGACTGGAGGGGTAAAGGAAGCGGCACACTGTGCACGGAGAACGGACAACACGAGATGCGGACACAGGGCACAGCTTGCAGCGTTTGGATATAAAGTGATGTGGGGTTTGTTGCATTGTGTTTGGTTTTGGTTCTGTGACATGGTTTCTCTGTGTAACAGTTCTGGCTGACCTGGAACTATTTGTTCTGTAGATCAGGCTGGCCTGGAACTCAGAGATCCCCTGTCTCTGCTTCCCGAGTGCTGGGATTAAAGGTATGCGCCACCACTGCCTGGCTGTAAAGAGATGTTTTAAGCAAGCTTAGGTTGTACATTTGTGGGACCATGGAACAATGAGTGAGGGAGTCATGGGGGAAGCTAGTATAATAAAACCAATGTAAAGGAGAAAATCTAATGCCAAGCTTAGCAATTTAGGCAAAATTAAGACCTAAAGTACATACACTAAACCTTGCTGTCCCCTTTAGAACAACATTGGACACCACTAATGTCTGCCCTGTGGTTTTGAGCACTGTACAGAGGTTTGGAAATTTCCTTCTGGATTCCCACCTGCTGTGAGAGAAGCCATTTAACCAGAGGCCATCGCAGCCATGAGCATGCCTCATGGCAAACTTGCACACCTGCCCTTGTGCCCTTCTGCCCCACCAACTCACTGTGAGCAGCCACAATACCTGTGAAAAAGTCCAGCTGGAAGCCAGTGTGGCTAAGGCTTCAAAGTACGACTGGGCAGAGACGGCGACACTGGAATGCACAGAAGTGTCAACAGTGTACTTGCTGGGTGGGCTCAAGGGAGCTGGGCCAGCCCGAAGGGATTCTCATCAGCACCAAGTGCAACACACCTGTGCCTGAGAGGGGTGCACCCAGAGGGGGATGGTGCCTTTGCCCCATCACTCAAAGGCGCCATGTTTGAAGGATAGGCCTAGCCAGCCCTTTCCAGTCTGGCTTACATGGAATTTCTCACTTCCACATCTCTATACTAGCAAAGCCCTCACTTATCCACTGAAGGTATCTAGCCATTTTGTTATGATGAATGGAGCCAAAGGGTAGCCACTGGTGATGACAACATCATTCTAATAAGAGGTACCAAGAAACTTCCAATAGGAATAAAGGGGGACCCTGGCACCTCTCCTAGTGACTATTTTCCCCTTACCAGGACACCATACAAAGCATTAATCTTTGCATACTGAAGCTATAAACACCTTCTAAATAATTAAAACAATTTATTTGTTATTATAAAATATTTGTGTTTTGTTACTTAATAATAAAACTTATAATAATAAAAATCAGCCAGGCAGTGGTGGCGCACGCCTTTAATCCCAGCACTTGGGAGGTAGAGGCAGGCAGATCTCTGTGAGTTTGAGGCCAGCCTGGTCTACATAGGAGCTAGTTCCAGGACAGCCAAGGCTGATTACTGAGACACTTCTGGTCTCTCTGCTCCCCAGACAGTCTCTCCCATAGTCCTGGACCAGCTACTTCTTCAGCCAGTGACATAACGGTGCAGCCTTCACACTGAGCCATTTCCTCCAAGGTCCCTTCATTCTAATCTGTTCTAAGGCTCCACCTCCTAAGCAGGGGAAGAAAGGGAGACAAGACACAGGGTGCCATCATGGTGGGGCGGATGACGAGGCCCCTCTTCCTGGCTGCGGATGTTCACTTCCTGCTGTATTCCCACAGAGAATAGCATGCAGGGACAATGGCTTTCTCAATCCTGTCCGTAGGACATCACGATCATGTCTTTCATGAAGGTACAACTCTCATGCCAAAATGACCACCAAAGACCAGAACGCCCCATTCAGTGAGGATTAGAGCTTCCACACATAAACCATGGGGACACAAACACTCAGCCCTCAGCGTGTGGCAGAGAAGTGCACCCTGCCACAGCAAGTCTAGGACAGGGCCTTTAGGGTTTCCAGACCCCCACACTCAGGTTACTAAGAACTACTGTTCACAAGCCAGAACTCTTGACTTCAAAAGTTTCCTCAGCCAGTTGAGGTGGTGCACACCTTTAATCCCAGTACTCAGGAGGCAGAGGAACGAGGATCTCTGTGAGTTTAAAAGCCAGCCTGGTCTACGTGGCAAACTCCAAGACACCCAAGGCTATATAGATCCTGTCTCAAAAAGGAAAGACAGACAGACAGAAAGAGAGAGAGAGAGAAAGAGAGAGAGAGAGGAAGGAAGGAAGGGAGGGAGGGAGGGAGGGAGGGAGGGAGGGAGGGAGGGAGGGAGGGAGGGAGGAAGGAAGGAAGGAAGGAAGGGAAAAAAAGAAAAAAGGCTTTCATAAAAGAACCAAATCTCAGTACCAGTATTTACCCATGTGACTCCTCCTCCTTTAGACATAGCAGGAACTTTCCACAAGAAAGAAATTCCAGAATGTTTGAGCCAGAAAGATACCAATATAATACTTGATATCATGATACAGTCATACAAAAACTAACATTATTAATTTCAAACACCAGAGAACACAGCAGAGGTGGTGACCAATACTCCCTCAAAGGGAGAGCTGTGTGGACCGAGTGATCAAGCAGGAAAGGGGCTCATCTACACATGTATGAACGGAGAGATCTACATGTGTGTGGACAGAGAGATCTACATGTGTGTGGACAGAGAGATCTACACGTGTGTGGACAGAGAGATCTACATGTGTGTAGACAGAGAGATCTACACATGCGGACAAAGAGATCTACATGTGTGGATGACGAGATCTGCACGTACGGACAGAGATCTATACACGTGGATGAAGAGATCTACATGCCTGTGGATGGGGAGATCTACACACATGTGAACCGAGAGATAAAGCGGGAAAGCGGTTCATCTACACAAAATCAGAATATCAAAAAAAAAAAAAAAACAAAATCAGAATATCAATAACTGATAAAAACAGCAGTTATTAAAATTAATTTTAAAAGACTGTTCAATGATACAACTAAAGCTTGGCTATCATGAAATTGATGCATGTTTGTAATCCCAGAGCTCTAAACCAGGGAGATCTCTAGATTAGGAGTAGCCTGAGCACCATGGTAACATCTGGTTTGGAAATAATAAACACTGGATGTGGCTGAACATGCTTTTAATCCCAGAAGGCAGAAATGGAGGTAGGCAGACTCTGTGACTTCAACACCAGCCTGGTCTACATAGAAAAATTCCAGGCCAGCCAGGGCTATGTAAAAGACTCTGTTTTTTAAAAAGAAAGAGAGACTAGATGCCCCACTCCAACATTAAAATGGGTAGCCAGTCCCTGGCACACATTAACTAATATGTGCCACAGTTTGGACTTTGCCACACGGCTGCAGAAGACAGCTGTTCCTGTAGGGCCTCTTCCCTGCTGGAACCCACACTTGGCTGCTCGGGAGCTTCATGCCCAGTCCTGTGAACTACACGGCCACGGCACCAAGTTCAACAGCTTTTAGCTCCTAAGCAACCCCTCATCTGATCTAGGAGGCTCCTGGCTATGAGACACGCAGCATTCATGAAAAGTCTCTCTCGATAGTGAAAAGTACCATCGGATAGAAACACGAAACTGGTCCATATTTCAGAATCAATGAAAAGTGGTTATGTCCTGGATCTAAGATCCTGCTGGTGCCAATGTGCCCACCCTCTTCCCATGCCACCTGGGCTTCAGCAGCTACTATCTATCTTCCTTGATACTTTTTTTAATGATAGTTTATCGGCTTGCACAAATGAGCACTCACACGTGCCACAGAGTGCAAGTGCCGGTTAGAGAACGGTTCTTAGGAGCTCGTTCCTCCGCCTTCTTCTGCCACGCTGCATGCTCTAGATTAGCTGACCTGTGAGTGTCTAGGCAATTCTCCAGTCTCTGTCTCCTGTTTCTCTGTAGGTGACAGACGCCACCACTGCATACAGCTCTGGAGCATGGGCTCTGCGGACCGAACTCAGGTTGTCGGGCTTGGCAGCCTGTATTTACCCTCAAAGCCATCAGCTTCCTGCTTCTGTTCTCTGGACCTCTGTAATCTATTCTTTACTCTACTAGTGCACTACACACACACACACACACACACATACACACACACACACACACCTCTGATCATTTCCAAGATCGTCTGTTCTTGGCTTCCTAGTGCCCCTGGCAGAAGATTAATGGAGTCTGTCATCGAATGTCCTGACTTTTATTCCCAACATTCAAGAGGCAGAGGCAGCAAGATCTCTATGAGTTTGAGGCCAGCTTGGTCCACAGAGTGAGTTCCAGGACAGCCAGGGGTCCATACATACACAAAAAGCCTGTCTCAAAAAAAAATTTGTATGTTTGAATGTTTTGCCTGCATGTCTGTCTGTGTGCTGTGGCCCTGCAGCACCTATAGAAGCCAGAAGAGGGCACCAGCTTGCCTGGAAGTGGCTTTAGAGACAGTTGTGAGCTGCTGTGTGGGTACTGGAATTGAACCTGGGTCCTCTGGAAGAGCAGTCTTGCCATATTTTAGGTCACAAATACAAACTCAGGCAGAACCTCGGTTATATTTTTTTTTTATACATTTTGGAGCAAAACAACTAGTTTCCACTAAAAATGAATAATGTTCTTAACCTACTCCGGAAGAAGAGTATGACCAAGGATGGGGGCTGCACTAACTGGTCTCAGCGGGAAGAAGGAAGAAGGAAGGATGGACATGAAGCAGGGGCATGTGGGGTGGGGTGGGGGGTGAGGGTGTAAGTGACAGAATGGGGGTGGGGAGAAGAAAGCCAGGAGAAGAGGGTGAGTATGGTCGAAATATGTATGTATGCATTAGGATCTCAAAGAATAAATAAACCCTAAATTTAAAATAGGCCGATAGCCAGGCACCTCCACACACCAGTTAAAGAGCCCCCAATTAGAGTGACAAGCCAAAAAAAAAAAAAAAAAAAAACCCGAGTAGAGGATTGACTAATATTAAAAAAAACACCTTCTTTTTCAAGAGAGGAAATTTGAGCCCATGTTTGTGTTTATTTACACACAAACACACACACAAAGACTGGAAGATGGAAAGATTGTTACAATCTTTCCCAGGTTATATTTCAGCCTCAGGGCAGTCACTTCCAAGGTCAGAGAGTTTTGTCTTCAATTTAATGCTGTTTTTCATTTCAATTTTGAAACTCAAGAACACATTTCTTAGAAACAAAATAAATTCTAAAAGTAAGGCCTGGGCTGGCCAGGAGCATTTGATGCATAAGTCTGACAGCCTGAGTTCAATTCCCAGAAGCCATAAAGGCAGGTGAGAATTGATGCCACAAAACTGACCCCTGACCTCCAGTGTATATCAGAGCAGACACACCCACCCCATACATTTCTCTCACGCACATCCACACAAATAAATGATTTTTTTTTTTTTTTTAGAATAAAGATAGGTAAATTGCAAATACCTTACAGGCAGACAGTATATAGCTTGCACTTCACTAACGGTGGGGCTTTAAGGAAGTCACACTGATTTTAATCTCTTTGTTTTCATCTATAAAATAAAAGCAGGGCTGGGGAGGTAGCTCCCTGGTAGGGAGCTGGCCTAGCTTGTGCAAGGCCCTGGGTTGAATCCCTAGCAATGCAGGTGGGGGTGGGGGCATTTTATCCCTTCCTCAGGAGCTGAGTAAAAACTAAAGATTGGTTTGGATTTTAAGTGTGTGTGGGCTCCATGAGTGCAGTGCCAGGGAGGTCAGAGGAGGAAATCAGAGCCCATGGATCTGGGGTTACAGGCAGTTATGAGTTGCCCCACGGGGGCACAGGAATTGAACTTACACCCTCTCTAAGAGCGGCAAGTTTTCTTAGTTGCTGTTCCATCTCTCCAGCCCCTTGAGTAGAGATTAAGCCTTAGCAAAGGAAGAACACAAAGGACCTGACTGATGAGCATCAGGTGTGACACTGCAGCCACATGTGGTCACAATAACGGAAGAAATGAAAGGCCAGGACTGAGATGCAGCAAAGGGCATTTCCCTAGCAAGCAGGAGGTCCTGAAGACGGTGGGAGTTCACCTTCAGCTCTAAGTCACACTTAGAGAAGTCAGGGCAGGCACCTGGAGGCAGGAGCTGATGCAGAGGCCATGGAGGGGAGCTGCTTCTGGCTTGCTCCTCATGGTTTGTTCAGCCTGCTTTCTTATAGAACCCAGGACCACCTGGCCAGGGATGGCCCCGCCTGCAGTGAGATGGGCCCTCCCCCATCACTCATCAATCAAGAAAATGCACCACCAGGGAGCTGGCTCTCAAGCCCATCGAGTAGAGCATTTGCCCTGCCCTGACCTTAACTAGGACCCCTCATCCAGATGAGAAAGTATGTAGGAACTGGGAGGAGTAGAGAGAGGGGAATCATAATCAGAATATATTATGTGAGGAAAAAAAAACACTTTTATTTTTTCTGAGACAAAGTTTCTCTGTATAACCCAGGCTGTCCTGGAATCCCCTCTGTAGACCAGGTTGGTCTCAAACTCAGAGATCCACCTGTTTCCCAAGGGCTGGGACCAAAGGTATATACCACCATGCCCATCTAGAAAAATCCATTTTCAATAAGAGGAAAATAATAAAGAATCTCTGTAGTCACTTCCCAGTCCACTGCCATTTTGTATTCAGTTGTGACAGCCACACAGCCCTGAATACAGGGCTCTTGGGCCGCTTTACACGGTCAGAAGAGGGCTTTTGTTGTTGTTTTTAGGTTGAAATAGCCAGGTGTGTTGGCACACATCTTTAATCCCAGCACTCAGAAGGCAGAGGAAGGTGGATGCCTGTGTGGTTGAGGCTGGCTAGTCTACACAGTAAGCCTCTCATCTCAAAAAAAAAAAAAAAGGAAAAAAGAAAGAAAAAAAGAAAGAATTACCAGTGAGGGCTAAGGATGTAACTCAGAGATAGTGTGTATGCATAGCATTGCCAGAGGCCCTGGACTCAGCCTCCAGCTGACAAAGTAACAATAATAAAATAGAGTTAACATTAACAACAGATGTTATCAAGTCTTGCAGGACCTGCTGGCTGTAACTTCGCTAGAAGAATCCTATTTGCTGTGTCTTTATCACCTATACCACTAAAGAGATCAAGTACAAGCTGCACAGGGCAACGGAATCACTCTTCACATTGCCAACTCAAATGGTAGCTGGCCATGGACAACAAAGCAGGGACCCTCCAGGGAAATCTCCCCAGGCAACGGGAGACGTGTCCCAACAGAGTTCCAGCAGCCACACTGGTCATTTGGCCTGTTCCTTGATGACCACTGGGAACCTGCCATGAGTTTTCCCACAGCTAAGAGTGTCAACAGTGCATGTCAATCACCCCGGGGCATGCTGGGATACCCTGCAAACTAACAGGCTTTCCATACAAGGATATGCTTGCTGGATTAAAAAGACTTTCTAGCTGGGTGGTGGTGGTGCATGCCTTTAATCCCAGCACTCAGGAAGCAGGCGCAGATGGATCTCTGTGAGTTCGAGGCCAGCCTGGTCTACAAGAGCCAGTTCCAAAGCTACAGAGGAACCTTGTCTCAGAAAAAAGAAAAAAAGACTTTGTGAGCCCATATTAGAACCTGGACACACTTTCTACGTTGGTTCCTGTGGTCAAATTCAGTTCCCAGGGCACAGAAAAATCCCATGAAATGAAAACTCCCGTCTCCACCTGTATGGGATTCCACTCTGTGTGCTATGAATATGTTTTATTACCATTGGTTAATAAAAAGCTGCTTTGGCCTATGGCAAGGTAGAATAGAGTTGGGGGGGGCGGGGGGGGGACGATGGACACGGACGGAATGGGACAGACTAAACTGAATGCAGGAAGAAAGTAGGTGGAGTCAGAGAGATGCCATGTAGCTGCTGAAGGAAGTCTCCAGAACCTAACCCACAGGCCACAGCCTCACAGGGATATACAGATGAATAGAAATGGGTTAATTTAAGATGCAAGAGCTAGCTAGGAATTGTAGCACACCACGCGCATCTACACTCTATGCACCACCACACAGTTTGTGAATGGGGCAAGGGACTGGAGATTTAAACACAGAAAGACACACAGAGACACAGGTCATCCTTGATGCCAGAATGCCCCCTTAATTGAGTCCAGGGACAGCTTATATAAAGATCCTTAACTGATAGCCACACCCCAGCCAAACCCACCAGAAACCACTCCCCCTGCCACCAGGAACTACTGAGGGTCTCGTGCTCAGAGCAGCTGCAAGCATTACAAGCTGTTACCAGAAATTCAGGATCTGGGGGGTTCACAGCTCCCAACATGGAATACACCTAAGCTATTGACCAAACAGTGTTCTAATTAATATGGGTTTTGTGTGATTAGATTATTCGGGTCTTGGTGGCCAGGAAACGATTGCACAGCCTCCACTAACATCCACCCACCACATCCCTTCCCTATCCCATCACACAAACCCAATGTGCTCCCAGCGTTAGGGAAGGACTCTGCCAGGCACCCCATTCACCCCCAACAGCCAGCCTCCACTCTCTGCCTCCCACCCTTTACCAGTTATCCCACTGAAGCTGCTCGTTCCCAATAGCCCTTGGGGACCACACTCATCCTGAGTGAGAGGTAGCCTGGGCTGCAAAGTGAGACCCTGTCTGAACACTAAAAGAAGGGGTGGTCCATCTCCATGGACAACATGACTCCTGGGCTCAGGTGATCCTCCAGCCTCAGCTCTGGCCTCTGGACTACCAGAATGCCCCACACCCCACACCAGGCAATGGCTCTACAATAAGAACATGTCCCTAGAAAGTGCTTCCTATCAGCGCCTCAAAACTGTGAACTCACGTTCCCAGAAAAACACACGTTAGAGGTTCTGCAACACTGGTTGCCTGGTTAAAACCATGTACTTGTGAAGAGTTGGAATGTTGCAGATCTTCAGAACCAAGTGATCCTGAGCTGTCTTTAGACTTTTTACTAGGTGTTTATTGCCCACCTCAGTGTTTGACATCCTTAGGCCTTAAGCGTGAAGCCTTTTGGGGTGTATTAAACGACCACCAGGCTAACTTGCCCCATCTCAGAAGTTAAAAATACAGATAGCCTCAGATAGCATCTGAAGCCTGTGACTGAGATTTCCCCCATTTTGCTGTAACCCACCTTGCAGGTGTTTTCACAGAGGCAAACTGGTACTTTAAAACTTCATGAAGCTGTTACCATCACTTTGGACCAGGGCATTGGGGGCAACCTAAATCCATGTCCTCGGGGAGGGCTTTCCGTTAGATTTAGAATAAACCATCTGTTATTCCCTTTGAGGTGAGCGCTACGCTTTGTGCTGACACAGCCCTATTATAATCTATTTTAAACATGAAGAAACTGAGACACCATTGATTGACTTATCCAGGATCATGCAGCCCGCTGGCAGACCTAAGGTTTTTGAGTCCCGCTAGCTTCTTTCCTAGATTCCTCCTTCCTCATTGGGATAAGGTGTTTGATAACACGGCTAGATGTTTGGGCTAAGACACCAGCTCCAGAGAGTGGCTGTTGTTCTCACAATGGGCATCCATGAGCCTCACGGGTGCGGCAGCCTGGCTTCCTAAGCCGCTTTCCTCTTACAGAGGACTCCAGAGCCGGCTTAGGAAGAGACTAAGGTTTGCATACCTGGTCAGTTATGCAGCTCCAGAAGGAAGGCTGTTTTCCAAGGCTGGCTGCTGATGCTTCCGGCTCTTGCAGGCTCACGGGTGTGTGCCCCATCCCCGTCCCCTACCCCTGGCAGCGTGAAGTGAGAGACCCAGCACCCACGCAGAGGATCAGAAGGACTCTTTCTGCAGCCAGCTAGCTAACAGGAAAGCATTGCCTCACCTGGATCCAGGAACACAGTGCCAGCTACTCACCAGGTGGTGAAAACGCCTGTTAATGCAAACAGGCCCCGGAACAAGACCCACCTGAGGTCCATGCTGGCTATGGGAGATGATCCTGGTCTCTTTAGTCTAAATGATACCACCCTCCCTCCTCTGGACTACCCTTATTTCCTTCTTAAAATATCATTGTCTTTGAAGTACACATCTTTGGGGAGCAGGACATGTGGCACACAGTTTTAATCCCAGCACTAGGGAGGCAAAGGCAAGGAGATTTCTGTGAGTTCAAGGCCAGCCTGGTCTATCATAGAGGGTTCTTGGACAGCCAGGGCTAGATAATTGAGACCTTGTCTCAAAACAGGAAGGGAGGGAGAGAGGGAGGGAGGAAGAGAAATAGAGAGAGATACTGATAGATAAACAGATAGATAGAAAGGATAAAAACAAATGGAATAGAGCAAAGATTCCTTTCTCCTCTTGGTCATTCTTTCTCCCACCTTTTTTCTGTTTGTTTGTTTTTGCTTTTTGAGACAGGGTTTCTCTGTGTGTCCCTCACCGCACTGTCCTGGAACTCACGCTGTAGACCAAGCTGTTCTTGAACTCAGGATTAATGGTATGCACCACCACGCCTGGTTCTTCTCCGGCTTGCTTGCCTTTCTTTCTTTCTTTCTTTCTTTCTTTCTTTCTTTCTTTCTTTCTTTCTTTCTTTCCTTTCTTTCCTTCTTTCTTTTTTGAAAGTGTTTTTTTTTTCTCTTTATTTATTCTTCTCTCATGCAATACAGCCAGACCACAGCCTCCCTTCTCTCCAGTCCTCTTGGTCCCCCCAACACATTCCCTTGCCCCTAGACCTACTGTTTACCTTCAGAAATGTTTTAATGCATAAATATCAAATATCATTAAATTCTTTCAAATTTCCTTATAATAACATTTTTTAAAGTTGTTTTTATTGAGCTATATATTTTTCTCTGCTTCCCTTCCTTCCTCTCCCCTCCCCTTCTACCCTCTCCCATGACCCCCACACTCCAGTTTACTCAGGAGATCTTGTCTTTTTCTACCTCCCATGTAGATTAGATCTATGTATGTCTCTCTTAGTGTCCTCATTGTTGTCTAGGTTCTCTGGGATTGTGGTTTGTAGCCTGGTTTTTCTTTGCTTTATGTCTAAAAGTCACGAGTGAGTACATATTATATTTGTCTTATGGGTCTGGGTTACCTCACTCAATGTTTTCTAGCTCCATCCATTTACCTGCAAATTTCAAGATGTCATTGTTTTTTTCTGCTGTGTAGTACTCCATTATGTAAATGCACCACATTTTCCTTATCTATTCTTCAGTTGAGGGGCATGTATGTTGTTTCTAGGTTCTGGCGATGACAAACAATGCTGCTATGAACATAGTTGAGCACATGTCCTTGTGGTACGATTGAGCATCCTTTGGCTATATACCCAAAAGTGGTATTGCTGGGTCTTGAAGAAGGTTGTTTCCTAATTTTCTGAAAAAATCTCCACACTGATATCCAAAGTGACTGTACCAGTTTGCACTCCCACCAGCAATGCAGGAGTGTTCCCTTTATCCCACATCCTCTCCAGCATAAGTTGTCATCGGTGTTTTTTATCTTGGCAATTCTTACAGGTTTAAGATGGAATCTTGGAGTTGTTTTAATTTGCACTTCTCTGGTGGCTAAGGATGTTGAACATTTCCTTAAGTGTCTTGGAGAGATAGCTCAGCTGATAAAGGCTAGGCTCACAACCAAAAATATAAGAATCTCCAGCTTTCTAAAGGAATTCTTTTATACTAAAAAGCTGACACGATTATCCTTCATAAGCAAAAAGCATATGCGCTTTCTAAGCAAATGACAAAGTCCTAGCCTGTAGGCTTTATATCCAAGCTCTAGTTCCTATTCACGAGTGCCCTGTGTGCTCCAGCGGCTAATCAACATCTTGGATTGTTTTCTCAAAATCCAGAGCACTGTTTCCCAGGTGAGCGACATCCGAGGAGGCCTCAGCGCCTTTGCTCTTCCTTCCTCTAAAATCTCCTAAAACATCAGAGGTTTGAGCCCCACGGTTCGACAGAACCTGGCCGCTGTGGGAGGGATCCCGGGCCACCACACAGGCGGTTCGGATTGGATACAGTGGGCTCCCCACGGGGCGGGGGCAGCCCCCCCGGGGGGGGGAGCAGCCCCGGGGGACGGGGGCAGCCCCAGCTAACAAATCGCAGCGAACCCTGCTCCTGCATCAAAGAATAGTGTCTGCTCTGCAAATCCATCTGCACGCCGCTGGGACGCCTTTTATTACCAGTCCAGAGGGCTGTCCTTGGTAACCCAGCCTGTTCCTCAGGCTCCCCGCTCTTTATAGAAAGTCCAAGTCTGGTTCCCCTCTTCCGGAAATCCATCAAGCTAACCTCGCTTTTCCGTTTCAGGTGGCCTTGCTGAGAGGCGCCAAGGTCATTCCCAGCACCTGGTGCCCTAGGGAGCTGTGGGACCACAGGCCCGAGCCCTTGGAGAGGCAAAATTCACACGGTGTCTCCTTGATGCCGTTGCTCTCTGTGGACTTGGGGGGGGGGGGGGAGCTTGTTAGCCTCCCTTTCTCGCAGCTGGAGCCCTAGCGCAGCAAACTAAAGACAGGCAGGCTGCAGCCAGTCTTACCGTCACAGAACTGACACTGAAGGGAATGGTGTACCCCGCATGGTCGCTGAAAATAACGCTCCCAACTTTCATCGCAGCGTTCCTTTGCAATCCTGCTGAGCCTCCAGCGCTCTGCTAGAGCTGGGCCAGCGCTGGTGCTCACCGCGTGAGTACCTACAGAGAGGGATTCCCAGCAGATAAAACTGCCTGACCATGACCTAATTCCTCCATTCAGAAGATAAATTCGTCCTACCTACATATTGTTATGGTTTCCATTCTTAAATTATACATAAACGGCCCGAGCTGTACCCAGCCTGTTTTAGACATTGCAAACCATGAATCTTAATAAGATGCGTATTTCAAGTTGTGCCCCCAAAATATGTATCATCAGAGACACTCCTGTATAATTTCGCACCTGCCGTCCTAAAGCGTACTGTTAAAATTCGGTAAAACTCTTTCTTACAATGTCCTCATTCACGGTCTTACACCTGCCTGCTGCCTTTCTTGGTCTTAGATTACTTTTTTTAGTGACATAAAAAACTAAAATGCAGAATGGTGAGATTGCTCGGCCGCTAAAGGCGCTTCCTGCTAAGCCTGATGACCTAAGTTTATTTCCTTAGTTTTCTCCCGCCTCCAGCACTGGCCCTGTGGTGCATGTGCCTGCGTGCACTCACACATCCTTGTTATCAATCAATAAGTGTAAAACACATTTTAAAAATAATAAAAGGAAGCCGGGCGGTGGTGGCACACGCCTTTAATCCCAGCACTCGGGAGGCAGAGGCAGGCGGATCTCTGTGAGTTCGAGACCAGCCTGGTCTACAAGAGCTAGTTCCAGTTCAGGCTCCAAAACCACAGAGAAACCCTGTCTCGAAAAACCAAAAAAAAAAAAAAAAAAAAAAAAAATAATAATAATAATAATAATAATAATAATAAAAGGAGTCGCGTGTGATGATATGCATATTGGGAGGTGATGGCAGGTAAGATCAGGGTTCAGGTCAGTGTCCCCAACATGAGACCCTACAGCAAAAGAAAGAAATATAAAATAATTCATTCTTTTTTTTTTTATTCCAAAATGATATACCATATCATTCAGTAACTCACCTTCAACGTTCTTGTCTGTCATTTTTAGCGTTTCAAGACAGGGCTTCTCTGTTTCCAGGAACTCGCTCTGCAGACCAGGCTGGCCTTGGACTCATAGAGATCCACCTGCCTCTGCCTCCCAAGTGCGGGGATCAAAGGCATGCGCCACCACTGCCTGGCAGTTTCTGTCTTCTTTTGTGATGGTCTTTTTAATTATAAATGAATGTATAAGCAGGTGTCTCCTAAGTCCTCAAGGCATTTTAGAGCCACACACATTCCCCCCCTCCTGAGCTTCAGATCTCAGAAGCCTTCTGAGGGCTGGGCTGGGGCTCAGCTGGAGGAGTGCCTGCCTAGCACTGAGCAGCTCCACCCTATCCCGGCACCCATGAGATCCCCAGCACTGCATAAACCCGGAGCGGTGGTACAGGTCTATAATCCCTGCACTTGAGTGGTGCTGGCCAGAGATCAGAAGGTCAAGGTCATTCTCAAAAAAAAAAAAAAAACAGGTCAGCCCGAACTGCGTGAGACCCTGTATCAAAACAAGACACACTTGTGAAAGTTGCTTTAGTGAGGAACACACTCATTTTTATGCGGAACCCTTTCTAAAATGTGGACATGTTGTGGAGATGATAGCTAGGACTATACTTTGGGAAGCAGTGATCTGGCCATCTAACAGGTGGAGGAATTACAGCCATGCTTAGCAAATGGGGCAAACATTGAGACAAGGCAGGAGCAGGAGCGGAGCACACTTCTGGGACCCGAGTACTCCAGAGGAAGAGGAGGGAAGATCAGGAGTTTGGCCAGCCTGAGCTCCATGGGATCATGCCTTAAACAATTAACCTGTAATAACAAAATGCAGTATAAATGAAATTTTAAAGAAGTTGATGGGCAAAGCTGTGATAGAATTGACTAAGTAGCCCAGTCTGGCCTCAGACCCAGGGACAATTGACCTTCCTCAACCTTCCCAGTGTTAGGATGGCAGGCCTGTCCCACACCTGACAAGGCAGGTCACCTGAATTGCTATTTGTGAATCTTATAAATCCCATGGGGGATGGGGAGGGAGCTGAGTGGGGGGAGGGTTTTTTTTTTTTGTGTGTGTGTGTGTTAAGTAACCACACACAGGGCCAACCAGTAAGAACCCTGAATAAGAACCCAAAAATAACCTTCTCCTTCATGGAAAAACTAAATCCAAACGCATTCCACTCTGACTGAGTCAATTTCTCCTTTCCCCTCACACACCTGGAGCTTTTAGAATGGTCCCCTGAGGTGGTCAGGAGAAAAGACCACCCACCCTGTCCAGACCTATCAGGCCCTCTGTGTCACAGCGCGCGTGCGCGCTCACACACACACACACACACACACACACACACACACACACACACCCTAGGGGCTTTCAAACTGGAGCTGTTACCCCCTACAAACATTTTATAAAGGAGCTCCATGCTGAGCACCAGGACTAATCCGAGGAGCCCTGGCGGAGGAACAGCATTGCACCTGAGCCACAGGCTCACATTAAAACCACTTCTAAGCAGCGAGGCCTGGTGGATGCTGAGACAGGAGGATTGCCAAATTTGAGACCAGGCTGGGGATGAAGCCTCATCTCAGATTTTATAATCGGAATAAGCGCGCACTGGGAGTACATACTAGACAGAATACTTGTCTAGTATGTCTGAGGCCCTAGGTTCAATCCCCAGTGCTTTGATTGATACATAAATAGTCATCATCAAACAATTGCCTTTGACTCTCTGCTGCCCCATGGCTCCCTGTGGCTCCCTTTCTCTCCCGCCCACACCCTGCGAGGTCCAAGGCTCCGAAGACAATAGGAACAACAACTGGGGGATTAGAATTCAATTTGTCTCCTGGTGCTCACGACATTTAATGGAAGACTAGACAAAAATCACATTTCCATAAATACTAATTGATTGGTGGCGGATTGATCCACTGAGGTCCTGCTAACGGTAATAATTATTGCGAGAAGCTGAACTCAGATGCAAATTCCTGGCTCCGGGTTTTGTCTGGAGGTTATTTTACATTTCAAGGGAGCCTCACAGTTGAACCAGACTGTGAAAAATGAACCCAAACAGGCTGGCAAACAGTTTTCAAATTCTCTTCTACCCACGACATTTGCATCCCTTCTGCTGACATTTGTCAACCGTCACTAGGCCCCTCCATCCGTCATCTTCTCCCACGCAGGACAGCCTGCCGCACTGAGGGTCCATCTATTCGCTCCTTGTTCCCGAATAACAGAATTTTATGGCGACTTTCCAAAGGAAAGGAAGTCATGGGCAGAACGAACCTCGTCAAACCCACCAACTACTCGTCCTGTTGAGATTTGACCTTGGACTGGGCTAAACTTAAACAAAACCTTAATTCTATCTCTAAGAATTACGGGCACCGCAAAGTATATACCTGTAAACACATAAGTTAATTCTGAGAAATGTCGTTGTCATCAGCCATATGAAGACCCGGAACCTTCTGCCTAAAATGCTGACATTTGAACTAGCTAGTTAGGCTTACAGAAAAAAAGAAATGCCCAATGTATACACGGTTAAGAATTCGTAGCAGACATCCACCGCTAGGTTTCCCGTGAGCTCACGGAAATGGAAAGTGATACTTGATTGTCAAAATTAAAAATTCTCAGGGGCACAAGTGCAAGGCAGCTTCCTCTTTTTCTGTTCTGCCTCAGTCTCTGGGGAGTGAAAGAGCTTTTGGGGCTGTTGGTTCCAAGAAACGGTTTGCCTGTTGAATAAGAAAGTTGTTCAAATCATTCCCTACAGACACCGTTTAAACTAGATACTCTGTAGTAAAGCGCTAACCGCCGCTCCGGAGATTCCATTCGATTTTCCAGTCTGTGTGGACTTGGATTCAACCAGTGCTTTTTCTCTCACTAACAAAAGCATACCAAATACTGTCTCTCCGCTGTTTAATCTCACTTTACTCTTCCACAGAGATTTGGGGGGGGGGGAGGTTGGTGAGACACTTTGTCCACAGTCTATCCGCGCCACAGCCAGGTTGCTAATGGGATCCTAACATTATATTTTACGGGTCAAATTTATATGAGGTCAGGAAAAGCGGGGCGGGGTAGGAGGTGACAGGGGGGTGTTGAAGGCTGATGTCTATGCTGCCACCTGTTGGCCATATGAGGAAATACACAGAGAGGGAAGAAAGCATTTTTTTTTTTTTTTTTTTTTTTTTTTTTTTTTTTTTTTTGGTTTTTCGAGACAGGGTTTCTCTGTGGTTTTGGAGCCTGTCCTGGAACTAGCTCTTGTAGACCAGGCTGGTCTCGAACTCACAGAGATCCGCCTGCCTCTGCCTCCCGAATGCTGGGATTAAAGGCGTGCTCCACCACCGCCTGGCCGCACTTTATATTTTTAATTAAAGTCTTTTAAAAGATTTATTTAATTTAGTTTATGCCCATGAGTGTTCTGCTCACATAAATGTCTGCACACCACATGCATCCCTGGTGCTCTCAGAGGTCAGAAGAGGGTTGTGGATCCCCTTGAACTGGAGTTAGGAACGGTGGTCAGGCGGATATGTGGGTCCTGGAATTCTGACTCGGGGCTACTGCAAGAACAAGGTATTCTTAACCACTGAGCTGCCTCTCTAACCCCTACAATATATTTCTGTAGACAAATTTATTTGGACATCCCAAAGACCATTCATATACCTAAGCAAAACAACCTCATTTTTGGTGCTGTGGCAAAAAAAAAAAAAAAAAAAAAAAAAAAAAAAACTAGTACAGATAGATTGGACATTCTGGAACAACAATTTGAATGCAAGATTATTCTGGAATTTTTTTTCTTTTTTTACCTTAAATTATATATATATATATATATATATATATTTGCTTCAAATCTAGTATTAACTACAGACAGACGGACAAATTTAACCTTGTCCCACAGCCACAAACAGCTTCTTTTCTGGGGTAATTGAGTGGGAATGCCTCTGTGGGCCTTCTGGGTGGTGTGCCCATGGGAAACAAGATGCTTTGGACAGTCCCCACTGGAATATGGACCACACAGGAGCAAGTGCACAAGAACCAGTCGTGTGTACCTCCTGTGTTTCTGTGACTTTACCCAGGGAAGCTTCCACAGAGCCATCGCCTGTCTCTAGCATTGCTTTCCTGGGTGCTGGGGATGGAACCCAGGACCTTCCTTGTAAGCGCTAGGCAAGCATTGCACCGCCAGCCATACCTCCAGCCTCTACGATGTTTCGAATGTACTCCGGTGATCTCCATATTTGGAGACTTCCCTATTCCATTCCCAAAACGAAGCTATTTCCCCCACGTCCTGTCTAGGAAGAGAGACCTGCTCAGAGTCCTTAGAGCATCTGAAACTGCCCAAAATAACCCTCCTGGGTCCTCCTTCATGGAGAGAGTGACAGGCATGGAGTGAGGATTGACTGGTCTGGTCCAACCCACACACCTGTCCTTTCAGCTGTCAGCGTGACCAAGATATTAACCTGGCAACACCCGCGACCCTACACACATCTCATGTCTTCCTTTATGAATTAGTACTCTGTAGGGTTGGAGAGACGGCTCCACAGTTAAAAGCTCCGTCTGCTCTTCCAGAGGACCCTGGTTCAGTTCCCAGTGCCCATGGTGGGTGGCTCACAACCACCCCTAACTCAGTTCTACAGGATCTAAGCCTTTTTCTGCCTCCATGGTCACCAAGCACACACACATGGTACATAGACATATATATTTGCAAACACTTACATACAGAAAAGGTAAGAACAAATCTTTAAATAAATCAGTTAGCATTCTCCCTGAGTCCCCTAAGATCCAATGCATACTTCAGAAAGAAGATGCAGTAATAGTAGCTGGTCTCTCAGTCAAGATAAGTGCTTCTTTTGCTTTATTTAGTTGGGTTTTTATCTTTACTCTTGCTATCATGACTCGCATTCACAATAGCTTGTTATTCCATCATCATAAAATAGTTCACCATGGAAAAGAAGTCTCATTAAAAATAATAATGGGGCCGGGCGGTGGTGGCGCACGCCTTTAATCCCAGCACTCGGGAGGCAGAGGCAGACAGATCTCTGGGAGTTCGAGGCCAGCCTGGTCTACAAGAGCTAGTTCCAGGACGGGCACCAAAGCTACAGAGAAACCCTGTCCCGAAAAACAAAACAAAAAATAATAATAATAGGCCGGGCGGTGGTGGCGCACGCCTTTAATCCCAGCACTTGGGAGGCAGAGGCAGGTGGATCTCTGTGAGTTCGAGACCAGCCTGGTCTACAGAGCTAGTTCTAGGACAGGCTCCACAGCCACAGAGAAACCCTGTCTCGAAAAACCAAATAATAATAATAATAATAATAATAATAATAATAATAATAATAATAATAATAATGGGGGGGGCTGGAGAGATGGCTCAGAGGTTAAGAGCATTTTCTGCTCTTCCAAAGGTCCTGAGTTCAATTCCCAGCAACCACATGGTGGCTCACAACCATCTGTAATGGGGTCTGGTGCCCTCTTGTGGCCTGCAGGCATACACACAGACAGAATATTGTATACATAATAAATAAATAAATAAATATTTAAAATAATAATAATAATGATGATGGGCCGGGTGGTGGTGGTGCACACCTTTGATCCCAGCACTTGGGAAGCAGATCTCTGTGAGTTCAAGGCCAGCATGGGCTACAGAGCAAGTACCAGGACAGGTTCCAAAGCTACAAAGAGAAACCCTGCCTCGGGAAAAAAAAAAATGATAATGGACTTTTTGAATAGGATTCCCATCACCAAGGTAATTAATAATAAAAAGAAATGGCAAAGGGGATTATATAAAATTAAAATGTTTATGCATCTCAATGGAAACAATTACCTGAGTAAGGAGACAAGCTACAAAATGGAAGAAAAATATTGCCAGCTATTTACTGGCCAAGGGATTGATATCCAGAATATGTAAAGAAAAGTAAACCACCCACGAAAATTTTCAGTCAATAAATGGGCAAATTGTGTAAAGTTAGTGGTACAGATGTGTAGTCAACTACTCAGCCGGCAAAGACTGAATGGTCTCACGGCCAAGGTCTACCAGGGCTGTAGAACCGGTTCCGACCAGCCAGGACTACAGAACAAGACCCTATCTAAAAAGGAAAACAGAAAATTGGGATTCTACCTCAAGAAAGCAAATCACAACAAAGAGCAGCCAGGAAAGAGGGGCACATTCACAGCTGTGGTGGGGATGCAACTCGGCACAGCCGTTATGGATGTCAATATGGGCATTCCGTGAAAAAAAGGAAGAAAATGGAACACTACACGATCCAGGGAGCCTATACAAGTGTATGAGGACATTTAAGTCACAGACAGAGGCAGCTGACAGTGTTTATGGGAACAGTATTCATAATAGCTTAGCTACACAGTTACCCAGGTGCCCATCACAAAGGAACAGATAAAGGAAGCAAGGCCCACACAGTGGAGCTCTAGTCAGCCACAGAGGGTGACATTGTATCATTGGCAGGAAAATGGATGGGACCAGAGATCATCATGATAGCTGAGAGAAAGTGAATTCCCAACAACATGTTCCACCTGTCTTCTTTCATAGGTAAAAATCTAGAAAGTCTATAAAAATCATGTAACTTTTCAAGATTTTTTAAAAAATCCTGCATCGAAATTCTACCTCACTCCGGTACGTGTGTTTACATTCACACACGTACACATACATGAGAGAAGGGCTGGGGAAAGAGCAGAACCAGGAATAGACGGTAGGGTTAAGAATGTGAGATTAACCGGACGATGGTGGCGCACACCTTTAATCCCAGAACTTGGCAAAGGCAGGCAGATCTCCATGAGTCTGAGGCCAGCCTGGTCTACAGAGTGAGTTCCAGGACAGTCAGATCTACACAGACAAATGCTGTCTCGAAAAACCAAAAACAATAAATAACAACTAAATAAATTAATTAAAATAATGGGTAATGGAGATGAAATATAATCAAAGAAGATGATACACATATAAAAATGTCACAATGCAGACCATTAATTTGTACAGTGAGTTATTCATACTAGTTTTAAAAAAAGGAATATGAATGCCATCCTTTTGAGGGGAACAGAGATGCCCTTGTACCCTGCGAGTGTCCCTACCAGCTAACACCTGCACACTCCTCACACATAGACGAAGCAGCGGACTCTGCAGCGTAGTCCACCCACCCCCCACTTCTGGGTTGCTTCAGGAGGTTTTACGTTTTATTAATGTAATAAAATGTAGCTTTCACAGTTATCTACAGTATGTAATTACAAATGCATGTTATTAATATTACCAGAGTGATGCTTGAGTTTGCTTTTCCATTAATAGAAACTCTGCGTTTTATGCATTAATTATACGAAGAATTAATGATGGCTTACACGAGTCCGTCTACGTGGAGACCGTGTTGAAACAATTACACTGCCGGCCCAGCGCTCCTCTCTTTAGTAAAGGTGGTGTTCCGAACGATGGCTTTAAGTGCGCGCTGCTCCTAGACAGAAGGGGATAGGGGACGAGGAACGAATGAGCGCCCTCCTGTGAAAGCCAGTTTCACGAGAGGACGGTGGGCAGTGCGCATGCCGACTTCTAACTCTTCTTACCGTTCAATTCTTGTAAAGAGTACAGGTAAAGAGACTTGCATTTTGTCTTTGCAACATTAAACTGCAATGTCAACCCCAAACTCCGTGTGTGCAGGGCAGACCCACCCTGCTCTTATCCAGCCTCTCCATCACTGCAGACAGCACCTTCATTAAACTCGGAAAGCTCAGGGACTGTGGAGCAACTGCCCTGTCTTTAATTCATCCATACCTTGTCAGTTTTGCCTCCCAACATCTCCTGAATGTTTGCACACCGCCACCATCCCAGCCGCAGCCATACTCTGGCTTGAGTTTTACCGTGTATTTTACCTGAGCCCTGAAGTGGCCCCAAGCCGCGCTCCCCACATCCACCTCAGACCCATTTCAAATCCAGCCTGTCACTGTAGCAAGAGGAAACAGTGGCCTCTCTCTGCCGCAAACACTTCAGGGCTTTCTACTGATCCTGAGATAAACCTGACCCCACCCCCTTCCACAGCCCACAAGGGTCTGCCTGTGTGGCTTGGCCTCCTCTGTCATTAGGCTTCGGCTGACCTCAGTGACCTCTGAGTGCCCCAGCACCTAGTTCCCTGTCCCAGGAACTTAGAACTGGCTCAGCTCAAATTGGGTGGTGAACTTCAACTTTCAGATCTGACTCAACATTTTCTCAAGGACCCTTGCTAGGTCAAATTCCTTATTATTCTCACAGCGCCTGCTGCCTCTGTCTTACACTGCGATGTTATAACTGCTTATGTTAGTATTTCACTAATGCCTGCTTCCTTCAACTGTCTGTGAATTGCACAAAGACACCATCTCTTTCTAGTCCCTCCTCTGGCAGAGTAGCTACCATAGATTGCAAATAAATACATTGTTTGGCTGCTTGAGTAGGTGGGTTGGTGACAGGTGGTTTGCTGGTTGCCTCCTAAGTTAGTTGGTTTGCTGGTTGACTTATTGATTAGTTGGTTGTTGAGTGAGTGATTTAAGAAATGGGTGACTCACAAACAGAACTTTGTGCCAGGTTTTATAAGAATTGGGGAGACCAGGCTTGGAGGCTCGTGCCTTTAATCCTAGCATTCCAGAGGCAGAGGAAGGTAGATTTCTGAGTTTGAGACCAGCTTGATCTATAAAGTGAGTTCTAGAACAGTCAGGGCTACACAGAGAAACCTTGTCTTGAAAAAAAAACAGCCACACACACACACACACACACAAAATCATAGACTCTGACACCAGACTGCTTTGGGGTTTTGGTTTTGATTTGTTGTTGTTTAGGGAGGATGAGACAGGCACTCTGTCTTTATATAGCCCTAACTGTCCTAGAACTTGCTATATAGGCCAAGCTGACCTCAAACTCAGAGACCCACCTGCTAGAACTAAAGGCATGTGCCCCCACTCTAGGCTGAGACTTGCTGGGTTTGAATCTAGTTCTCCTTGAACGACCACAGACACATTTTATAACGGTCTGTACTTAAGTTTCTTCAGCTGTAAGATAAAGGTCACCATAATATGTATCTTACAGCAGCTCCTTAGTTACATTGAAGTGAGCTGATGTGTATAGAGGCACACCGGACAGTGCCTGGAACATGATATCCACATATATGTGTCACTGTGATGTCATTTCACAGGACAGTCCAACCACACCTTTGCTCTGGTTAGCAATTAATCATTAATGCCATCAGTACAGACTTTTGCTTTTGCAGACTTCTGAATAAGAGACTTCTGAAAGACATTTTTAAATTATATGTTTATTATTTTTTAGACTATGTGTGTTCCTGCCTGTCTGTCTGTGCCTGTGAATGAGGGTCCTCTGGAAGCCAGAGAGTCTGATTCCCCTGGAGCTGAGTTTTTAACTGGTTGTAAGCCACCCACCATAGATGCTGGGAATTGAACTCAGGTCTTTTATAAGAGCCGGATCTGCTCTTAAACGCTGAGCTCCGGCCCAGCACGTGCAAGGCCCTGGGCTTGATCCCTAATAAACAATAAATAAACAAATCAAACTGGCATTAAAGTTCTGGTTCTGGGTTCTTCAAACACATGACTAGAGCAACTCGAATGACAGTAAGAATCTTCTAGAAACTCCTTTCACAAGGATGGACTGAACCTCACCAGAGTCATCAGACCTGAAGGAAAGTTGGTATCCTTGTTTCAGAGTGGCAGGGAGAGAAAAGGATGTAGCCAGGCCAGCAGGCAGCTGCCACACCCCAGCCACTCAGTCAAGCCTCTCCCGTGGGTTGTTTGGCTGAACAAGTGCACCCTCTGGCACTGAGGAGGTCAGGTCTGCTGAAGGTGCCACCACTGTAGCCAACGAGTCCCACACAGAAGCCCCAGGGTGATAGAGTGTCGCCTACCCCTCTCTGTTTCATTGCGAACTAGTTCCCAAATCTCTGTCCCTGTTACAATCCTTGCTTCTTTTCTCCCCACATGTCTCTTCCCTGTTATCTTCTAGAACAGTGGAATTTATCTCCCTTCTCAGTTTTATTGTCTTCTCCTATTCTTCCACAGTGACCTCCTTTCCCAGCTTGTCTTTGGGCCGCGGGCATGTTTATTGGACACGCTGCCCCACTCTCTGACCCTCCCGCTACATTGGCTCAGGACCCTCTAGAGTCTGACATTTGACTAAAACATGCATGTAAATTTGGTCCGGATCACTGACAACTATATAGTGACCCGACAGCCTCCTGTATTCAGGAGCCAAGCTGCCATCAAGGGTGACAAATGACGCCCACCTAATGACCACAGTAATTCACTGTCCTGTTTAAAAATACTATTTAGCAAAGTCAAGGTTAAAACTACGTAAGGAACAGATGAAGGGCTCTTTTACAGGGCCCCACGTGTTGGCATACACGTCAACTACTGGGAAATAGTTGCCGCTCATATATAGAGCTCCAGTTTTTAAATTTTCTTCCTTGAAACAGCTGCGAAATATCTAAGTGGAGGTTGTTTGAGGCCTTACAAACACTTTTCCTTAAAGTCTTCAGCTAAGGTCTGGTGAGATAGTGTGTGCCTCTTCTCTGGGCGCTTGGAAGGTAGAGGCAGAGAGATCAGGAGTTCAATTGTCAACCCCAGCTACAAAGCCAGGCTGGGCTACACAGTGAGATTCTGCCTATAAATCAATAAAGGAGGTGAAGAGATGGCTGAGCAATTGCGAGAGCTTGCTGCTGTTACAGGGGACCTAAGTTCAGTTCCCAGCGCTCTCATTGGGCAGCTCACAACCCCGTGTAACTCAAGTTCCCTGGAATTCCACGCCTTCTGACCTCTGAGGGCACCCACACTCACTTGCACACACTCCCACACTGACACAGACACGCGAATAAAAACAATAACATTAATCTTGTAAAGTAAGTAAGAGGTGGAGTTCAGAGGTAAAGCAATTATCTGGGCTCAAACACAAGAACCATAAAAATAAAAATAATAATAAAACAATAAAAATCAAAACACACACACAGGATTGCCGTTTTCATGACTAAAAACAGTAAGAGTCTGTCATGGAGCCTGGCCCATCTTAGTCTTATACTAACAAGTGATTCGTCCTTAGGAAGGGAATGTCAGTAGAGATCTCCATCTGAGGGGCTATAGCTGATGGAGCCCATGTCCAGCCTCCCCTTGAGGGGACACAATGAAGAAGACAGGAGTCACCCTGCAATCGGTGGGAAAGAGGGTGACAGAAAAGCACACAGCGCGGTGCACAGCTGCTCCGGCTGCCTCTGAGAACCCTCTGCATAGGAAACGAAGAGGAGGGAGGCGCGGTGCCTTCAAGAAAGCCACAAGCTCGAATTCGGAGGCCCAGGATGTTTGCAGCTGCCTGGGGTGGGGTGGCGGTGGGGGAGTGGTACCTACTCAGCCAGCCAGCCAGCCAGCCACACCACTCACCCCTCGTGATCTCATCTGATTAATATGTAACCAAAGAAGCGAAAGACCTTCCACAATCTGCATGTCTCGGCAATGCTGGAATTCCTTTTAGGTTGGAAGCAATCGCCAGCCAGGCTTCCTCCACTCTGGCATATTTATTCTTCCTCTTCAGAGTCAACCCATTCCAGAAGGTGAGTTAAAAAATACAGCAAAAGCAGCCTGCTTGTCTGCAGTATTTACATGGTTTACATACCCTAGAAATATGTAGCTTATTAATAACTGATTTCCCAGCCTCTTCAATAAGCGCTTTTATTAGCATGACACTCCTTAACTTACAAGTGTCAAGCCATTGTGCCCCGTGCGTGTCTCCTTTATATTTAATATAAAGATAGAGCAGTATTTATGTCCCTCACAATCAGAGAACGGATTGTTTTAAGGTTACACAGCCTAGATGCGATAAAGAAAGAAGGAACCTTACAAAATGATAAATATTTTCATTAAAAACTTTAAAACTAAAAGTTCAAAGATATGTTCTCCTCTCTTATTTCTTGTCAAAACATGAGTTAAGACCGAAAACTAATCTACTTTCAATTTTATTCCATATTTCAGGGCTGTCACAGTGCTCAGCAGACAGCATTGCAATGCGATCATTTTTTATTTTGTTGATGTTACCGACAGCTTTATTTCACAAAGCAATCTTATACTATGTCTGGCAGTAGCAGGGCATAGAGGTCAAATAGTCTATCCTTACAGGTAGAGAGCTTATTAAATGGCGTGTCTATTAAACCCGATGGACAACATAAAGAAACATTTCAGCAAAATACTTTTAACATAGCTCAATGAAGATACAGCTCAAAGGGGCAGTAAATAATTTAAACGGAGACCAATGGGAAACTCGTTCCAGTTTTTTTTTTTTAAATAGCATCTTCAAATTATGTTTCAAACAGAGTGGGTAGAACAGAAAGAGATAAAAGAAACAAAAGCTACAGAGACCAGTACCAGTTCCATCATTCTTGCAGGATGGCTACTTTCCCTAGAGAGTGTTGAGGCATACAGTGCCTCAGCCCAAAGCTAAACGTAACCTCATCAGCAATTCTCCACCACAAAGTTCATTTAGAATAGTCCAGCCAGCAAGCACAGTAGCACAGCCTGTGAGCCCAGGACAAAGCAGCCGGAGCTCAAGGCCAGCCTGCTCTACACTAGGCCCTGTCTCTATATAAGTAAATTAACACAATCTAGTCATAAAAGGTGTCGTGGAGGATCTCTGTGAGTTCGAGGTCAGCCTGGTCTACAAAGGGAGTTCCAGGACAGGCTCCAAAGCTACAGAGAAACCCTGTCTCGAAAAAACAAAAACAAACAAACAAAAAAAGGTGTCATGGATGAAGATAATTTGGGGGGTGTCTCATGTAGCCCTGGATGGCCTGGAACTTGCCATGTAGACCAGGCTGGACTTGAACTCACAGACAACCCCTTGCCTCTGCAAGATTTAAAGGTATGCGCTACCACACATGGCAATAACATTTTTGTTTTGTTTTCTGTGTTTTTGAAACAGGGTTTCTTTGTATAGCCCTAGCTGTCCTGGAACTTGCTCTGTAGATCAGGCTGACTTCAAATTCGCAGAGATGTGTCTGCCTCTTCCTCCCAAGTACTGGAATCAAAGGCGTGCACCATCACTACCTGAGAGGCAGTAACATTTTTAAAAGGCTCTTCCTGGTGCTTGTTTTAGAGAATATTCATTTTTAAATTACTTTGATAGATCATAACCCAGCACTTGGGAAGCAAAGGCAGGAGGAACTCTGTAAGTTTGAGGCCAGCCTGGCCTACACATCAAACTCCAGTACAACCAGAACTACATAGAGAGCCCCTATCTCAATCTATATCTATCAATCTGTCTATATCTATCTATCTATCTATCTATCTATCTATCTATCTATCTATGTAGATCTATATAGATATATAAATATATAGATATATAGATTTAGATAGCGATAGATGATAGATAGATAGATAGATAGATAGATACATACATACATACATACATACATACATACATACATGTTATATATGTTTCTAGATCAAGACAAAGTTTTGCTTCTAAGAAAAGTGACTGACTGGAGTCTTTATCGACAATATGTATTCACTTATTGAGTAGATCTGGTATGAAAACATAGATGTGGGGTTGGTGCAGCTCAGACATAAAGTGCTTGTTCACAATTCTCAAGGCCCTGTGGTTCATCCGCACCACTACAGAGGACAAAGAAATGTCCGTGCAATTACAAAGGATTCTAAAAGAATGTATTTGTATTATTTTTAATCACATGTAGGTATGTGTATCTGCATGTACATAGATGCACATGAGTGCAAGTGGGAGGAATCAGTTCTCCTGGAGCTGGAGTTACAGACAGCTGTGGGTCATGTGACATGGGTGCTGAAAACAAAGTTTGGGTCCACTTGGATGACAGCAAGTGCCCTTAGCCTCTCCAGTTAGAGTGGGATTTTATTTTAGATTTCCCTGGTAAGCCCTTAATTTTATTTATTTATATATATATATATATATATATATATATATATATATATATATATAAAACTTACCAAAAATATATATATCAAACTTACCATTATTTTAATCATTATTTAGTATTTCATCCTCTGTATGCTAAAAAGGGAAGGAAGGAAGGAAGGAAGGAAGGAAGGAAGGAAGGAAGAAAGGAAGGAAGAAAGGAAGGAAGGGAAGAAAGGAAGGGAAGGAGGAAGTGAGAGAAAGAGAAAGAGGGAGGAAGAAAGAAAGAAAAGGAGAAAGAGAGAGAGGGAGGAAGGAAGGGAGGAAGGAAAGAGTGAAGGAAGGAAGGAGGGAGGGAAGGAAGGAAGCAAGCAAGCAAGCAAGCAAGCAAATAAGAGAAACAGACTTTACAAGACAAAATGGCAGCCCCGCCATCATATGCAGGCTGTGAGTTCTCACCAAGATGGTGACCAGAACCTGCACTACCAGTAAAGGTGAGCTTGAACACCACATGAAACTGGATGCCCAGTCTCTCACCAGGAAATGGGCTCCCTGGTCTCTTGTCAAGAATATAAACTGCTTGCTGTAGGGTTATCGGTAGATTTGCCTGGTGGGATAATTAATAAGGCTCAGGAACATAAAGCCTGAGCTGTTACTGTTGCCAGTCGCTCCCCTCCCAGCAGCACTCCAGCCCCTGTCCTTGCTTCAGCACACGGTAAATCATCTACCTAAATGTATTTGCACCCAATCATTTTTTAAAGTCACAATCTTTGTAGTGTCAACTTGTCAAGGGTCAAAGGGAAGAACAGGCAAGATTCCCAAATCAATCTGCTTGTAGAAACTGTCTCGTTTCATTTCAAATTACCTGCTGTGGTGGACGCCAGGTACGGACAAACTGCCTTCCTCCATAAACTATGACAGCCTGGGTCGAACTTCTGCGATCATTCATAAGGGCCAGTCATGTCGCTTCTGTCATTAACTACTCTTAAACGGCTCTGCAGGGGTAAATGATCTTGCAGGGCAGCCACAGATATAAATACTGTTTGGACAGTTTAATGTCAAGGGACAACTCCTCTGGGATTAAAACTGTGTAACCCAATCAGACGACTGCCCATTAAGGTGCTTTGGTATTATGATGGGAAGTCATATCTTTACATATGTTTTGTGCGAGTGAGCCCATAGCAAGCCGTTCATCTACATTGTGCAACAACGTAACACTTTAACATACAGTGTCTCAGCCTTCCAGAAAGGGTTCTTGCGCAGCTGACACGTTGTCCTTGTGAGGTGGACCAGAAAATGAGAGCATGTGATGATGTGAGCCTTGCAGAACTCAACGGACTGTTAAAGAGCCAGAGTTGTCCATGAAATCAGGGCGGTCAGATACAACTTGTGCTCCGATAGCTAGCAGATCGGACAGGACCGAGATCATTAGTCCATCGCCATCTTGGCTTCGCCACGGTGGTAAAACGCTGGAATACCTAAATTAACACCTGCTATTTATCGAGCACTTGATATATGTTGAACACTGTATGAAGGACTGGATGTGTGTGACCTTGCCAAAATTCATATCCTAATGAGGAATCTGTTTTAATTTCAGATTAAAGGTAACAAGGCTGAATCAGAACCGACAATCATTCGCTTCAAAAATGGGAACAAATTTTGTTTGCGACTGGAGAAGAAGTCGACATTGATGCTACGCCGCCTCCATCACCATCTGCCCCCGGGAAGGAATTTCACTTGCTTGACATATGAAGCTTTGCACAGTATAAATACAACGGCTCTGCCTTCTTTAGCATGCATGCTATGTACAAAATCCTTTCCGAATCACTAAAAGGAAAGCGTTGCTTAGTTACTGGGAGCTGCACCAAGTTAAATCAAGTGGATGTAAGAATCCCTCTCTGGGAACATGAGGACTTTCCAGAGGGTACGTGGGCATGGAACTTTTAAGGAAATCAATTTCAAAATACTCGGTGTCCATATGTTTTCTTTCCTAAAATTAATCATCCTGAGAAGATATGCTAATCCACACTTTCTACCCCAAATCACAACAGATGTTCCCGAGCCTACTTCAAACGAAACACCCCCTCCAACCCCAACTCTTACCCCACCCTGAGGGTGAGAGCCTCCACTTACCCAAATTTTCTTCACCAGTCCATCCCCAAAATAGGTGCGTCAATCAAAAGTCTTCTGTGCTTAAAACTCATCTATCAAAGGCAATAAATCTGTAATGTTCTGGTCAGTTTCTGATGATACCTCAATGTGGAAGGAAGTCGTTGGCTTTTAGAGCCTCCCCCACCCCCCCACCTCCCCACCCACCCCCAGTTAGTCCAGGATACTCATGTAGCTAGCTGCATAGCAGCAAATGTCTGAGGACAACCAGGACATACTGCCTTACCATAAAGGTCTATGGGGGAAAGAGAATGGAGACACAATTCCAAAGGGAAAAATATAGGAGAGTTTTGAGTATTTTTAAATTTATTTATTTTTATTTTGTGTGCACTGGTGTTTTGCCTGCATCTATGTCTATGTGAGGGTGTCAGAGCCCCAGGAACTGGAGTTACAGTTTTGAACTGTCATGTGGGTGCTGGGAATTGAACCCAAATCCTCTGAAAGAGCAACCAGTGCTCTTAGCTACTGAGCCATCTCTCCAGCTCCCAAGATTTAATATTTTTAAATGGATGTTGGTGAATAAAAAAAAAATCCCTGGGGCTGGAGAGATGGCTCAGAGGTTAAGAGCACTGCCTGCACTTCCAAAGGTCCTGAGTTCAATTCCCAGCAACCACATGGTAGCTCACAACCATCTGTAATGGGGTCTGGTGCCCTCTTCTGGCCTGTAGGCATACACACAGACAGAATATTGTATACTTAATAAATAAATAAATATTAAAAAAATCCCTGTGAAATTCATATTCCTCTACATCCATCTCAACTACATTTCTCATCTGCAGCAGTGTGGACATTTGGGACCGCTGTTTGCTGTTTGCTGTCTTGTCACTGGATGTCAGCAGCACCCTTGGTCTGTGCACACATGTAAACACACATACACATACATACATGTGTGCATGTACGTAGTGTGACCTCTAAAACACATCTCAACACACGCCAGGCAGTGGTGGCACACACCAGGCAGTGGTGGCACACACCTTTAATTACAGCATTTGGGAGGCAGAAGTAGGCAGGTGTCTATGAATTCAAGGCCAGCCTGGTCTACAGAGTGAGTTTCAGTTCAGCCAGAGCTGTTACACAGAGAAACCCTGTCTCAACAAACTAAAAAACAACAATAACAAAAAAATCTTAACACATTGCCCAGGGTAAGAAAGGGAACATACACTTAAAGAAGCAATATAGTGGATTTATTATGTTTTCAATTTTTGATATTAAATTTATTTGCATTGAACTTATAATTAAAATTGTGCAAAACAGTGCATAATTTTGTTTGTTTTGGTTTTTCAAGACAGGGTTTCTCAGTGTAGCTCTAGCTATCCTGGAACTAGCTCTTGTAGACCAGGCTGGCCTCAAACTCACAGAGATCCACCTACTTCTGCCTCCTGAGTGCTGGGATCAAAGGCATGCACCACCACTGCTCAGCCTGTATAACTGTTAATTTAAAAAAAAGTATTATTAGCCGGGCGGTGGTGGCGCACGCCTTTAATCCCAGCACTTGGGAGGCAGAGGCAGGCGGATCTCTGTGAGTTCGAGACCAGCCTGGTCTACAGAGCTAGTTCCAGGACAGGCTCCAAAGTCACAGAGAAACCCTGTCTCGAAAAACCAAAAAAAAAAAAAAAAAAAAGTATTATTGTTGTGTGGACACCCTTCATTGGAAAGGGTCTTTCTGTGCATGTTAGAGAATTTTTCTAATTTATTTGATTTTTATTTTATGTGTATGAGTGTTGTGTCTGATTGTACATATGTAAACCATGTATGTACAGACCCCATGGAGGCCAGATGAGGCTGGTAGACCCCTGGAACTGGAGTTACAGATGGTTGTAAGATGCCATATTGGGGAAAAACAAAACAGCTAGCCGTTGGCTCTTACCTCTACCTCAGTCCGAAATGGCGATCCTACCTCCAGGAATCTCAGAATGAGACTGTGTGGGAGAGCTGTCCCCTCCCATCTTATATATAGGGCTGGGATTAAGGCGTGCACCACTATTGCCTGGTTTCTATGGCAAACTAGTGTGGCTACTGGGATTAAAGGTGTGTGTCACCACTGCCTGGTCTGTAAAACTGACCAGTGGGACTGTTTTACCCTCTGATCTCCAGGCAAGCTTTATTTATTAAAGTACAAATGAAATAACACACATTACCATGGGAGCGCCGGGAACTGAATTCAGATCCTCTGCAAGAACAACGAGCACTCTTAACCAAGGAGCAGCTAAGTGCACTGGCTGCTCTCCCAGAAGACTCAAATTCAGTTCCTAACAGGCTCCAAAACCACAGAGAAACCCTGTCTCGAAAAACCAAAAAAAAAAAAAAAAAAAAAATTCAGTTCCTAGCACCCACGTGGCAGATCGCAACCAGGGGATCTAGTGCCCTCTTGTGGCCTCTACATGCACTGGTACACATACCTGTAAGCAAAACTCATACACATAAAAATTTTAAAATACACTGGTGGTAGTGGTGCACACCTATAATCCAGCATTCAGGAGGCAGAAGCAGGTGAATTTCTGTGAGTTCGAGGCCAACCTGGTCTACAAGGTGAGTTCCAGGACAGGCTCCAAAGCTACATAAAGTCTGTCTCGAAAAACAAACAAGCAAAAACAAAATAAAACAAGTCCACACCACCTAACAGTGCCACTTTCTTTGGACCTATGGAGGCCATTTTCATTGAAACCACTACACTGTTGATTTCTCCCTCCTTGTGTTTTGCCAGTGCTTCAAGTAAGGAAACAGGTTTGCTGGCTTCCTGTAAAATCTAGATAACAGTACGTGGTTGGGACAGGGGTTTGAGCGACAGCCATCCCCTGGCTCTCTGAACCCAGGCCTTTTCCTGGTGGTGGAAGCTTCGCTGCAATGGCATGACTGAGTGGACCGCCAGCAACTGATTTATCTTCTCTCTTTTCCCCTCTCATTCGGTGCCCAGCCCTGAGCCTGAAGCCAGTAATTAGCTCATTCAAACACAAAAACAAAAAGTATCTCACAACACCTTAAAGTTTACTAGTTTGACCTTCCTCTTTATCTGAGTGTGGCCCAGGCACCTTAGGCAACATCAAAGTGGCAACTGTGGAGATATTAACAGCCTGGAGGGGTGGGGTGGGAGAGCATTCGCTTAACATAGGAGGAGCTTGCTGGCTTCCATCCCAAGCATTGTTTAGAAAAAAAAAACCTAATGGGGTAGTGCTTTATCTGCAGTGACTTTCAAAATGGAAAGGGCATACCTCAGGTGGGCTTGACTTACTGTGACCCTGTGGCAGGAAGACAGGTGGTACTGTGTCTCCCCAAGCACAGCCCGGCTTCCCTGGCTGACTTTCTCATCATGTTGCTTTTAGAGGACAGGATGGTTGGAGCCAAGAAAGCTTCAGGAAAACGTACTTATCCGAAATTGGCTGGATCTAAGATGGCCACCAGAGCAACACCCAGACAAGGTTTAACTGCCTTGTAATCCATCTCCTGGCTAAATGGCTACCTTCCAGCACCATGACAGTGGACAGTCGCCGTGGCAATGGTTGCAAGGGACTATAAAGGGAACAAGAGGAGGCTGCACGGAAATTCCCAGAAAAGAGGTGCATGTCGCCACGAGCTCTTCACCCTTTTCCGCCGTCCTTCCTCTTAACACCGAATCCCCCCCAAGCCCAAAAGTTAAGAGGTGGCTTTTCAAGTTTGCCTCCATTTCTTCTGTTCTTGGTCCATAAGAAGTCCATACTTTTCACTACTTACTGGCTGCTCAGTCTTAGTATCGCTTTCACGGTTTCAAACTTTTATAATTAGCATAAGCCTCCTCCAGTTACAAGCATCTAGAAATACTAAGCCCGTTAGAAGGCACAAGCCTGACTCCGGGCTGGGTGGTGTGGTGGTCTACTCCAGTATAACAGTCCTTAGAAAGTAGAGGGAACAGAGGGTCAGGGGCCAGCATCCCAGATCAGTAGATTTAAGATCAACCCAGGCTACATGAGACCCTGTCCCAAAAAATAAGAACAACAGAAGATGCGGATCAGTTGGTGGAATGCTCGCCTAGTAGTATATACACAAAGTAGTGGGTTCGATCCCCAGCACATAAACGGGGTGTGGTGGTGCCTGTAATCCCAGCAATGGGGAAGCAGAGGCAGGAGGGTCAGAAGTTCAAGGTCACCTTCAACTACACAGTGAGTCACAGAACAGCTTGAGAAACATGAAATAGATATAAATATATGTAATATATATTTACTATATATGTATATAATATAACACCAAATATGTATAGACTGTTTCTCTCAATGTGGAATCTTAAAAAAGAAAAGGGAATGGGGAGATAAATATGATCAAAGTACATTGTATGCATGTATGAAACCATCTTAATGAAATGTGGCCTAGCACAATAGCCTGTGCCTGTAATTCCAGCACTTAGGAAGTTCAAGGCCAACCTGAGCTATGACAGAGAGACCTGTCAAAATAAATAAATAGAATACATATAAAATCTGATAATGAGGCCCACTAATATATATAATTAATACTTTCATGATTTCTTTTGTTGCTTTTGTTGTCTGAGATGGGGTCTTATGATGGTGCCCAGGCTGCCCTAAACCCTTCGAACTTCCCTGTCTGCCTCCATGACACAGAATTAGAGTTTGTCACAGTGGGCTTTACTCCATTCTTTGCAGATTGGCTCCCCTTCCCAGGACCCTCCTCCCTGTCCTATGAGACAGCTCTGCTTATCCAGCACTTAAGTCACCTGGGCCCCGCTTGCCCCATGCCCAACCACTGTGGCCAGGAAAGAGTGTGTGGTTACTGGCTTCCCTCAGCCCACAGGAGTCCGCTTCACTTGAATTGCTGCAGACAGGGAAATGCCATCCTCGCCTTGAGGAGGAACTTACCCTGTGGCTAGCTCCTCACCAGTAAATTGAAAAGAGGTGACCAGGTGTGAAACTCTGTGTCTCAAGGCTTCCAAGTTTGCTAGCTGGTGGCATCCCATTCTTACTGGCTTGACAAAGCAGGGAGCCATATTAAAGCAAGGAATTGAGTGGCCTCCAAGTGGAGGAAGTGGGGCCAGCCACCAGACCACAGCCAAGAGAAGGAGGCAACTTGAGAAGAACTGAGTTCTGCCAATAGCACCATTAGACGGGAAGTATTTATTTCCCCAGCAAACCTCCGACAAAGGCCACCGGCGATTGTGAGCTACACCCGTCCAAACTCTTACCCTCAGAAATGGTGAGATGTTAGCACAAATGACACCTCTGTGCTCAAGATTGTACCGTACCCAGAGGCACCTGCCAACACAAGGGCAGAGCGCTGTTGTTACAGAGTAGGAAATCCGGGCTGGAAGGCAAAAACAAGTGTCCACCACTGTCCCTATTCCAGATGGCATGTCTGACATCTCTAGCCTGGGGTTTCCCTGAACCACATAGAGAGCAAATTGTTTGCATACAGATTTTGGGGAAAATCAGTTCCCTTAACTACCAAAAACACATGCTTGAAGATCAGAGTGCAGAGCTAAACACTAGTTAGCCATAGAGGCCAGGCAGTGGTGGGCACCTTTAATCCCAGCACTCAGGAGACAGAGGCGGGTGGAACTCTGTGAGTTCAAGGCCATCCAGTCTAAAAGAGAAACAGAGCCAGGCAGTGGGGGCCCACACCTTTAATCCCGGCACTAGGGAGTGTGGAGACAGAAGTGATGTGGCTGGGCAGAGAGAGGAATATAAGGCGGGAGAACGCAGGCGCTCAGATGCAGCCTGAGGCTTCAGCCTGAAGGATGCAGTCTGAGGAGGCAGTCTGAGGACAGCATTGCCCTTTGGGTCTGAGGATTCAGTAGAGGTAAAAGGTCTCTCTAGTGACTGGTAATTCTATTTCTCTGATCTCTCGGCTTTCACCCCTTAATATCTGACTCTGGGTTTTTATTAAGAACAATTAGAATTGGTGCTATATACAGTGATGACCCAAAACTGAAAACTAACTATAAGCAGCATTTTATGGTCCAATAGAGTGGATTTTAGAAGAAAATAGCCAAATTTAGAAGAAAATGGATTTAAAAGTAACTAAATACATATAACATTTTAGCCTGATGTGTTGGAGCATGTTTTTTGTTTTTGTTTTTTTTTTTTTGTTTTTCTTTTTTTTTTTAAGTTTTTTTTTAATATTTATTGATTTATTATGTATACAATATTCTGTCTGTATGCCTGAAGGCCAGAAGAGGGCGCCAGACCTCTTTACAGATGGTTGTGAGCCACCATGTGGTTGCTGGGAATTGAACTCAGGACCTTTGGAAGAGCAGGCAATGCTCTTAACCACTGAGCCATCTCTCCAGCCCCTTTTTTTTTGGTTTTTCGAGACAGGGTTTCTCTGTGGTTTTAGAGCCTGTCCTGGAGCTAGCTCTTGTAGACCAGGCTGGTCTCAAACTCACAGAGATCCACCTGCCTCTGCCTCCCAAGTGCTGGGATTAAAGTCGTGTGCCACCACCGCCCGGCCGGAGCATGTTTTTTTTAATCCCAGCACTCAGGAAGCAGAGACAGGTGGAATTCTATCAAAAAACCAAAACAAAATAAAACACATACACAACAAAAGAAAAGAAAGGAAAAAAAAGAAAGAAGAGAGAACGAGAGAAAGAAACGAGAAAAGGTCTAATCCAGTGATCCTAACCTACACTCAAAAATGACTCCCTGGAAAATAAATCACTTTCAAATATTCAAAATCTATGATGCTTACAGAAGCCGGGCATGGTGACTCACATCATATAGTCCCAGAACTCAGGATGCTAAGTTCAAAACCAACCTGGTGGCTACAAAGGGTCTGGGGGCAGATGAGCATCTGTAAAAAGAAGTATTGAAAATGGTCTAGGCAGAAAAACAGGCAGGGCCTATCTGTCTCTATGACTTGAGCTACTGAATTTCATTCTAGAATTTCTGAGGAGCTTTGCAGTCTCAAGGAGATGACAAGATGTGTACTGTGTTAGGGAACAGAAGAGATGTCTAGGAAAGAAGGCGACCAGAATCCGTTCAGAAGCTGGTGGGAGGTACTTAACCAGAGAAAAACATGTGCATGTTAGATCTGCAAAGTGGTTTTTGGTTTTTGCTTTTGTTTTTTTTTCTTTTTTTGTTTTTTTTATTACTTTATAAATGCAAAGTGGTTTTAAATTTGTATTTTCTTTTGAAAAAAATCGTTACATTTATTTATTTACTTTATCGGGGAGCACACGCGTGGAGGTCAGAGGACAACTTTTCATTGCACTCCTCTACCGCCAGGCTTGGCAGCAAGAGCCTCCACCTCCTGAACCAGCCCTGAAAATGCTCAGATACCTGGGAACACTGTCCGGAAGCTGATTGCTGTAGATCACCATCCCCTCTGCCCGACTCACACCTCAGGATAAACAGTCCTCTTTCCACAGCCGGGCCTTTGAGTCTTCCCACAGCTCTCCTGCAGCGAGGAGCCAGAGCCGGCATTCCGGCCCCTGGCGCTTTCGTTCCTATCTTCTTCTGTCTTGGCTCTTCCTCTTTGTTGATAAGCTCCAATGTTCTTGAGTGCAGCCTGGTTTTTGTTTTGTTTTTTCTTGTTGGCTTTACAGAGTGAAGTTAAACCAGCTTGGGCTTGGCAACCTGCCCCCTCCCTACCAGATTTTCTTCTTCTTCGCTGCCCCATCTCACAAAAGGGCAGCTCAGACTTCGTATCTCACCAGCTACTCTGCAGAATCAACAGCACCATAGTCTGTCCTCAGCCCTGCAGGAGCCTGTCTTCTAGGAAATCTTTCTATGGTTGGATGTGCACACAACCCGCCCACAGCAGGCTCAGAACAGCAGGCAGGAGTGGGGCTAGGAATGTAGCTCATTGGGATGGGCGCTCGCCCTGCATACACAAAGTTCTGGGCTCCATCCATCCTTAGCAGGCCCCTAAGACTGGTGTTTGGGAGGTGAAGGCAGGAAAATCCGAGATCAAAGTCATCTTTGCAACTAGGGAGTTTGAGGCCATAATCATGAGCCAGAAGAAGTGGACAGGAGAGGACGGAGTCACAGTGGCCACACAGGCAGTTTTATCTCCACCTTGCTTTGCTTTCTGTTTTCTCTTTGCTTGTTTTGTTTTTGTTTTTTTATTGAGACAGGGTTTCTCTGTGTAGCTCTAGCTGTCCTGAAACTCTCTCTGTAGACCAGGCTGGCCTAGAACTCACAGAGATCCTCCTGCCTCTGCCTCCAGGCTTTCTTTCTGCTTTTTAATTTAAAACTTTTTTTGAGAATTTCATACAAAAATACTATATTTACTGTTAGGAATATTTCTTAGGACGAGCCTCTCCACCAAAGCAAATAATTCCAATCGGACCAAATTCGACCTAATAAAAGATGCCCATGTTTGATGCAGTGTTCCTGGTTGACACCGGGAAAGCATGGCTAGGGGAGGAGAAAGGGGAGACCACGCAAAACCCAGAGACCACGTGTTCATGGTGGGGGGGGGCAGCCTAAATAGCCTGTGGGAGTGGTCCTGATCCTCCCTGGGGAGGGGTCACCCTTGGCGGGCTTTTCAGGAGGTGGAGTCCAAACTAAGGCAACTCTCAGGAGAGGGGGCTTGAAATGGATACCAGGGGCTGAGGTGGCCCTTCCAACCAAACATCCCAGACTCCTTGGATATAAGGGTGTCAGGGGGCTGGGGTCTCACTTCCAATCAAACATTTACATCTCCCCCTCCTTTGTGTTTGCTTGCTGTTTTCTCCCTAACTGGGGATTCTCGTGTTATTAATGTTTTCTTTGCTCTTTCTGTACTGGGGGTGAAAGCGGATCTTGTGCATGCTAGATAAGCCCCGTGCCACAGAGCTACACCCCCGCCTCAGGAGGCTAGCTTTTCATCTCTAATGCATCATAGAACTCTCTAGAACCTCCCTATCTATAACGTAGAGCCACCTACACACACTCGAGCGTGGTAAATCCATGCACCTCTACACACGCACCGCCAGGAAACTAGAAACATCTCACATCTTATCTGTGAGAAATACGGCGAATTCTTACACCACAAATTCAAAAGGCAGAGAAAAACACATAATTTTGGGTTTCCTATAAGTTCCTGGGTCAAGAACAACATCTAAGGCTGCTATTTTAAAACCAAATTAAAGATTTTTTTTATGACAGGAAACTGCTCTAACAATAACACTTTATTTCCTGCAAACGACAAATAAATTCCATGCATTCCCACGCTTACTTTGCTCTGGAGCCCAGGGCCACAGGCTCCGAGACCAGTGCCTCCTGTGTCATTGAGAAGAAAGCTTTGTTAGCGTTCTCAGTGTTTTGAACCACTTAAGGAAGGATTTGACAAACTAAAATACATGAACCCTTAGTCACTGAGGAAGGCTGATATGATGTCGGCAGACATGGATTTTTACTGAGACCCATCTTGTTGAGCAACCAGGCCCTCAAAAAACTCCAGTATGATCTTGTCTTATCAATCTCTGAATCTTTTCCTAACAGAGTTTGCAGGACGTGGTGCTGACCCCCGTCCCTCTTCAGGGCACAAGCGGCAGAGACACAAGGCAGCGCTCACACAAAAGTTTGGGTATGACTCACTAAAACAAAGAGGAAACGCAAGGCCTGAAGCCACATTCCCAAACTGAGGTCCTAGGAACATTCCTCCTCGGGGGTGCTTGCTAACAGGGACAGGGGGCTAGGCCAGGCTGTGCACCGCACAGAACCTCCCTCAGGAATCCCTAAGGCCCAGCTCTTACCTGGCTTTCACTCAGCAGGCCCCAAACTTAGCGCCACTCCTTTTTGTTCTGGTATTGTGATTAACATTCCACCTGTACCTCAGGCCTAGCTAGTCCGGTCAGTTCCGCTCAATTCACAGCCCCAGGTATTGTGGGTAATTATCCTTTGATTACATCAGGAGTAGTCAGAAGTCAAGAAGGCCTTTTGTTTTGATCCAGAGGATTGGGCCTCAGGCGTGCTCAGCTTTCTCTGTCACCGACCTACACCGCTAGCCCCGATTTTGTCTCTCATCTGGTTTCTGACCTGGTAGAATTTATATCCCTTGGAGGAACAATCTCAGTCTACAGTGATGCAAAACACTGGGCCTGTCTCTCCCAGTTTCCCAGAGAGGAGGAGTGAGTCAGACTTGCTCCCCGCCCACACCTTTCCCGGGCTTTACAGGAGATGCCGATTCCCTGGCCTGGCACCTGACCAACGGGACAAGGATTCTGCGTTTTGGAGTCGCAGTCTTGGTTCAGAATCCCGTGTCCTCTGCTCGACAGAGCTTGGGCAAATTGTCTCACCTCTCCGAGCTTCACGCTTTTCGTTTCTGAGACAGAATAAAAGGTACCTACCTTTGAAAGACAGGCTTTCCAGGAGCAGAATCAAGCGGCCCTGGAGGGGAAGCCCTCGGGACGCTCTCCAGGCCACGTGCTAAGCACCAAGTGCGGCCATTTCTCATGCCTCTGGCCCCCATCCTTAGTTAATACAGCTCTAACAGCTGGGACAGAGGACAGAGGAAATGGAAACCTTGGGTAGAAGAGGAAGAAGGCGCCTGCGGATGTAATTTACAATGTGAAGTGAAGTCAGACTGGTAGATGCAAAGATCAAAGCTCTTGAGTGTACAAAAGAAGAGACACATCCAGTCTAGGGACTCAAGCTCCCTTCCAGAGTCTCCATGTCAGTCCTAAGCACCCGAAGATGTGGGTTCTCCACTCAGGAGGTATGTGGTCTCTTCTTACAGCCATGGAAGGCTGGGAGCTAATGCCACTGAACTCACTTCCCTAGCCATGGAGACAAATGGGGCTAAACCTTTTGTTTTAAAAGGTATATGCTCAGCAAGTATTTGTTGAATAAATAAAGGTGTGAATGAAGAATTAAGTACACCCATGAATAATTGAGATGAAAAAGGCACTGGGGACTAAATATTCAAGTGATTTCTGCTCACCCTGAGAGATAGGATAGGTCTAAGGTACAGACCATACGGTCGGCTGTGGCTAACCAGCTCTGTAGAATGAAAACAACCATACAGAATATGTCAATGATTGGGCATGGTTACAGCCCAGTAAAACTGTATATATACACACATATGCAGAAATATATATATATACAGATATGATATAATATAATATATATAGAGAGATTCCAAGTTTGAATGATTCTCATATGATATGGGTTTTTCTAACCATTTAAAAATATAAGAACCTAATTATATATTTTTCTTCCTTCCTTTCTTTCTTCCTTTCTTTTTTCTTTCTTTTTTTCTTTCTTTTTTTCTTTCTTTCTTTCTTCCTTCCTTTCTTCCTTTCTTTCTTATCTAAGAGCCAACTGGGCCTGGGGGTTTGCATTTGTAAGCCCAGCACTTAGGAAGTTCAAGCAGGACTGATGTAAATTCCAGGCCAGCTTGGGCTGTAATATGAGACCTTGTGTCAAACCAATGAAAAGTATAAAATGTATACTTAGCTCACAACCTTTATAAGAATAGGTGGTAGTCACCTCTGACCCCTGAGCCAAACCCTACTTAGAAAAAGACAGGAGGTTTGCCCAGGAGGAAATGTCACTAGAACGTCTGCTGAGTGCTGGGAACTACGCTGATGCCACAGCCAGGAAGAGACTCCTTCAGGCCCTGCCCTTAGGAAGCTCGAGTTCTAAACAGGAGAACTGATCACAAACAAGATAGCTGGAGACTGACTGTTTGGAAAGAGAAAATGAACAGGAAAGTGACAGGCTCAGAGAGGCCGCATCAGAGGCAAGAGTTCTGCTCTCTTCTCTGTGACCTCAGCCACATCTGACTCACTAGATACCCTGTGGGTACGATCTCCGCTCACAGCTTGTGACAGCAGAAGCCAAGGGAGAAATCTAGGTTCTGTCTCCAAGCCCGGGTCGTGGGGTGGCTGGGAAGGAGACTAAGTAAATAAGATTCAGGAGTCCAGGTCTGAATCTTCACTCTGCTCGACCACTCAGAGCCTCAGGCTCACAGACAGGAAGTAAGGACAATAATCAGAACTGTGTGGAGAATGTCGCCAAAGGGCTGTGGTGCTCACCCAAGTGTCTAGCACACAGTTTGATGGAAAACAAGGTGACTTCTTCCTTTTTTTCCTCTTCCTCCTCCTCCTTCCTCTTATTTTTGTTTTATTTTCGAGACAGGGTCTCACTAAGAGCCCTGACTGGCCTAGAACACACTACATAGACCCGATGGCCCTCAGATCCATAGAGATCCACCTGCCTCTGCTTCCCAAGTAAAGACACAAGGCATCACTCCAGGCTCGCCAACCTCCTCCTCTTCTTCTGACAGGGTCTCACCATGCTGTTTAGGCCACCTTCAAATTCACAAGAGTCTTCCTGCCTTAGCTTCGCAAGTGCTGAGATTATCAACTCCCCCTGTGACACACAGGTTTGGTGGGTGAGCGGAAACAATACTGCTTGCCTGTCCTTAACCTGCAATATGTCAGCACTCACAAAAGTAAGAGGTTAGCATGGTTCCCCATTCTGCCTGCCCAGTGGTCCCCTTCCATGTTCAATCACTAGTGTAGCTAATCTGAATTCCATAACATGAGCTTTGCTGGAGGGGAACTGAGGCTGCAGAGTCCACTCGACCCCCAAACAAAACAAAACAGCCACCACTGAGCCCGGCCGTCTGGTCTACAGTGCTGCCTTATAATCTTGGGATAAGATTTTCATTTGAAAATGAAAAGCAGAACAAAGTATCTTAGATTCCAGTGTCCCTATATTCTTGTTTACAGTTGGATATGGTGTGGGGGTGGCTGGAGACATAGCTGTCCTTATGAACCCTAGCTCTTGCAGAGGACCTGACTTCAGAGTGGCTGAAAAGATGGCTCAGTTGTCAAGGGCACTTGTTCCTGCAGAGGACCTGATTTCAGATTCCAGCACCAGCCTCATGCAGCTCCAACCACCTACAACTCCAGCCCCAGGGATACCACTGGCTGTAAGACTTTCTACAGCACGTAAGAGCTAGCCAATAAGAAGCTAGAGCTAATAGGCCAAGCAATGATTTAATTAATACAGTTTTGTGTGGTTATTTCAGGAGTCTTGGTGGTTGGGAAATGAACAAGCTGCCTTTTACTACAATTTTAGCTTAAAATTTAAAAGCCAGAACCTAGGGGCTGGGAGTATAGCTCAGTGGTAGAGCACTTGCCTGGTATATAAAAGGCCCTGGCTTCTATCCCTAGCTCTGCAAATAAACAAAGAAACAAACAAATGCTGGCATTCCGTTATATATTAATAACCAGTATTGTAGGTTCTTAGTTACACAAAGGGGAAAAATAATCAAGGCAGGGCAGATTTACAGAGGCCTTCAGAGAATGCAGTATTTAGGTTTTCAAAAGTAACCACGTGAAATACGCAGAATTGCAAGGGAGAAAATAAGTCAAATGAATATAAATGTTGTTATTGAGTTTTGTTTTTGTTTTTAGCGGTAGGAATCAAAGGCAATGCCCTGCGTATGCTTGACAAGCGTTCTACCACTGAGCTCTACCCCAGCCATGGATCTGGGTAGAACTTTTGAACGAAAGCTCTTTTACTATATGATGAAGACCACGTGAGTAGGAAGTGTAGGGAAAGAGAAACGTTTGTTACACTAAAGATAAGATATGCATTTGACAAATGACATACAATGAGAACTTCACAGTGATCTAAGAAAGAACACACAATATAGGGAATATTGATAGCAGATGGAAGAGTTTGTGCTGGGGCTGGAGAGATGGCTCAGAGGTTAAGAGCACTGGCTGCTCTTCCAAAGGTCCTGAGTTCAATTCCCAGCAACCACATGGTGGCTCACAACCATCTGTAATTTGATCTGGCTCCCTCTTCTGGCATGCAGACTGAACACTGTGTAATAATAAATAAATATTAAAAAAAAAAAAGAGTTTGTACTGGAAAATGACTGAGCATCTCCATAAATGCCAATCTAACCTGCTAGCAAAAGCTAAGTTCGAATCACCGCAGGAATCTCCAGGAAATTAAGGTTTTCTAGCTACTTTAAGAGTTACCAGTCAGGCCGGGCGGTGGTGGCGCACGCCTTTAATCCCAGCACTTGGGAGGCAGAGGCAGGCGGATCTCTGTGAGTTCGAGACCAGCCTGGTCTACAGAGCTAGTTCCAGGAAAGGTTCCAAAGCTACAGAGAAACCCTGTCTCGAAAAACCAAAAAAAAAAAAAAAAAAAAAAAAGAGTTACCAATCAGATTCCAGCAGAGCAACCGAGGACTTGCACATACACCTGTGCAGCACAGAGAAGTATTAACCAAGAAAGGAACTAGAAAAGTTCTTACAGCTGGGGGTGGGAGTGAATGGCTGTTCTAGTACCCTGGAGAATGAGGGAGGAGAATTGCTGCAAGACGTCCAACCTAGTCTATATAGCAAATTCTAGGCTAGCCAGGGCTACATAATGTAGTTGGTTGATTTTTTTTTTTTTTTTTTTTTTTTACTCTTTGGCTCTTTGGAGGGCCCACCACCCAGCTAAGGGTAGCATTCATAATTCATATAAAGTCTCCATTCCTTTATTTGGCAGCTGGTTGGCAGCCCAAAGGAATTTCCAACTACATGAACACACACACACACACAGTTGGAGGAGCGGTAGAGGCGTGGATGCCGTCTAGTTGGTAGAGTATCTTACCTACACAGTCCTGCACCTGATCCTCAGCATAAAACAGACATGGTGGCACAGATGTGGAATCCTAATACTGGGAGCAGAAGAAGGGAAATCATAAATTCAAGATTCTCTTCAATTGTATAACTTATTTGAGGCCAGCCTTAGTTACATGAGACCCCATCTCAAATAAACAATAAACAAAATATTAAATATTAGGGTTAGAAGAAATAATCATTACCAGGAAAAACTTTTTAAAATGGGATATTAGCTTTACAGGTGGAATACTACTTAAAGTCATCATCATCATTTTGAAACAGGTTCTCTCCTTGGCAGGCCTGGAATTCACTCTGTGGACCAGGTTGGCCTTGAATTTACAGAAATCCTCCTGCCTCTGTCTCACAAGTGCTCGGATTAATAGAGGCAAACCACCACACCTAGCTTGAAGTTATTTCTTTTTTGTTTCGTTTTGCTTTTTTGAGACAGGGTTTTTCTGTGTAGCCCTGGCTGTCCTAGAACTCACTCTGTAGACCAGGTTGGCCTCAAACTCACAGACATCCACCTGCCTCTGCGTCCCAAATGCTGGGATTAAAGGTGTACACCACTACTGCCTGTTGAAGTTAATTCTTTTTTTTTTTTTTTTTTTTGGTTTTTCGAGACAGGGTTTCTCTGTGGTTTTGGAGCCTGTCCTGGAACTAGCTCTTGTAGACCAGGCTGGTCTCGAACTCACAGAGATCCGCCTGCCTCTGCCTCCCAAGTGCTGGGATTAAAGGCGTGCCACCACCACCCGGCCTTGAAGTTAATTCTTAAACCAGGTATAATGGCCCACCTGGAACCCCAGCATTTGGGAAACTGAGGCAGGATGTTCGTGAGTCTGAAGCCAGGCTTTGTGATAAAGTGAGATCCAACCCCTTTTAGCAACTTTTAAAATGTAAACTCCAAACCCTTCCTATCATCTTTACTGCGGGATAGTTTTCCAGACCGATCAGTTGTTAGGTTTTGCTAAATAAAAATAAATGCAGACAACCAGGAAACAAGAATATAACACATTCTTGGTGATTTAATCCGCAAGAGTCTTCAATTCATTCAGGCTGTGACAGACAAGGCAACGACTGTACCCTGGGCCTGGGAGACACTGTGGCTCATTCAGCATGTGGCTGGGCATGCATTGTAAGCCCGGAGCCATCTTAGTTTGCAGGCTTACAGTGGGTGAAATGGCTGAAGCTCTGCTCTTCAAATCCTCAAGTCAGGGAGAGGGAAAAGCACAGAAGTAATGAACCGACTGACACAGGATCTGATAACTCTTACGACAGAGTGGGTCATGCTGGAGGGAAGGAAAGGGAGCTAAGCCTGAAAGATAATAGCAGGTGGTCAAGAGAAGGGGGTGGACCGGTCACAGTGGCACAGTCATTTAATGCCATCACTCAAGAGGCAGAGGAAGGCAGATCTCTGTGAATTCAAGACCAGCCTGTTCTACAAATGGAGTTCCAGAAGAGCTAGCCAGGACCATACAGTGAGACCCCAAATTAGAGAGAGAGAGAGAGAGAGAGAGAGAGAGAGAGAGAGAGAGAGGTGGGTAGATGGCACCAGGGTAAAGGAGAAAGGAAGAATAAAGTCAAGTCCTTCCTAAGAGCAAGTTGAGGGCACTTGGGGAAGAGCAGAGAGTGACCGCAGTCAGAATATACTCAGAGGCCAGACCAAGGAACTAACTTTATTACATTTTCTTTATTTAGTGTGTGTGGTGAGGGTGTGTGTGCATACATCCATGTCACAGGACACATGTGGAAGTCAGAGAATGACCTGCAGGAATTAAATCTTTCTTTCCTGGGCTGGAGAGCTGGCTCAGAGGTTAAGAGCATTGCCTGCTCTTCCAAAGGTTCTGAGTTCAATTCCCAGCAACCACATGGTGGCTCACAACCATCTGTAACGGGGTCTGGTGCCCTCTTCTGGCATGCAGGCATACACACAGACAGAATATTGTATACATAATAAATAAATAAACAAACAAACAAACAAATAAATAAATCTCTCTTTCCACTGTGCAAGACTCCCAAGGCTCAAGCTCACACGGTCATGCTGGGCCACAAGCGTCCTTACCTACCGAGCCGTCTTCCTGACACAAGAAACTTGAATTTTAGCTTGGAAGCTGTTCTGGTTTCATTCCTGTTGCTACCCTGGCAAAAGCAGCTTAAAGAAGAAAGGGTTTATATGGCTTACCATTCTGGGTTACAGTCCATCATTTTGGGGAAATTAAGTCAAGAATTCAAGCAACCAGTCCCATCACATCCAAAATCAAGAACAAAGAGAATATACACACCCTTGCTTGCCTAAGCTCAGTTTCCTTCACTCATTTACACACAGTTCGGGACCCAGGCTAAGGAATGGTGCTGCCCTCCTTCAGGGTGGGTCTTCCCACTCAATCAACAACCTGAGATAGCTTAACAGGCAAGGGCATTTGTAAAAACTGGCAAAGACCTGGGTTTGATTCTCAGCATCCACAGAGTGGCTCACAACCACCTGCAACTCCAGTTCTGGGGATCCAATGACCTCTTCTGACCTTTGTGGGCTGTTGTCTGGGATGGTGATTTGTAAATTTTTCCCCTTTAAATAAATAACCATTCTATTAATCATAATTCCAAACTGGTGTGGGATTGTTTGTGACTTATACCTTCAGAGTCCTGTGTGATATTTGCTGAAAATAGAAAGCTGGGAAGGAAGGCTGGGCATGTGTGACACAGGCATTTAATCCCAGCACTTGGGAAGCAGAGGCAGATAGATCGTTGTGAGTTTGATTCCTGTCTGGTCTACACTACAAATCCAAGTCAGCTAGAGCTACACAGCGAGAACCTGTCTCAAAATAGAAATAAGTTAATGAAGCTGGGTAGGAGGCTGGGGAGGTAAGTGAAAGGTTGGTTGCAAAGGCTAAGTCCTGAAGGAGTCGGTTTGGATGTCAGTCAACAGCTAAGTTTTCAAATACCAAGTCTGTCTTATGGTTTCCAATGCTGGGAAGAGACCCCATGACCATGGCAACTCTTATAAAGAAAAGTATATAATTGGGTCTGGCTTACAGTTCAGAGGTTTAGTCTATTATCATCATTATGAGACATGGAAGCATGCAGGCAGACATGGTGCAGGAGAAGGAGCTGAGAGGCCTACATCTTGAACTGCAGGCAGCAGAAGGAAAACTGCCACATCGGGTGTGGCTTAGGTATATATCAGCCCTCAAAGCCCACCTCCACAATGGCACACTTCCTCCAACAAGGCCATAACTTCTAATAGTGCCACTCCCTATGGGCCAAACATTCAAACACATGAGCCTATGGGGACCATTCCTATTCAAATCACCACAAGGTCATTCATGGAAACCTCACACAAAACCATATGCTGGGTAATGGGAGAGAAAGACAAATTAGAGTTAATAACCCTAGAATCACTCATCAAAAGCTCCTGGGCTGTGCCTTTGGGACAGTAACATCCTGAGTTTCCACATCCGTAAAACGAAGAAGGAAATCATTATGTGACAAGCAGTCACATAATGTTACATCTAGTTATCATAAAATGATATTTAATAACATGAAACATGGCACTGGGCACATGCACCTTGTATGTAAGGCAAGGGTGGAGACAGGGTCTCGCTATATAGTCCAAGCTAGCCCTGACCTCCTGGGTTGGCTTCCCAAGGGCATGCGGTTTTATTTTCGTTGAGCAAAGGCTCAAAAGAGGGTCGATTGGGGGAGTTCCTATACATAAGAAACAAGCCAAGGAGACCACAGGGCCTAATGTCAGGAAAATAATACACAACACAAGTAATTCAGCCGCAAAAGCAGCTTCTGTCTAACTATTCTGTCTTCTAAATTTATATGCATTGACCCAATAACTACATTTCCATATGTCTACTCTGAGAAAATGAACCTTTAAACAGTTTTAATACTGGGGCTGGAGAGATGGCTCAACGGTTAAGAGCACTGGCTGCTCTTCCAGGGGACCCAGGTTCAATTCCCAGCACCCACATGGCAGCTCACAAGTGTCTATAACTTCAGTTCCTGGGAGTCTGACACCTTCATACCAATGCACATAAAATAAATTTATTTATTTTTGGTTTTTTGAGACAGAGTTTCTCTGTGTAACAGTCCTGGCCTCGAACTCACTGAGATCCTCCTACCTTTGCCTCCCAAGTACTGAGATTAAAGGCATGTGCCACCACTCCTTAGCCATAAAATAAATTTATTTATTTTTTTTTAAATATTTATTTATTTATTATGTATACAATATTCTGTCTGTGTGTATGTCTGCAGGCCAGAAGAGGGCACCAGACCTCATTCCAGATGGTTGTGAGCCACCATGTGGTTGCCGGGAATTGAACTCAGGACCTTTGGAAGAGCAGGCAATGCTCTTAACTGCTGAGCCATCTCTCCAGCCCCATAAAATAAATTTAAATAAGCTATTTTTTAAAACTTAATATTGCCAGGCAGTGGTAGCCTATGTCTTTAATTCCATTACTTGGGTAGAGACAAAGAAAAGCAGCTCTCTGTGAGTTCGAGGCCAGCCTGGTCTACAAAGTGAGTTCCAGGGCAGTCAGAGTTATTACACAGAGAAACCCTGTCTTGAAAAACAAAAGCAAAATTTACTATTTATTTTAATTTTTTAAATTGTGTATATGTGGCAGTGGGGTACGGCTGTGAGCAGGGGTGCTGACGGAGACCAAGGTTTTGGGTCCCCCTGGAGCTGAAGTTACAGGCAGTTGTGAGCCACTTGATATGGGTTCTGGGAATCTACCTAGGGTCCCTTGTAAGAGCAGTATGCACTCCTAACCACCGAGTCAGCTCGCCAACCCCAGAAAGAAATTTCTAAAAGTTAAGAAAACTGTTAAAATCGGGCATAGGGGCCAGGCATTGGTGGTGCACGCCTTTAATCCCAGCACTCGGGAGGCAGAGGCAGGCGAATCTCTGTGAGTTCAAGTCCAGCCTGGTCTACAAGAGCTAGTTCCAGGACAGGCTCCAAAACCACAGAGAAACCCTGTCTCGAAAAACAAAACAAAACAAAACAAAACAAAAAAAATCGGGCATAGGGAAATTAGTGGCATCGCAGCAAACCCTTGGGATTTATTTAAAAGCGGAGTTGGGGAGGCAGAGCTGGGGGACAGATATAAAGGTGTTGATCCCCGGCAGGTGTTTGTAGTCTCAGATGATATAAAACCAAACCTGAAGGCTTCCGTTAAAAAGCAAATCAATAAATGGAATTGCAGAATGTTTGGGGGAGCAGGGTTCAAGACAGGGTTTCTCTCTGTAGTCCTAGCTGTCCTGGAACTCTATTTGTAGACCAAGCTGGCCTCAAAGTCATAGAGGTCTGCTTGCCTCTGTCTCCTGAGTGTTGGGCTTAAAGGCGTGAGCTACTACCCCTGGCTGGTTTGCAGAATACTGTTCTGGGAGAATTTTTTTAAAGACTACTCCCTCACTGGGTAGCCGTAGAGCCAGGCCCTGTCTCTGGAAGCGGGGTTTCTGATAATCCTTCTTCCTCAACTCTGTGTCCAGCGGAACTGGCCTCAGGTTCAGTGGCCTTTTCCTGTTTGCCGTGCCCCCTGCCCTGCCCTGACTTTTCTCTCTGCCTGTGATGCTGCATTCCAGAGATCGATACTCAGCCAACTCCCCGGGCCTGTGCCTAGGGACACTGGCAGACCAGCCAGACACCGGCTCCCCTGACCTGCTTGGATCTAATCTCCGATCTCTTGCTACTCAATGGCTGCAGCTTTGTGTTTCCTTCAAGGATTACTGTTTCATTCCATGCCAAAAACACTCTGCCTGGGTCGGTCTGGTAACTCAACTGGGGGTGTGGATCCTAAGCAGGCTCAACTCTGCAAACGCCTACCTGTTATACTTACAGAAGCACTTCTTTTTTTTTTCTTTCCTGGAGAAAAGGCAATAACTTACCAGGGCCTCCGAACTCCCGTGAGCTTGAAAAACTTAATTTAGTTTGGTCCTTTAGTCCCATCCTCCACAGTAACCTTGGGGTTAATCAACTCAGTGTCTCCTCCGTGACTAGAAAAGAGACTTGCACAAAACCGGCATTAATTAGATTCAACTGAATCATCAACAATACTTCCCCAAAAGAAATTCCTAAAAAGAAAAAAAAAACAGAAAGAAAACTACTTCTTTCAATGGAGCTCAGTTGGCAGTGTTCTTACACACACACACACACACACTCACAGACACACTCACAGACACACTCACACACACTCACAGACACTCACACACACTCCCATACACTCTTTCTCACACACACATACACACTCACAGACACACACACTCACAGACACTCCCACACACGCACACAAACACACACACTCATACACACTAGTGTCTGGAGCAAGAGGATCAGTTCAGGGTCACACAGCTAGCTAGAGGTCAGCTGGTGCTGCAGGAGGTCCTGTCTCAAATACTAACAACGATAAAAACATGGCATGATGACAGACGCCTCTAGTCTCAGGATTCATGAGGCAGAGGCAGGTGGATTTTTGTGAGTTCAAGTCCAGCCTGGTTTATATAGAGAGTTCCAGACTAACCAGGGCTACAGAGTGAAACTTTGTCTCAAAAGAACGGGAGTGGGGGGAGAAGAGTGAGAGGAAAAAAAAAAAGAACTCTTCCTTATTCATGCAAACTGAGGATTGTACAATTGCCCGAACACGTGCGAAAGCGAAAGTGAAACGATCGCATTCTTCTCTGAGACCGCAAGGCCCGCACACAGCCGATCCGGGGTCACGATCAGGGTCGGGCCTTCTGTGGTGCTCCCGAAGCCTCTGACTCACTGTGATCTTGAGTAATAATTCTCCCAGACTCCTTACACCTCATTTCCTATTTTCGCAACATGGAAAATACGTTTGTGCCTTCTCTGCCAAGTGCGGCGGTGTCAGGAAAACAGAAGACACACGAATGCCTTCGGAATGCATAACCAGGCCGTCTTCCCTGCAGTCTGTGGTTTCAAAGGCTTGCTCAGCTGCAGTGGTTATTTTGATGCCCAGCCTTCTTCCAGGTCCAAAATATTCTCGATTGTGTTCAAATTTAGCTCTGCCGATAAGAGTATGCTGCGCTGGAGAGCACTCCAGGGACGTGCGGAGCAGCGCTTCTCAGCGATTTGTCATTCCTACTCCCCTTGATAAGCATTAAAAATCTCACCCCTTGCTGAGGGAGGTGGCTCCTGCCTTTAGTCCTAGCATAGGGGTAGAGGCAGGTGGATCTCTCTAGCCTGGTCTACAGAGCTAGTTCCAGGACAGCCAGGGCTACACAGTGTAGCCCCGTCTTGAGAGGGAAAAACAACAAAAACAAAACAAAACGAACAAAAAAATCCCCACACCTTTTATACATTTTGTAGTACGAAAAGCAGAGTTGATGCTTTTCCTTTTCAAAGTATATGATTTTATAATAAATACATTTGTTATTTATAACAAATAAGGGGAGGCCTGGGAGACGGTCGAGCAGATAAAGCTCCTGTAATATAATTTGGAAATATGCTTGACCCTTTCCTGGTGGCAGTTGTGGGTATCGCTAATAACCCTAAGGTTCGCCACCATTCATGAATGAAGTTTATATTGTGCTGCAGTTAGAGGTCAAAGAAAATATAACCTTTTCCTTCCTGTGTCCACAGGATCCCAGACATTCAACCAAAGACAACGTTCTGCAGAAACCTGGAGGGGGGCAGCTGTTTATGGGGACTGGGCCCATTTGTCTTTATGTTTACTGGGAAGGACTTAAAACACTGCAGATGTTCAGGGCATCTGTATGGGACAGGTCCAGGGCATCTGTATGGGACTGGTCCAGGACCCCAAGGAAGCCAAGTCAACGGAAGCTCAAATCCCTTGTATAAAACGACACAGTATTTTACTCAAATCGGCACCCATCCTTTTTACACTTGAGGTCATATCTAGTTTACTTATAATATCTCATACAGTGTAAAGGTCTCCACATAGCTGTCCCCTATTATTTGTGTTATAAAGAGGAGAAAAATCTCTACACGCTAAGTATGTGAGCTTGGCTATATTTTTAAAGCTTGTTGGCTGAATCTGAGTATGAAATATGCAGGTAAGAAAGGCCTACTATAGCCAAGCCGTGGTGGCGCACGCCTTTAATCCCAGTACTTAGGAGGCAGAGGCAGGCGGATCATTGTGAGTTCGAGGCCAGCCTGGTCTGCAGAGTGAGTTCCAGGACAGCCAGGACTACACAGAGAAACCCTGTCTCAAAATACTAAAAAAAAGAAAAGAAAAAGACTTTCTTCTTTGGAGGACTCACACCAAAACAGATCTAGGAAAACGGCTCATTGATGATGGTGGATCTTCAAACATATCTATTTAGAACCACAGCCCTCGCTGGCTACATGAATGATAACATACTTAGTTCCTCAAAGCTTTAGCATAAAAACGTAACCAGGCCGGGCGGTGGTGGCGCACGCCTTTAATCCCAGCACTCAGGAGGCAGAGGCAGGCGGATCTCTGTGAGTTCGAGGCCAGCCTGGTCTACAAGAGCTAGTTCCAGGACAGGCACCAAAGCTACAGAGAAACCCTGTCTCGAAAAACTAATAATAATAATAATAATAATAATAATAAATAAAAAAATAAAAACGTAACCAGAAATACACACACTGGGGACATTCAGAGGAAAGAGTCTGTTCCCTAACAACTCCCTTGCCATGTGCAATGGGATCTTGAAAAGGGAGGTGTACATCTCTAAAGACGTAAGAAATGTAAAAAGTTATCTTTTCACAGTTTCCCACCGCAGCGCCGACTAACGCAAGATGTTTCAGCCCAGCCACGGGGCTCTCTCCATATTACCAAATACTTCCTTTCTGCTCTTTTCATTGCTTCAGTTCTGGTCGATAGCATTTCATAAGTTTGTAAAAATAAAGACACAAATCGGAGCAAGCTGGAGAAAGAACCTTGCTCACTGCAGTTTTCCCAGGTCCTTCCAGGGCCAGTTCCCTCCAGGGCACACTGGACCGGCTCTGCCTGAACCCAGCAATTGTGCGCATGCTCGGACCCATCTCCACTCCGCTGCGGCCAGAAAGAGGCAGCTCCTCCGTCCACTGTCTGCCCCACGTCAGATGTGAAGCGGATTGGCTCACGACTTCCAGCATCATCCTCAAGAATAAACGCCTGGGAAGAATATTTTACCTTAAAAGCGCTTCCTCAGTCCTTCCCAAGCAATTCAGGAGCCCCGCTCACACTGCACCAGCCAGTCAGACTCAAAAGAATGTTGAGCAAGTTGTTGGCCCACCCTCAGCCCATCCTGTCTGAGGTTGAAACATCTGCAACATTAAAAAAAAAGAAAGAAAGAAAAAAAAGAAAAGAGCTATGTAGAAATAAGCAGTTTTGGAAACTGTGTGTCGGAAACTAGTGGCTCATTGCCTGTATGAGACATTCCTGTCAAATTCCTACAGAACCGCGGCGTAAAATCCCCAGCTTGCCGGAACAGAAGGCCAAAGTTCTGTGGGAAAGGAGGGGGAAAGGTGTCCCTGAGCTTCCCCGAGGCGGAGCTGGACAAGACACTTTGCTCACTGTGGAAATGGGCATTTTCCCTCCACCTTCGCTCCCTGCACCGGCTTCTTCACCTGTGAGCTACAAACACGTTGACACCATGGTTGGGGTAGTAACGACTCCCGTGAGACCACTTCCTGGAGTTCCCAAACTACCTGCTCTTTTTTTCTTTACCTTCTACCTGCTTAAGACAGTGGCCCCCAGTCAGGATCTTTTTGTCCTGTTCCTGAGATGGGTGAGTGGTTTGGTTTTATTGGGATTTAATCCGGTACTCAGGAGGAAGAGACAAAGACAGGCGGGAGGATTTCTGGGTTTAAAGGTATCCTAACCTACATAGTGAGTTCCAGGCCAGCCAGGCCTATCTAGTGAGACCCTGTCTCTAATCTATATATTGTTGGGGGCTGGAGGAATAACTTAGTGAGGTGGATGTCTAGCACGCATAAAGCCCTGAATTAAGTCCCCAGTATCTCATAAACCAGGTACGGTGGTGCACACCTGTATTCCCAGTACATGAGGGTGGAGAGAGGAGGTTCAGAAATTCAAGGTCACCTTCAGATACATAGTGAATTACAGGCTAGCTTGGCTACAGGAGACTTTGTCTCAAAAGTCAGATTGACAGACAGTCAGACAGATAGATAACAGTCAGCCATGTAGCACACACATGCAGTTACAGCACTCGGAGGCAGGGACAGGCTGATCTCTGAGTTCAATGCCAGCCTGGTCTATAGAGTGAATTCCAGGACAGGCAGGGCTACACAGAGAAACCCTGTCTTGAAGAAAAAACAAACAAAACAAACAAGCCAGATGTACTAGTATGCACCAGGCATCTCGGTGCTCCTGGGGAGGGATGGCAGAGTAGACAGAACTGTCCTGCTAGCCTGGAGTTTGCACGGCGGAAACAAGCGGGACCCTGTGTCTCTCTGTACGACAGAAAGAAAACCAGCTCCTGAAGTTGTCCTCTGACTTCCACCCATGTCGTGACAAGTGTGTGTTCACACTCACAAACACATACACACTAATGATAAATTAAAAATCTAAATTTCACAAAAGGTATTTCATGGTTAATCTTTCCACTGATATTGTCCATGGTTGGATGTGGCGGTGCATGTCATCTTAGCATTCATGAAATAGGGACAGGAGGATAGAGAGATACTTAACCATCAGCCTGAGCTATATGGCAAGACGCTAAAACCAAAACTGTAACTAAACTGAAACTACCAACTTCCAACATGAATTAAATTTTAAAATAAAATCTGGGTGCAGAGCTGTTTCCAGAAATTCCAGCACTCAGGAGGTTGAAGCGGGAGGCTCACCATGAGTTCAAGGCCACTCTGGGTTACCTAGTGAGTTCCAGGCTGCTCTAAGCTGCAGAGTAAGACCCTATGTCAAAAGACAGACACAGGGAAATGGGGGCTGAGAGATGGCCCAGCGGTTGAGAGCACTGGCTGCTCTTCCAGAGGACAAATCAAGTTCCCAACAACCACATGGTGACTCACAACCTCCTGAGTTCCAGGGGATCTGTCACCTTCTTCTGGCCTCCAAGGGCACCAGGCACACACATGGTTCACAGACATACACCTATACACATAAAATTAAAGAATGAAAATTAAATTTAAAAGATGGATTCAGGGCTAGAGAGATGGCTTAGTAATTAAACACTGGCCGCTCTTGCAGAGGACACGGGTTCAATTCCCAGCACCCACATGGTGGCGTGCAACCATCCATAACCCCCGTTCCAGGGGTTCAAACAGGCACAACTGTGGTGCAATACATGCAAATGTGGGCAAAACGTTTATACACATATAAAATCAATAAATCTAGTAACCATAACCCTAAATATACAGAAAAATGTTTGGTTGATAGTAAAATCCCCACTATTAGCATTTTCACAATTGATCAAAGCCTCAAAAACATATTACAAATTCTGCTGGGAGTACGACTCGGAGCTATCAAGCTATCCCAGCATGCACAAAGCCCTGGGTTTCATCCTTGACATCAAAGTAAGCACCCACACACTCACACATACATACATACATACATACATACATGTGTGTGTATGTGTGTATGTGTGTGTGTGTGTTTAGAAAGAGGTATGAAAGTTTATTGAGAGATGCTCATTTGTTTTTTTGTTTGTTTGAGACAGGTTCTATGTAGCCCTGGCTCTCCCGGAACTCACTTACTATCTGGTCTATATACTAAGCTGGCTTTGAACTTAGGTCTGTCTGCTTTTGCCTCCCAAATGAGAAATCTTTTTAAAGTTATTTTTTATTGTATATTTGTGCATGTTGCGTATGAGGGGTGCTTGTGTGATTTGGCATACATGTGGAGGATGGAGGTCAGAGAATAATCTCAAGAGTTAGTTCTTCCTTCCATCTCTATATAGGTTCTGGGGACTGAACTCAGGTCACCAGGTTTGCACAGCAAGTACTGTCACAGACTGAGCCAGTCCCTAGCTGTCGATCTTTCTCTTTTCTCTCCTTCCTTCCTTCCTTCCTTCCTTCCTTCCTTCCTTCCTTCCTTCCTTCCTTCCTTCCTTCCTTCCTTCCTTTGTTGGTTTTTTTGAGACAGGGTTTCTCCAAACCTGGCTGTCACAGGTTGAAACATAGCCTGGGCTGTCTTAGAACTCTCTCTGTAGACCAGGTTAGCTTCAAACTCATGGAGATTCACAGGCCTCTGCCTCCCAAGTGCTGGGATGAAAGGTGAGGTATGTGCCACCACCACCTGCAAAATGCATTCTTTAATGAGCTAACCTGAACTCGGCACATTTTTTTTATGGTAAGTGGATGCATCTCTGGAGAGATTATTAGAATACCATTTGGTATAACTGTGTCAGAAATTTCACTTACAGACAGCACTGAGGAGCTCTCCCCTAAAGAACACAGGAAGGAATGGAAGCATCATAGCTATAACAATGTCAGATGCACTTTCAATTCCTTCGCAGGTCACAGCCTTCCCACGGCTCTACAACACCATCCCTCCCAATGGGTTGAAAGCAACAGCTGCCTGAATTGGAAAAAGACATGTTGAGCGTCCCTCATCTCCAGTCACCTTCTTATACCGGCATCAATATTTGGAGGATCTACTCCAGAGATTCTTCTGTCTCCACTAAACACCCGGATTACGAACCAACGTGCCCCTCTTTATGTCTGTCCTCAGGACACAACACGTACTACCTGCTGAGCTAGGCCCCCATCCCCTATACCTGCTGAGCCATCTCCCCAGCCCCCTCAACCATGTACTTCTTAGAGCATCATGTGTAAAGACAGATAATATACGCAGTGTGAGCAGGCAGTAAGTTAAAGACCTCAGCAAGCCTTTCCTTCGCACAGCACACACTCACTGAACGGCATTATGTGGCCCGTCTTGCAGAGGAGCTAGCCAGGAAATGTCAAAGCGAAGATATCAGTAAACTGTAGGCAATCAGGGGAGAGTCACCTCCAGCCACACCCTACTCTCCCCTCCTCAACTCCCTGCACCTCCTCTCTCCTCCCTAGCTCTGGATCTTTTCATTCATTCCTTTAGTCACCTAGATTCTTCCCCCACCGTTTAGCAGCCTGGTGAAATCCCCCAAAATGGATGTCGGATGCCGTGCCTCCAGACGGTCTACCGACCCCTCCTCTTCTAGAACATGGCGCACTGGTGTGCCTCAGAGCTCGGTCCCTTGACGGCTCTTATCACTCAGTGAGGACTCCCTCTATCATCTCTGTCTCAGGCTCTAATTATTTACGTGCTGGTGGTTTCCGACATGAGTCACCACATCAGGCCTCCCTCTCCACTCGCTCGTCTCCATGGATACTGAGTGGATACAGGTGGGCCTGAACTCTCGGCGTTCTTCCCGAACCAAATGCTTAAAGCCAGAACTAGAGTCAGGTCTTGATTTCTCCTTTCCTCCCAGTTCCACACCGGCCAAGGATAACACACCTGTGAGTTCCGACTTCAGGCCCAGAATCTGCCCTACGTTGTCAGGAGCCCTGGCAGAAGCCGGCACCTTTTTAGATTTCTACAGTGTCTCATTTTCTTGTTTTCTTTTGGTGGCGGTGTTGGGGGGAGGATGGTTGTTTCAGTTTAGTTTGTTTTAAATAAGGTCTCAGTGGCTGGAGAGATGGCTCAGCAGTTAAGAGCACTGGCTGCTCTTTCAGAGGACCTGGGTTCCATTCCCAGCACCCTGATGGTGGCTCACAACCGACCGTAACTCCAATTCTAGGAGATCTGACACCCTCCTCTAGCCTCCATGGGAACTAAGCACACACAGACACATATGCAGGCAAATCATTCACACACATAAAACAACAATAAATAAACCTTTTTTTAAAAAATTAAATAGGGTTTCACTCTGTAGCCTAGGGTGGCCTGGAGTTCATTAACAATCCTCCTGCCTCAGCATCTCGGGTTTACGCATACTAGGGATGAGCTACTATGCCTGGCTTCTCACAGTAATCAGAGCAGAGGGAGAGTGCGAGAGAGCATGCATGTGGGGGCGAGGCTACCCGTGCATGTGCCTCCAGAGGCCAGAGGAGAACATAGGAGGCCATCAGGTGACATCCTCCAGCACTCTTAGAAGGCGTCTCTATCTGAACCTGAAGCTTGGCATTTTGTAAACAGATGGCCAGCAAGCACCTGCACACCCACCACCCCCATTCACCCCTCTCTGTCCCCCAGCACTGGGGTTACAGTACACACAGCTCTGCCCAGCTTTGCACGTGTGTATAGGGATTTGAACTCAGGACCCCATGTCATGAGACAAACACTCCTACCCACTGAGACAAGTCCCCACACCCAGTTTGACCTCTGTCACATTGTGTCCTCCCAGCGTGTTCGGGGGAGATGGACAGAAGGGACTGACTCCTGCAGGCGGTCCTCTGAGTCCACAAGCATGCGGAGGCACAGATGTGCACGCCCCCTCCCACGCACACATGGGTTTTTAAATATTCATTTATTGTATGTAGGTAAAAGCTGCTTTGCTTGCATATATACCTTTGTACCTCATGCATGCCTGGGGTCCAATTACTTCTCACAGTAACTGAACGAAGAAAGGAAATGAAAGGGAAGAACACGGCTGCTCCTAGGTATGGTAGAGGAGAAGGTTTATTGTAGGTAAAAGGGAAAGCGTGGGCAGAGGCAGGGACATAGGGACATGGAAGTGGGGTGGGGGAGTTCGGGGTAAACATGACCCTGAACCATGTGAGGAGAGAGAGAGGGGAGGGGAAGAGAGAGGGGAGAGACAGGAACCAGGTATAGCAGCCAAGAGAGCAAAAGGTAAAAAAAAGCAGGGGAGGGGAGTACAGGACGGGACGGGGGAAGATAACCAAAATGGCTGGATTATATGAGGGCAGCCCAGCCTTTGGGCTGGAGAGTTGGTGATGGGTGGTGTATGCCAGTCATACCCTGTAAAAGGTTAGAGATTAAGGGATTCTGGGAGAACCTGATGGCCAGGTCCACTCTGATAGGTTAAATAGACACCTCAATTATTTGTCCCATTGGATGGCCTGGATCTGGAATTATGGAGGTCATGAGCCACCTTGTGGGTCCTGGGAGCTGAACTCAGGTGCCCTACAAGAACAACAAATGCCCTTAACCACTGAGCCATCTCTCTAGCCCTTCATAAACGCTATTAAAGTTTTTAAAAAATACCAAGTCCCTAAAATGGTGCTAACCAGTGGGGCAGGGGGCAGTTCAGGGACAGAGCCCTTGCTCAGCATGTATAATTCCTGGTTCTGGCCATAGCACAGGAAACCAGTCACTAACCAGCCTGACCCGCAACCTCTCGGGCCTCACCTTCTTTCCACCTCACTCACTCAGCTCAACACTTCTGCCCTTCCTAGGCTTTGCCAGAGGCAGTATCTTCCTAGTCTCCTCTTCCTGGGGCTGCATCCCTCAGTCACTTCCCAGGGCTGCTGAAGTCTGGGTTTCTCCCCAGCTTTTTGGCCCCAGGTCCCAGAGCATCCCCATCCCCTGCATGGTGTCTCCCCACTGCTCAGCCTCTTGGGAAGTGGAAACAGAAAATTCACTCTGCAGGCTAGGACTACAGCTCAGGTGTGCTGTGCCTCCCTGCTGGGTAGCTCTGATCCCTGTCCGGCCTCAGGAAAGTCCCTGTTCTCTTCTGAGCACAAGGGGCCCCTTCCAGGTCTAGTCACAGGTAGAATAACAAATAGAAGTTAGTTTAGGGGGCTGGAGTTTGTCTTTAGTTTTCTTTTTTCTTTTTTTTTTTTCTTTTACACTTGTTTATTAGTGAAGGGGATGTGGGGTGTTTTCATAGCAAGGTGTGGACATCAGCAGACAGCAGGAATCAGTTCTCTTTTCCCACTGTGTGGGCTCCAGGGACAGACAGAGTAATCAGGCCGGGCAGTAGGTGCCTCTACCTGCTGAGCCATCTTACTGGCCCTGCCTTTGTTTTCTTTTAAAAGTCCAACTCTTTGATATCCATCAATATAACTAGGTAAAGACCATGATGGATCTTGGATGGCTAAGTCCTTTCATCTTCATATGTAGGTATTACTCACAGGGAACTATTTGAAATCTTTCTGAGTCTCTCTGTGCCAGACAGACAGACAGACCAGACAGACACGCACACACGCACGCACGCAGCTTTTCTGCCCTCTCTTCCCACCCTACCCCAACTCTTTCCCCTTCATTGTTCACAGGGTAAGCAAGAACTTCAGCCAGTGACACTCTTCCTGTACTTAGCATGACTTGCCGGTGACTAGTCTCTTTTACGAGTGTGGAGGCAGCCTCCAGAGCGCTTAGTCACAAGGGGCTCGTCCCCACTCAGATTCCCACTCTTCGCCAACTCCAAGAGCTGCTCGGAGATCCTGAAGAACAACAGTTCCTCCATGACGGGGCACAGTAAGGATGGAGGGGACACAATGCGCCCAGCGGTTTGCTGGCACACAGGATGTAGACACCCATCATTGGTCACAGGCACTGGTCGGACCAAAGACTACAGTTCTCAGTAAGCAGTGCAGGGAGAGATCAATCGTTCCCAGACTCTCAAAGCAGGCTGAATTCAGGAAGGGCTGCTGCCCTTCCAACTTGTGGAAGGCACAGTGTTAACTGAGCTCCCTGGCTTCCTCCTGGGGGACCCCAAAGGCTTAGGGAGAAAACAAAACACTTCTGTTATAAAAATAATACAGCCATTTTAGATATAAATTGCCCAGTCTTTGTTTGTTTGTTTCTTCTCGAGACACAGGTTCTCTGTGTAGTCCTGGACGTCCTGGAACTCACTTTGGAGGTCAGACTAGCCTCAAACTCAAGAGAGCCGCCTGCCTCTACCTCCAAGTGCTAAGATTAAAGAAAGGAATGAGCCTCCCCTCCCAGCCAGATTGCTCAATTCTGCGCTCTTATCTATGCTCTCTACCTCTCAACAATTCCTAAGAACCTGATTCTAAGGAAACTGTAGCTTCCTGCTCTATCTCCCCACCCCCACCCTGCTGCTGCCCTGCGCCCATACAGTAGTAATGTCTCCAGTCCATTCAACACTTCCTCCATTAATACAGCCCTAACGTCTCCAGTCCACTCAAGGACATGTTCAAAATAGAAAAACTGACTTCCTAAAACTTGAGCTGATTCAGGGCTTGGTTTATCCTTATATGTTTTTTTTTTCTTACTAGCTTTTTTAAACTAAATTGAGAATCTTAACTGAATCTTTTAAATAACAGTAGAGATTGTCTCCCCTCTACACACCACAAGCCGGTGCTTTGGCATTCATATTATTTTCATTTTCTAGGGATGTATGGGCGTTTTGCCTGCATGTCTGTCTGTGTACCACAAGCATGCCTAGCGCCAGCACAGGCCAGAAGACTTCGCCCAGTCCCCTGGAACTGGAGCTACGGTTGTGAGTTTGGGTGGGTGCTAGGAATTGAACCCAGGTGCTCTTAAGCGCTGAACCATCTCCAGCCCCAGGAAGGAACACTGTTGACCAACACTCACCAACCCGACCGATTCCTGCTCAGCTAGAAGTCACTAAACGCTAGCTTAAACGTAGAACTACATTAGCGCATAGATATACCCTGTCTCCTCTGGATCTTCTCATCCATATTCAGATAGCACCAGACCAGCCGCTGCCGCCCCCCCCCCCCCCCCCCCCCCCCCCCGCCGTGGTACTCCGCAGGGCTCTTCCGGGGTGAAAGTGTCTGACCCTGAGCGGGCTCTGACTCAGCACATCGAAATCGCAGGCTTCAGGTTCAGGGGTGGGAGCCTTCCTCCCCTTTTTACAAAATCTGCTGAGAAAACAACAAAATGAGATTTTTTTTTTAAGTTTGGAAGGTCAAAGAATTTAAACATATGACCCCGCTAAACTAGAGAAAGCTAGGACGAATAAGGCTCACATAAACATCATTCTCTCAGATAGCTGTGCTTAACTCCATATTAGCATTTAAATTGTCGCAGTAGGACCTGGGAAAATACTGCAGGAAGCAAAGGGCAGGCGGGAAGGCTGGTGCGGGCTGCTCCTGTTCTCGCCCGTTGTTTGGAGTAGTTTATCCCCTCGCAGACCACGGAGAAAGCACTACTGAGAACGCTACCTCTCTCTCTCTCTCTCTCTCCCTCTCTCTCCCTCTCTCTCTCCCTCTCTCTCTCTCCCTCTCTCTCTCTCTCTCTCTCTCTCTCTCTCTCTCTCTCTCTCTCTCTCTCTCTCTCTCTCTCTCTCTCTCTCTCTCTTTTTTTTATCAAAAAACGCTGAGAAGTTTTTCCGTGTGGCGCGCCTGCTCTTTGAGTGGTCTGTGGACCTGGGACTCCCAACCTTGCTGACTCTGAAAGCCGCGGGGGCGCCGCTTGGAAGGGTACATTTATCATTCCGAATTCTGATTCAGGAGTTTCGGGGCAGCGACCTGTAATCCGTAAAATACTCACCAGGTGATTCCGGCGTACACCCTGGGCTTGGAATTTGAATAGCAATGAACCAGCCCAGCGGTGACGTGCTTGGGCAAAGTCGGAGGTTAATATTTCGGCGAGGCCTTGTACACCAAAGCAGGTGCCAATAATAATCTTCTTTGGCTAAACTCTTAGACTCCCCCATGAGGGCTGGTAGAATGAATCGGTGGGTAAAGGTGCTTGCTGCCAAGCCTGAAAAAAGACAGTGTAGTCCCTGGGCACCTACATGGTGGGAAGAGAGTGCGGACTCCGATAAATTGCCCTCTAACCTTCAGGTATTGTGCCCCCCCCCCCACGTACACACCAACAAAATAGGCAAATATAAAAATAGAAGTTTTGTTTTTTGAAACAGGGTCTCATTATGTAGCCCTTTGTCTGGCCTAGAACTCACCATATAGGTTAGGCTGGTTCCTAACTCACACACCTGCCTCTGCCTCCTGACTGCTGGAATTAAAAGCATGTGCCACCATGCCCAGTTCAAAAACTTTTTTTCTTTAAAGAGAAATTGGAGATGTCAGGTGCAGTGACTCTTGCCTTTAATCCCAGCACACAGGAAACAGAGTCAGTCCGAGTTGCAGGCCAGCTTGGTCTACATAGTAAGTTCCAGGCCCACCAGGGCATATAGCTGAGACCCTGCCTAAAAGAAATAAATAAATAAAAATCAAAAAGCCAGGTTAGGGAAGTCTGGAGAGATGCGAGTTCGGTTCCCAGCAGTTCCCTTGTCTGGCTGCTAACAACCGCCTCTAAGCTCCGCCTCTACAGGTGCTGTAGTCATGTGCACAAACCCACGCACAGACACAAACGAATACACATAAATAAAAATACATATTTAAAAACAAAAAAAATCTCCAATGGAATTCTAACCTTAAGGCTATAGTAGAATAGGACCTTGCCTGCCCAGTTCCTGTTTTTAGTTATGAGTCACACATATTTTGTGCCTGTGACAAAGCCTCTGCGCCAGGCCTGTGTTTGCTGACTTCCCTCATTTAGTTCACTCCTGTAATCTTCTCAGCCACCAGGCCCTGCAAGAAGCTACTATTATCCCATCAGAGATAAGGACACAGAGGCTGGGGGAAATGCTCAGGGAAGTAAAACAAACCGAGGGGGCCTCCTGCTATATACTGATTCCTGGTGGCAGTACTGACCCAGCATGTGTGAGGCCCTGGTTTAGATCCTCAGCCCTAACTAAGCCAGGTGTGGTGACATATACCTGCAATCCCAGCACCAGGGAGACAGAGGAGTCAAGAGTTCAAGATCATCATCCCCATTGCCAGTTTAAGGTCAACCTGGGATACATAAGATCTTGTCTCAATAAAAAAATAATAAATTAATAGCCGGGCGGTGGTGATGCACGCCTTTAATCCCAGCACTTGGGAGGCAGAGACAAGAGGATCTCTGAGAGTTCGAGACCAGCCTGGTCTACAAAGTGAGTTGCAGGACAGCTAGAGCTACGGCTGTTACAAAGAGAAACCCTGCCTCAGATAGATAGATAGATAGATAGATAGATAGATAGATAGATAGATAGATAGATAGATGAATGGATGGATAGATAGACAGATAGATAAGAAAGAAACCCAACCTTTCTAACAACAGAAAAATCTTCACCACCTTCATACGTTCAACAAATAACTGAGCACGTTGGACAGCTTGCCAAGTGTAGGCAGATGGCTCCTGACCTTAGACGGCCTTGCCGGGAGCCTCGCAGGGCCAAGGAGAGGCAAGGGCATTTTCTTGGATCTGTTCCGTTAGCTATCTCATCATCTCCAGGAGGATGCTCTTGGGTAAATGTTCACATTTCCTCCTCAGATTCAGATATGGGTTCTCTTGAATGATGGCTCTCTGAACGCTGCCGCAGAGGCTGAATGTGGAAGGACCAGAGAGAGTCCACTAAGCAGAAAGAAAGCACATTGTGGGACCCTGGCAGCATGTGTAGGGTCTTCTAACAAGAGACTGGCAAGGCTTGGGTGCAGCTGGGCATGTGGGGCAGTGGATGAAGGTAGGGGCCAGGAGCAGACCCAGCTGGGTACGGCTCACGACACAAAGGCATAAAGATGCAAAGGGGGACCAAGAATGGCGGTCCTGCAGAAGAGACAAGCCTGATGCCAGACTAAGGCCTGCTACCTGGGCGCTTTGGAGGTCGCTGGGTTGCCTGGCAGTTAGGTAAGCCTCTAACTTCTCTAAAACCTCACCTTGTTTATTTGCTATGGAAGGAATCTGCCTCCCAGGTCACTGTGTAAACAAAATGAGATCAGGCTCCTGTGTACAAGATTCTCCGGAACAGGCAGTGGCGACAACATGGCGGTCCATGAAGAGCGAACGGGAAGAGAATGCAGGCTGGCTCCCAGGCCCACTTCACCAGTCAGCCTGAGGCACCAGAGGAGAAGCTGACTTGGAAGAAGAGGCATGAGTTTGATTTCACAGAGTTGTGCAAAATTTCTAACTCCTGAAGGTAGTTAGAAATGCAGACGAAGCCGGGCGGTGGCGCATGCCTTTAATCCCAGCACTCAGGAGGCAGAGGCAGGTTGATCTCTGTGAGTTCGAGGCCAGCCTGGTCTACAAGAGCTAGTTCCAGGACAGGCCCCAAAGCTACAGAGAAGCCTTGTTTCAAAAAACCCATAAATAAATAAATAAATAAATAAATAAATAAATAAATAAATAAATGCCGACGGGTCAGACGTACCCATTTAGGACTTAATCACGATCCCATCTGAAGCCTGGGGTAGCGGGTGGGGGGCAGAGAATGACTGGGAACACCAATCCACAGGGCACATGCAGGGGAAGCAGAATGGCAATTGCTTTGTCTAGAATGAAAAGTTCTATCTCAAGGTTGTCAGGAACAGAGAGAGCCACTAAATAGTCAGTTGCATGCCAGGCACGACCTTGGGGCCTGAATCCAGAACACAAAGGCCATCGATAGAATGTTCCCATTGTCATGGGGAATCAGTCAGGGGACCTCACATGGCCGAGCACTGGGAAACACCTATGAGAGAAGGGGGCAGAGAGGAGAGATGCTGAATACCTGGGGGGCTGTACCCACACTAGCCCCGGGGGGTCAGGCAATGTTTGAGCTGACACCTGAGATTAGGGGACCATTAATTGAGGGCTCCTATAAGCCTTTTTTTTTGGGGTTTTTTTTTTTTTTGGTTTTTTTCGAGACAGGGTTTCTCTGTGGTTTTGGAGCCTGTCCTGGAACTAGCTCTTGTAGACCAGGCTGGTCTCGAACTCACAGAGATCCGCCTGCCTCTGCCTCCAGAGTGCTGGGATTAAAGGCGTGCGCCACCACCGCCCGGCTCCCATAAACCTTTTAAGTGTGTTCCTAGTTAATCCTAACCACCCAGCGAGGTAGGGATTTTCACCATCCCCACCTTAGAAATCCCACAACCGGTCTAGAGCTGCAGAGCACCTTACCCAACAGTTAGCCAAGCTGGGGAAAGTGCCTTTGGCCCGAGCCAGGCCAGGTGCAGACAGAACCTGAGCTCACAGACTGCCCTGTGAGTAACAAATGCTTAAAACAAGTTCACCCTGGAACACTATCTGGACATATTAGCAGTGCTGTGTAGGATTACTTCCAGGGTGGTGACCTCATAGAGAATTAAGCAAAACGCGGAGTTACAAATACCAACTTCATTATCTGTTCCTTCAGGGACCTGGGGTCAAGAAAGGCCCTCTGTGACACTCTGGGTTTCTTGGTTTTTGATTTTTTTTTTTAAATCTGTAAGACAGGTCTAACACACTACCCAAAGACGATCCTGGGGAGAAAAAGATATCACTCCACGTGCCACCACCTCTGGCACGCAGCAATACCTTCATAGGCTTGTCTGTCTGGGGACAGTCACCATCACAGATAATATATCCTGACTTCATAAAATGCTAGACTCAGCAGGGCAGTGGTGGCAGCTGCCCTGCATGCCTTCAATCCCAGCACTCAGGAAGCAGATTTCTCAGTTTGAGGCCAGCATGGTCCACCGAGTTCCATGGCAGCCAGGGCTACACAGAGAAACCCTGTCCTGGAAAAAGAAATCTGATGTCCGGCTGGACAGCTCAGTGGTAGAGCACTTTCAGGACGTGTGTTTGGCTCTGGGCTTGATCTATCCCCGGCATGAAATGGCAACCTCTCCAGGTAAGCAGAGCCTGGACTGAGGGCATGTCAGCTGGCAGCCCACAAACTGGGACCCTGAGAGGAAAACCCCTAGTCATCTTACAGTCGGAAGGCAATTCCTCTTATCTGGGAGAATTTGCTCAGAGACTCCACGGCTGGCTGTGTTTATTCACGGACACTCACTTCCTCCTCCTACAGCAGCTCGGCAGACAGACAGGACAGGCTGCTCTTGGGTTCTACCTTTCTGGCCGTGACCTTCCTCTGCTAGACAATTGAAGTGTTGTCCTTCAAAAGGCAGAAACAAACCAGAGAGATAAAAGCAAGCTGGCTAGCAGCAAGGGTAAAAGCTACGGATCTGCTGGACCCCTCCCCACGATTCTGAAGAGGGGCTGCCTCACCTCACGCACAAGAGAACCTCGGCACGGCCCTGGGAGAACAGCCGAGCTCGCCTCTGGCTCCCACAGCCACCACCCCTCTCTCTGCTGACCACCCAGCCACAAGGGCTGCTCTGTTCTTCAGCACACTGAGGCCATTCCGCGGGAGGCGTCTGCTCTTGCTCAGGCTCAGAAACACTTCTGGTGTGAATGAGCCTCACACTGCTGCCGGCGGGAGGAATAGAATCTCTGAAAGCCTTCCTTGAACCCAGTCCTTAATGTTCCCACCTGGACTGGCTCACAGCCTCTGCCACCAACACCCCCAGACCCCACTTCACATCACTGATTTCACTTTGGCATACTTAAAACTGTGGAAAACTGTCTTCTTGTTCAGGGATTTTATACAGGTGTCTATTTCACCCATCTCCACCTGCAATTAAAAGATGTACGTTCCTGGGGCTGGAGAGATGGTTCAGTGGTTAAGAGACCTGCGTTCAAATCCCAGCACCCACATGGCTCACAACTGTCTATAGTGCCAGTTCCAGGGCTTCTGACAGCCAGCTCACACAGACATGCATGCAGGCAAATACAAGTGATCATAACGTTTTTAAAAATCTAAAAAAAAAAAAAAAAAAAAAAAACAACCCTGTAAGCTCTAATAACTGTAAACTCCCAGGAAAGATGTTGTCTTTCCTGTTTGCCCTTCCATTCCCAGCACCTGGCCGGAAGTAAAGGTCTCAATAAATATTTATTGAATCAATAAAGGAATGTAGAAGAACATGATCAGATTGCAGAGGCAAAAAGTGAGATGTGAGTTTGAGAAAACAGTGGACCACTCATTCTGGTCCAGCTGGGCATGGATAGATGAGATGAAACGGGAGGCCTACGAAGGACCTGGCACTCTGTGGACCACAGAGAAAGTGAGAGCCACTGGGCATGGCTGGGCCTACAAAGTATTGGCCTGTTACTGAACAAGGCAGAATGGACAAAAAAAATGGAAAAGTCATTCGCTATTCCAGCACTGATGAAAACTAAGACATCTGATGGAGCATCCCAAACTGTTTAGAGAGCTGGTTGCAAACAGTTAAAAAGCCAAGGATGTCGGCTGGTAATGGTGGTGCTCACTTTTAATCCCAGCACTCGGGAGGCAGAGGCAGGCAGGTCTCTGGGAATGTGAAGCCAATCTGGTCTACAGAGTGAGCGCCACTACCTAGAGAGACCTTGCCTCAAAAACAAACAAACGACATCTCTTAAAAGTTAAATGTGCATATTCAGGATGAGAGTTCTACACCTGAAGAGCCACATGACTGGCTGGCTGCAGTGTTCACATATGCACACATAACACAAGCACTGCCCACAGTAGGAAGATTTAAGTAATCACATGTCTACCAATGAGTGGCCTGATTAATAAAATGTATTTATACCATGAACCAAATAGCAACGGCCTATGTGGACATGTGTACATACACATATAGAAACAGGATAAATGTTAACAATGTTAAAAGGAAACTAAGAACCAGGTGTAATAGTGTATACCTGTAATCTAACACTTGGGGTGTAGACACAAGAGGTGTGTTCTGAAGTTCAAGGCCAACCTGGACTACTGGAAGCCCAGTCTTATAAGAGAGAGAGAGAGAGAGAGAGAGAGAGAGAGAGAGAGAGAGAGAGAGAGAGAGAGAGAGAGAGAGAAATCACAGAGTAATAGGTGTATACGAAATCATTCCTATATATACTCAAACCCATTTAACAATTCATTGACCATGTGTGTGTGTGTGTATATATATATATATGATATTATATATATACTATTTACAAGGACACATCAAACTGTACATGGGCTCTGAGAAGTGGGGACAGCTGATTAGATCATTGAAATAGCTGAAAAACAAAGTTCTTCTTCAGAAATGTTTTCTGTATCCATGACACAGTAATAATGTGTCAGGAGCCATTTTCCCAAAGACTATAGCAGGGACCATTGTCCTGGGGATGTTTGAGGAGAGCCCCCCACCCCAACTGTATTGAGAACTGTTTGTTGGCGGAGCCCACCCCACACCCAACTATCTTGAGAGCTATCTGTTAGCGGAACCCGCCTCACATCCCAACTATCTAGAGAATTGTTTGTGGTTGGAATCACAAAAGAAACGATTCTGCTTGCATAGAGAATACTAGGTGTGTGGACTCGTGACCTCCTGACCAACTCGCGACCAAGTGTCGACTCGTGACCATTGCTGCCCCGGCAAGGTCCCTTCCTGCCCTCGCCATACCCCTGCCCCCATCCCAAGCCAAATTCCTCATCCAAGGGCTATATAAGCCACTGCCATTACGCTAATAAACGGAGACCTTGACAAGAACTCTGCTTGGTCTCCTTCCTCTTTTCCACCCATGTCTTTTTCAGATAGCTCCTCTTCAGGACCCTGGAATAACTGACCCGCTAGGCGGATTACAGTCGCTAGGGGGACTACAGTCACTAGGCGGGTTTACAATAATGAGCAAGAAATCACAATTCAAAAAAGACTGGGGGACTGTGAGACAGTTCACTGAATCATTCCTGATGGCTTGAGTTTGAACCAGGGACCTACAAGATAGAAGGAAGGAGACAAACAACTTCCATATGTTGTCCTCTGAATCTCCATTTTCATACCATGGTCCTGGAACCTACTCTGTAGACCAGGCTGGCCTCAAACTCAAAGAACTCTGCCTGCCTCTGCCTCCTGAGTGCTAGAACTAAAGACATGCATCACCATGCCTAACTCAATCAATTTATTTATTTTTTATTTTATTGTTTTATGTGTATAAGTACTTTGCCTGCATGCATGGATGTGTACCACATGTACACAGGGCCCACTGAAGTCACGAGAAGGCACTGGATGCCCTGGAACTGGAGTAAGAGACAGTTGCAAACTGCCACGTGGGTGCTGGGAATTGAACCTGGGACCTCTGGAAGAGCAACACATGTTCTTAGCTGCTAAGCCATCTCTCTAGCCCCATCAATCAACTGATGTTTAACTTTCCTTAGAGATTTTACTTATTCATCTATCTATGCATGTGTTTGCCTTAGTATTTTATTTCATTTTATATGCATGGGTCTTTTGACCGCATGTACACCTGTGCACCTCATGCATGTCTGGTGCCCAAGGAGGACAGAAGAGGCCATTGGATCCCCTGGTAGTGGAGTTACCAGTCAGGGGCCACCATGTGGGTGCTAGAAATTGAACTAGGGTCCTCTGAAAGAGCAGCTAACGCTCTCAATCACTGAGCTATATAAAGCACCAGCCCCAAATTTATTTATTTTAAAGACACAGTTTTACCGCGGAGTCCAGGATGGTCTTCAGTCTCCCAAACTCTAGGATTCCAAGAGTACACCACCACCCTCTGAAGTCCTGGAGTGTTCATTTTGCCCCTTGGGCGTATTTACGACAAACAGAAAAGCCCAAGCCCAGTGTGGATCTAGACATCAGCCTCCCTCTAGAAAAGTCAGGTTGTCACTGTGTATGTGCCACGTGCCTGGTACAGATTTTAATACAGACTTCCAAAGCACCTGGAGGTCTGACATTGGATAGCCAATTAACCACGCTATACTAAGACGTTCAGTATCTGGCACAAACCAGTAGCCCAAACCCAAATTTACACAGCTCAAAGTAAACTTTCAAACAGAGACCTCTACTTTGAGACCAGTGCTCCCATTTCTACGTAAGGTTTATCACCTTCCCATTATCAAAAATGTCGTTTATTCTCAGTACAATACACCCCTTGAACTGTCCTGGGGTTTACATGTTTGCACAGCACTTTCCTATCCGTTTATAATGTGTTCTGCAGCTCTTGAAAAGTCCACAGTCTCAGCTCTTCTCCTGAGAGAAACATGAGAGCCCGGGTGCCTGGGTCAGGGTGACTCAGGCAGAGTCAATATTGGAGCTCTGAACCTTGGGACCCAGAGTCCAGGTCCTAAGGCCTTCTGGCTCTGGCTAATCCCACAGCGCTTCTCTCTTAAAGGGCTGTAATGCTTGGGGGGCCTGAGGACTGAATGTCGGTTTGCAAGGCTTTCTCATTCAAAATAGCAGTCAGAAATAAACAGCCTGCAAGTTGGCAGTTAAGAAGATCTGACTTTAAAGGTCTGATTCTCCATCTGTCCCTTCTGCAAATGCATAGCTAAATTGTGTTGGTACAACTGAACCATTTCTATAATTAATGTAACTTGGTTAATGATTTTTTTTATTTTTAAAGAGCCTGTAGGAGAGTCTAAAGCCTTCGCTTTTTTGTGTGTTTGTTCAAGTTAGTGTTATCTTGGACACCTGAGCCTCTGACAGCCACAGGCTGGCCTGTGGGTACTGACCTAGTAAAGCCAACAGTTAGGACTGTGTATATAAGGATTTAAGAGATTATTTTACCAGAATAAAGTTACTGTGTAGTCACTGGCATGAATGGCATGTCTTCCCATTAACAAATTGAAGAACTTATAAGCGCCTAAAATTAAATGGAGGTTTATAAAAAAATGAATAAGTAGGTCAAAACAGTTGGGTTACTGATAAAATTGAGTATCTTTAGTTAAAAAAAAAAACAAACAAACCATTGAGGTTTCTGAGAATGTCTTTGATGCAGTCTTTAAAACACATTTACAGCCGGGATGTGGTGCACACCTTTATCTCTGTGAATGAGAGGCCAGCCTAGTTTATATGCCGAGTTCCAGGACAGTCAGAATTACATAGTGGAACACTGTCTCAGCAACAACAAAACAACCAAACAAAAAAATCCACATTCATATTTATTTTATTATCTAACATTTCTTATTCTAATATTTTCTTTTAATTAAAACTAAAGATCCAGGTTAGGGGGCCCATACCTGTAATAGACTCAGGAGGATCAAGAGTTCAAGGCTACTCTTAGCTATATAGCAAGTTTCAGGTGAGACCTTGTTTCAAAATAAACAAAGAAATAAAATAAAATGTAAAAAGAGCTAAACAACTTTGAGCCATGAAGATGGCTCAAAGCAAAACCAAGTAGAAGCTAACCTGGCAGATAAAAATCCGATACTGTATTCTTTCCCCGGGCTGCCTTCATGTCTTATTTTATTCCCCTACATTATTTTATTAAACTTGTTGGTAGCTGGGTAGCCTTTGTGACATACGCTGGAAAGGCTAAAACTGGAGGATCCCTGGGAGTTTAAGGCTAGCCTGGGCTACATAACTAGACCCAACCTCAAAACAACAACAACAAAGAATAATGGTTCACACAGCAGCTAATGTGGTTCACGGAAATTAGAAAAGCTAGCATCAGTATCAGGTCCTTTTATTATTTATTTATTTTGAGACAGGGTCTTTCTTCATAGCTCTGGCTGTCCTAGAACTCACTGATCTCCCATCCTACTTCCGCTTCCAGAGCGCTGTGATTACAGGCAAGGGTCACTGTGCCTGGCTGACTTTTTTTTTTTTTGCAGTACTTGGGATTGAACCCAGGACTTCCTGCATGCTACAGAGGCTACAGAGGCGTGCTACCTACTCAGCTCCATCTCCAATCCCAGTAGGCACTTTCTTTTTTTTTTTTTTTTTTTTTTTTTTGGTTTTTCAAGACAGGGTTTCTCTGTGGTTTTGGAGCCTGTCCTGGAACTAGCTCTTGTAGACCAGGCTGGACTTGAATTCACAGAGATTCGCCTGCCTCTGCCTCCCGAGTGCTGGGATTAAAGGCGTGCGCCACCAATGCCCGGCAGTAGGCACTTTCTTATCTACCTCTTCAATTCATTTTTAGACAGCATCTCATGCACCCCAAACTGGCCTCAAACTTGCTTTTCGGCCAAGGATGACCTTGAACTTATGACCATCACTTCGGCACACGAGGTGTAAAACCTTTTTCATGCACTAGGCCCTACCCACCTGAGCTTTAGACCCTAAAGGCTTCTTCTTGAGCAAACAAACAAACAAGCAAAATCAAGTCTGTGAACAAAGGCAAGCTATAAAAATGTTTTATTTTCTACATTTATTTATAGGTGGTAACCTTCAATGTATTCACTAATTAAAACACTGTAAATCTTTTCCTAGTACTAAGATACCCATTAGCTGACAAAGCACCGAAACATGAGTCAGTCACAGCAGACAGAAGGCCATCTTCATCCCATCCATTTCTCGTGCCAAGGTCGGTATCACGTAATTCTTGAAATTTTCACTATGAATGAATAGCCGTTTTGTAAGGATTATCTATTCAGGCAGAAAAGATGGGGGAGGGAATGAGCACAAGAAACAATTCCCTATTCAGCTGGCACTGAGTACGCTCCCAAGTGTGAGATGCCTTGTTTGCATTTTGTTTTTGTTTTTCTTACCTACCTCAGGCCTGGGATCCATGCAAAGAAATATATCTTGTGAGATTTTTCTAGAGTCCCGGTAAGGATGGTGGGAGCCCCATGCCAGGCCTGGCTTTAGGCTTTACTTTACAACCTGGCCGACTGGAGCCCAGAGCTGTTTGCATTTCGACACCCTTCTTTTGTTTTCCGTCCCTCAAAAGGCTCCACCAGTTCAAACAGCAGGTACAGCAGTTGGGTCAATCGAATGACCCTAGAATACTCCGGAGAGAAATTGGCAAACAGTGTGGCTATTTTTCTAAAATGCGGCCAACCACTCACTTCCTCTGCTAAACCTCACCAAGCTCAAGTGGGACCCATCTTGTTAAAAATTTACCTCAGGTTGTCCTTCCTTCTCTCTGTGCCTCAGGCAGGGTAGTGATGGGGGGGGGGCAGTTCTCACTCCTGGAATCTCTCCGGGGTGTTCCATTACTCTAATGAGATGTTCACAGGAATTTACAGGTCCCCCTGCACCTGATTCTGAGACCTCTGTGATTTCCGCTGATCAAGCTCTCACAGGAAAGCAAGAGAAAGGTGTGTCGAAGAGAGGAGAGACCTGGGGAGGGTGGGCAATTATGTAGCCATCTCTGGGCTAGTGGGTAAGTCCCATCTCACTCGCTCCGAGGACTGCAGTCAGATTCCAGGACGTGCCCCAGAGGATGGCTTTCCAAGAGACTTCAATAAAAGTCTGCATAGCTAATCTCTCCTCTTCAGGCGGAAGGTCAGCATTTGGGAGAACAGCCTGTGAGGGTGAGCCCACAGAGCCACAGATCAGAGACTCCAGATACCGCAAGCTTGTTTCCTCACGTTCTCAGGTACACAGCTCTGCTGTGCCAGGCCTGGAAACTGAGGCAGCCCCTAGGGCTCCGGATCCTAATTTCTTAGGTTCTTGGTTCCTAGACTTGTGCGGTGAGAAAGTATCACAGGGAATTCTAAGCCTGAGCGGCCTAGTTAGGTTCACTACTGCTGTGATGAAGCACTGTGACCAAAAACCACTTGGGGAGAAAGGGGTTAATTTGGCTTAGCCATCCACACTGTTGTCCTTCCTTGAAGGAAGTCAGGACAGGAACTCAAGCAGGGCTGGAACCTGGAGGCAGGAAGTGGTGCAGATGTCAGAGAGGGATGCTGCTTACTGGCTGGCTCCCCTTGGCTTGCTCAGCCTGCTTTTTTTTAACAGAACCCAGGACCACCAGCCCAGGGGTAGCCCCACCCACAGTGGGCTGGGCCCTCCTAATTAAGAAAATACTCTACACTCTTGCCTTCAGCCTGATCTCATGGAGGCATTTTGTCGGTTATGGTTCCCGCCTCTCTGATGACTCTAGCCTGTGTCAAGTTGGCATAAAACTAGCCGGCACATTTGGCAAGTCAGCCTATAAGGAAGATGTAGCCGAAGAGTTTCCCGGTCGTCACCGGTGGATGGCTCTGACCACCTGACGACTGCCTCTCCTTCCAACTTGTGCAGTGAACAACTTGGAATGTTCTAGACGTGCTGGAGATATCAGTCTGTAGATCTTTTATCCCAGTTGGACTTCTGCTTCCTCTTATTTTCCTACCTTTCATTTAGACTCCACGGTGGTCTGCTGCTGTGATGCCCTCTGCCAATTCCTTAAACTCCCCACCTTTCTATTTTCTACAACTCTGTCTAGACAGCAGCTCCAGGCTTGGAGTCGCCCAGCCGTCTTTTCTCCCCTTCCTTGCTGGCAATCAGTCAGGCCCTGCTGAGCATGGTGGACAGGGTCATGGTCACGTGGCCATCACATCAACAACTGTGTCATGTTTCTATTTAATTCTTTTTTTGTTTGTTTGTTTGTTTTTTATTTTCTTAGACAGGGTTTCTTGGTGTAACAGCTCTGGCTTTGTAGACCCAGGCTGGCCTTGAACTCACAGAGAGAGATGCTTTCCTTGGGACCCAGGGCAGCTTGGTACACACCTGCCACAGGCCCTATAGACCAACTGGAAGGTAAACCTGAGTCTCAGTTTACCCTAAGACAATGCCTGATTCCAAGAAAGACCACAAACTGAGACCACCCACACTCCACCCAGAAACAGACCATCCAAAGGAAATTCCTAACGTTCCAATCATTGTAGATAGGATCACCGCCAGTACACATCCATCGCTTTTCACTAGGACACCCTGGTGACAAATGTTAGCCAATCAGGGGTCCTGAACCTCAAAAACCCCTCTGCTATTATAAAAACCCCCACCCCAACTGTGCTCAGGGCTCTCTGATTGCGCCAATACGTTGGGCACATGGAGAATCCAAGTTTGCATACTTGTGTAAGAATAAAGGTTCTTTGCTTTTACATACGGGACTCATCTCCTTGTTGGTTTTGGGAGGCTCCAGAAATCTCGGTATAACAGTCTCTGCCTCCCAAGTACTGGGATTAAAGGCATGCGCCACCGTTGCCCATAACAGTCTCTGCCTTCCAAGTACTGGGATTAAAGGCATGCGCCACCGTTGCCCACTTCTCTTTAACTTTGCAGTGGCTATTTCAAAGCTTCTCCCCCACCATCAAATCGCTAAGACACCCACCTCTCCTTCAGCTCCTGATGCTTAGGGCTGTAGACTTCTCCACCACCACAACTGCCTTCCCTCCTGGCCTTTGCTCTGAGATCAACTCTCCTGTCTGGGTTCTGCCTCCCCTCCTTGACTGTCACCTACACAACACGTTGTCATCTTTCATCACAGAGCGCATTAACTCCATGAGAAATTCTCTTAATTCTGCCTTCAAACTATCTCCCAACCCTAGCAACTTTCCCTTAGCACAGGAGGTGCAGTCACCTCTGGGCCTTGGTCTCTGCTTTGAACAATGCCCCTTCCGGGTTATCCTTAGCAGTGACCTTCTGCAAAGGTCACACCTCAGGCTTCTCTGCTCAGAACCCTCGCGTGGCTTTCCACTTAGCAGAGGAGAAGCTGAGTCTCTCTCTCTACGTCCCCCAGACCTGACCGCACTGTTGCATGAGAACTTTCTGTCACGGTAGAAAATGACGTGTGCCCATCTTCCCAGGCAGCAGCTGACCACCGGAAGTGTGCTGATGTGTCTAAGAAAGGGAATGCTTCTCTTGTTTGTTGAGACAGTCTCATGAACCCCGCTCAAGCCTCTAGTTCTCTCTGTAGCCAAAGCTGACCTTGAACTTCTTTGGCTTTTATTTTTGTCTTCTTTTATTTTGTTTTTGAGAAGTGGTTTCACTGCACGTCCTTGGCTGGTTTCAAGCTCACAGAAATCTGCCGCCCTCTGTGTCCCAGAGTTCTTGTCCTCCTCGTACTGGGATCACAGGTATGTGCCACCACACTCGGGTTTATGCAGTCCTAAGGGTCAAATCCTGGGCTTTGTGTATGCTGGACGGGTACTCCACCAATTGAGCAACAAACCCAGCCTGATTCTTCGCTTTTCAGCCGGCTGACATTAACCCCCTGGTTCCGAGTTACCACGCTACAAAGCCCAGTACCATGCGGTTAACTCCCGTCTCCCTACACCCGCTTGCCTAAGCCTACATTACCCTGCACAATCTACTCAAAGCCTGGCATACTTTCCTCATGGCTTTCCAGATTGTCATAAATCCAAGCTGGGGCTGGAGATGTGGTAGAGTTCTTGCCTAGCGCGTTTGCAGCTCTAAGTCCACTCCAGTGACGGAAGAATTAATGAATGAGTGGCAAATACATTTCCTAGCTTTATCTTCAAGGCTTTATATGACCTGGAGACTCCACCCATCTCTGACGTCAGTCCCTACTCCATTCTCTTCCCTGTGCATGCCCATTTAGCGAAAACACCACCCTGCTTTGTGGAGTGCCTCACTCAATTCCGTAACCTTGGGCCATTGCTTATGCTCTTCTCTCTCCTTGGAACATTCTCTGCCCAGTGTTGATGTCGGCCAACCCCACCCTACCCAAACTGAAAACTGTCAAAGCCAGCACCCTCCTACCCTTGTCTTGTCCACGGGCTCTGCCTAGTCACTTGTCTCCCTCCTGTATATTGTATCTTTGTCTGCATACCATCTGTCTCCTGGGCAAGGGTAGAATTTGTAACACCCGATTCTGTGTTACCCCCTCGGCACAGTTCGCGCGCCACTGTACCATACGCAAGTCGGGCAAGGGCCTGGAGATTGAAAGAACACACAAAGAGACCTGGGTCATTCGAAGGAGATCAGCCAAATGCCATTTATTCAACCTTGGGGAAATCCTTACAAACCTAGTTGCTGCACAAGGATTTCCGCCCAGGCAGGTGGGAAATTACCACCCCAAAGATGGAGTCAACAATGCCCTACAGCTAATCACCAGGCAGGGCAGAGAGAGCACAGGAACAAACAATGTTTTAGCTGGCTGACCAGAAACTGTCCTCAAGATGCACCCCAGGAACAAGGGTAGTCCCAGGCCCTACAGAATTTACAAAAATACTAATGCCCAAGATAGCCTCCCACACAGAACAGGCATGTAAGAACAAGAACGCTGAAGTTAATGGACATTGGGACAGTTTCCTGATGTAATGACTTCTGAGGAGTCTCCACTTGGGCCTGGGACTGAGCGTGTTTCTGCAGCTGCTCCCTGGGACGAGGGCGAGAGTGGGTTCCCTAAAGACAAGGGCAACACTACCTCAGCTCTGTGAGCTCCTGTCAGCGCTGGCTGCATCCTTCTCACCCGTGCAAACAGAATCAATTACTCAGGCTCAACGGCACGCTCTTCACCTTGCCCCTCATGGTGGGATCCTCACAGCCAGCTGGCAGCTTTCTGAAGTCAGCTACGAAGATGCACTAAGTGACCACACAGCTTCCCCTTTCGCCTTTTCTTTCTCATCTGTGCATCCCAGTCTCTTCTTACAACATTGCCATTAGAGTTTCAAAATGCCATGCTAAATACTCAGGCCAGCGTTTGGAAACTACGCCTCTGAGAGGGGTCACTATACTATCTATTCTAAACTTGTTACAGTCGGCGAATAAAGTGTGGTAAGTGAGCTTACAGCCAGGTCAACAGAAAGAATTAACTTCCTCCTAACCTGCTAGACAAAATAAAGACGACTTTCCCCCTTTCTCACGTTTTACATGTTAATGGGGAACAGTCATGCCACGGGGAGTAAAAATAATTCGCGTCATTAGTTCTAATTATGTACACCGTGAAAGCTTCTGCTGGAAATGTCAAAACATACACATCCGCTATTTTCAAATCCTGTTGCTTTCTGTTGGTAGCTCAACGAGGCACCAACAAGGAGAGAAATTCCATCTTTGGCTACAAAAACAAACAAACAAATGTGCGATCATAGTCACCGGACAGAAGAGTTGAGCCGTGAGGACGCCTGTGCCTTTTTGCTTGTCGGCTGCAGGTGACAGGTGAAGCTGTTTGCTGCACAGTACAGACGCTGCGACACAGACGGTAAAGATCAAGGCTCCCTGAGTCCCCTGCAGACAATGTAGCCTCACCCACGCCCGGTGACCATCCTTCAGCAGCGAGCTGTGTGTGTGTGTGTGTGTGTGAGAGAGAGAGAGAGAGACAGACAGACAGACAGACAGACAGACAGACAGAAACAGAAAGACAGAAACAGAATGAATCTTCATTGATATATCTCTCATGACACCATTCACTTATGAATTGCAAATTACATTTCAAAATGACTTCGCTCAAAATACCCAGACACCTGACCACAGACTGCCAGCCTAATGCTAAAATAGGCACCTTGATCAGCTCACCCTATGACTTTAACCACGCAGCTGCATCTGACCATGTAATAGATATCTTTGCCAAAAGAAATATGAACAACGCTGGGAGCTGGTTACACACTTGGGATTGGTCCAAACTTTGCAGGAGTGATGGCTCTGTTGTCTGGAGTGTCTCAGGGCCAGGACACTTTTCTCAACAATCTGGCTCTATATAATAAAAGCAAATAGGAGAGAATCAGACGTGCCCAGAACTTCTCCCTGCCTAATATGGGAATAGCAACTAACCGTCAAGATGTTAGCGTCGACTCACCGCTGATGACTCACCTTTAAAGACATACAAAAGAAAATGAGGCCAAACCATTTGCAAAACAATTTGTAATGTGTATCAGGAGTCATAAAGATGTTTCCTCCTGTCCCCTTGACAGAGTCACCTTACTGGAACTCAAAATATGATGCAAATGAAAATGTGTTTGATATAAAATCTGAGTCAATCCAAGTAGTCAATAATAAGGGAAATGGAAATTATGGTGATTTCCTAAAGAAATATTCCACAGCCATTACAAATTAATTAGGAAACTGTCACCATATAGAAAAACACCAAGGATGATAGATGCAGAATATAAATTATATAGTCAAATGCACTTTACAATTGCAATCATGTTCAAATATATCTGAATGAAACAACAGGAGTGTTTCCTATACTTTTATAGCTTTTTAAAATGTCAGTCTATCATTTTAATTTTGTTTTTGTTTTTTGAGACAGGGTTTTTCTGTGTAGCTTTGGAGCCTGTCCTGGAACTCCCTCTGTAGACCAGGCTGACCTTGAAACTCACAGAAATCCTCCTGCCTCTGCCTCCCAAGTTCTGGGATTAAAGGCATGCAACACCACTGCCTGTCTTCATTTTAATATTTTTTAAAAGAAGAAGGACTAGGAAGGTAGTAAACCCAAAAGCTGGGCACACAGTAATCCTAGTTTTCTGAAGTCTGTGCTGGGAGGCCCAAGAGTCCGGGTTACAGACAAACACCATATCTCAAAAACAAACCAGAGAGATAGAGCAAGATAGAGACAGCAAGAGAAAGAGAGAGAGTTTATATATAATGCTTCATATCCCCCTCTATTTAAAGTGTTTAAAAAATGAGTGTGGGGACCTTGTGAAGCTTTGACAGCAGAATGAGACTTAGCTTTTCTTCTTTCCCCATGACTTCCCCGGATGCAGTGGGCAGGTAGGAAACTCTTTGCACAGAAGCCCCGGCGCAGCGTTCCCTGAGGAAATCAGCCTTAGGAATCCGGACCCTAAGTCTCTGTTATTTCCAAGGGAGACCTACTTTAATAACAAAACAAAACAATAAAAATCAGGGTGCACTGCACTTCCTGCAGCCGCTCCTGTTTCTCTGGATGGCACACAAGTTTCCTGGACTAGACTTTGGGCCCTCTGCTAAATAAAGTAGGAAATCACACGAGCGTGAGATCTTTGTTTTGATGTTTGCTTCTCCAAAAAGATTTGCGCGCGCGCACACAGAGTATACCCTAGGTCCTGGGCTCCACTCTCCACAGAAAGATGAAGATAACGAGGTGGCAGTTACTGGATTTGACCCCAGCTTTCAGTTCTGCCTCCACATATTTTTTGTGTTTTTATGTCACATAAGCATAAATAGGGAAAAGAATGAACGTCTACTACAGATTTGCTTTGCTGTCCACGGACCGAAACATTGGTAAGAGCTGAGAGGTGGGCCAAGGACATGGCCCAGCAGCTGCAGTGCTTGCTATAGGAGCAGACACCCAGAGTTTAATGGCAGAAAAAGAGAATGAGTCCCACAAAGTCCTCTGACTTCCACTTGCATGTAACGGTATGCCCACAGGTGCTCATGTGACTATCACATGCATGTCATGGTATGTGCATAGGTATTCAAGTGACTTTCACATACATGTCACGGTATGCATACAGATACTCATGCAGCTATCACATGCATGGCACGGCATGCACACGGGTGCTCATGTGATTATCACATCCATGTCACAGTATGCACACAGGTGCTCATTGTGACTATCACATGCATGACATGGCATGCACACAGGTGCTCATGTGACTATCCTATGCATGTCATAGTATGCACACAAGTAATCATGTGACTATCGCATGCATGACATGGTATGCACACAGGTGCTCATGTGACTATCACGTACATGTCACCGTATGCACACAGGTGCTCACATACAAACACACAATAATAATAAATTTTTAAAAAAGAATTCAAGTGTGTAGTCCAGCACAGCCCTGGATGAGTGAATTCTTAGCCAAATCCTTGATCACTCCCACATGCCATTAAATAATAAGAAATGAAAAAAAACGTGTTTTCATTATCGATATATATAAACTATACTGTTTAAAATGAATGTCGATAATTATCTGAAGAGAAAAAAATCCATTTTCCAGGATAAAAATATCTATCAAGCTCTTCCCCAGTCATCACACCCATGTTGCTTAAAAGTTGTGGAGCCCTTGGGTCAAGGAGACAGTCAAGCTGGCTTTCAGCAGAAAATGTGCCGCTCTGCACGAAAATGGCCATTTAAGCAAGAATGTGGAAATGATTTATCTCCTCGTGTAGAGTCACAACGGCACATCAGTCAGGAGCCAAGCTCCTACACACAGCAGAGCACTCAGGGGCCAGAGAGCTGGGGACCTAACATACTAAAATTACCTTAATAAAAGTTAAATTACCCACATCCCAAAGAATAAAAAGCCACTGACAACAATAATGTTTAAATTAAGAACAGCAGAACATAAAGCACTTCTGTGCCCACCGCATAAATGGAGTCTTCCAGAATTGGTGGCAGGAAGCAGCGGGATGAGCCGTGTGCGAGGACTGAGGCAGGAGGAGGGAGAAAGGAACTGTGGGCCTGAGCAGAGGCCGCTGTTTAGTTTTATCATGGTAGTGCTCCCAGGAAGGCACATGAATGAATGAATGAATAAAAAATGAATGAATAAATGAATGAATGCACAAATAAAGTATCAACATTCACCAATGACAGCACAGTTCTCAGGTGAAATTAAAGAGCCATGCACACTTACCTTAAATTGGAGAAGTGGAGATGTTTACCACATACTGCATTTAGATAATGGTAATCTAGCTCAGGGCACCACACGTAGAACAAGGCTAAGACCATCCTAAAAGAGCATGTCTGAAAAGTCAACCATGCTAGAGTTTCAGAAATTTCTCCCTTAAATTATCTCCTAAGTTTTGACTGCACACACACACACACATGCACACACACACCCTTCCAAATGAAACGTCTCCACCTGCTGATCTGCAGTTCCGGTTATGTGCACCAGCTGAGCTCAGCGGCTGCTGAGAGCAGGAGTAGGAAGGGGGCCACAGGCCAAGAGGCCCCCTGACTCCTGGAGAGCCACCCCAAAGCACACCCCACCCTATTATTGGGATCCCTCCCGGACCTTTCTTTGTCGTGCTTATCACTGTCCAGTCATCTTGTTGGTCACCTTCTGTCTGGCTACTCTCACCAGAATGTCCTTTCCAGGACGGCCAGAACCTAGGCCACCTATTTTCTCTCTGACCCCAACACCTGCCACCTAGAAGAGATCCAGAGTCTTGAAAATGAATGAATGAAGTTGGGCGGTGATGATTTTAATCCCAGTACTGTGAGGCAGAGGCAGGTGGATCTCCAGTCTGGTCTAGTTCCAGACAGAGCGAGTTCCAGGACAACCAGGGCTACACAGAGAAACCCTGTCTCAAAACAAACAAACAAACAGAAAACAGAAAACAAAAACTGAAAGAAAGAAAAAATGAACGAATGAGTGATTGAACGAACAGGAAGTCCAATGACAGTGTTCATAGGTATTGCTGGCTTCAGGACGGTGAAGACATCTCCAGCTGCCATCCGTTACATGCAGTACAGGATGGGTGTTTCGCTGTTGTTAATTTGAGTCTGGATTCCTTCTGTGGTCCAGCCTAGCCTAGAACTATGCAGCCCAGGCAAACTCAAACTTAGAGCAATTCTCCTGCAGTATTCCCTCCCTTTGCTGCAAGTCCGGCTGTGAGACACCAAAGCTGGCTCTGGCTCTGGGTTACTTACTTGTTTTTACTTTGCTGTTCTTGTTTGAGGTACTGAGGCAAGCAGTCTTCCTCTGACTGAGCTCAGCCCCTCAGAATTCTGTTTTTAAATAAGATTTGATGAGAGGCTTTCTAAGTAACTGGCATATTACTCCTGGAGGAGTGACCCAAGGCCTCGCATTCCACATAGTTAAGTCCTTGACAGTTCAAAGATCAAACTGCTGTCAAATTGAAGGGAAGGCCTCTTTTTCTTAAAATACATATTTAAAATTCAGATGCTAAATGTCAGTAATAGTAATGTGTGCCTATAGCAGCACTCGAAAAGCTGAGGCAGGAGGATTGCTGCAAATTTCAGGCTGGCCTGGGCAACAGTGTGAAACTTTGTCTAAAAAAAAAATAAAAGAACGAAAAAAAAAAAAAAGAAAAGACCCCCCCCACTCCAACCCAAAACGAAGAAAACCAATAGTAAAAATATTAGAAGCAGCAGGTTTCCACCCGGCCTTCTGAAGTCACTGCTCAGTGGTCCCTGAGAGTCCCATAGGGGTCTTAAGTGTTACTGCAGAGTTATACAAAGTCTTATTTGTAGCAATGCAATCGAGACTATTACTCTTTTATTTTGCCTTAACCTAGCAGCTATAAAGGTTTTTGTTATTTGTTATCTGACTGTAGCTGGGGTCTAAGGAAAAGCGTCTACTTCGCAGGGTCTTTTCCTTCAGCAGGGCCTGTAGCGAGTTCTCTGTAGGCCTCTCTACCACGCCGGCTTGAGTCCAGGCTTAACTGTGACAGTGCTCTGCACTCCTGAATTACTGCGTGACTTTGCACGCCGGGCGGGTTCTTTAGATGTGCTGCATCTACAGGATGAATCTACTTCGGCTAATCTCAGGGATGAAAGATGGTGTTGAGTAGTGGCGGTCACGGCCAAGCCTGATGACCCGAGTTCAATCCTCAGGACAGGCGTAGTAGAAGAAAGCCAAAGCCTGCGAACTGGCCTCTCATCTCCACAAACGCTCTCTCCCTGCCTCCATCTCTCTCTATCTCTCTCTCTCTCTCTCTCTCTCTCTCTCTCTCTCTCACACACACACACACACACACACACACACAAAATAAATAAATAAGTAAATAGTGGCAATGGTGTCACACGCCTTTAATCCTAGCACACAGGAGGCAGAGGCAGGTAGATCTCTGAGTTCGAGGCCAGCCTGGTGTACAGATTCAGTCCCAAGACAGTCAGGGCTACACAGAGAAACCTTATCTCAATCCCTGCCCCATCCCATCCCCCCCCCAAAAAAAGATAAAAAGGAAAGAAAGGAACAGATTTAAAGATGCCTGGTATCAACTCTGAGAGGAGAGCATCACCTGCTTCGTCTACCAGGACCTCAGGCAATCCGGCAGCCCATTTGCTGAGGGAATCTGTTTAAAGAGGGCTAAGAAGAAGGACGTTTGTACGTGCAGACTCCTGAGCAGGTCGCTCCCTTTCCACTTAGGGAATCTCAATTTACGGGTGTGTGTGTTTAGCAAGTCTCTCTAGTCAGATTCCCAGACAGAGGTAACTGAGGAGCACTGAGTAGGAGCCCTGTGAGGGAAAGTGTTTCTTCTTAGGCCTCTCCATCTACCGCATCTAAAATGGCTGACCCTAGCAGAGCCTGGCAGTGCTCAGTTCCGGCACTGAGGGGGCAAAGGCAGATGGATTTCTGTGTGTGAGATCAGCGTGGTCTACGCCGTGAGTTCCAGGACAGTCAGGGCTATGTAGACAGACTCTGTCTCACTCCAGCACAAACTACCACCTCAGTACACATCCGCCCTGTTTGCTGATGGTTTGTATTTTTTCTATTCTTTAAAAAGAAAATCAAAATTTACATCAAGCATAGCAAATAAGTTTACTAGAAAGAAACAAACCATGGCAGGAATCACAGAGAACTCTTACGCAAAGAAACCAATCCAAACGTCCTAGAGTAAGAACAGCAGCGCAGGACAAACTTTACCATACTGGCTCTAGGGGCCAACTGTGACTGCTGACACTACAGCTATCCAGGGGCCACCATGGAACCTGAACTAAGAGGCACAGAGGACAAGGCTGCCCAGGGAGAAAAGACGCTTAGCCAATTGCCCCGCTGCGTCTGTCGTTCCCCTTCCGAATGACCAGGCATTGCTGGGGGTTCTCTTCATCCATCTTGATGAAAAGAAGGCTGTTGTCGGGTGTCCTTCTTTTCAAAGATGCGTAAGAACTTCAGCAAATTTTGCCCTTTTCTCAATTCTATGAAGAGCTCTATTTCACTCCATCCTCTGTCATCCTCCCATCCCATCTCCCCGACCCCCATCACTTTGAAACAAGCTCTGAGCTGTCCTGACTTGTCTTGAACTTACTCTGAAGCCCTGGTAGATCTTGGACTGGTGATGGTGATCCTTCCTTAGCCTCCTGGGCGGCTGGGATGATAAACATTGTTTTCTGTGCACACTGGTGTACACTGTATTTAAACGTGGTCTTTTGTTAACTAATGAATGTTAGATACTGTATCAAAAGCCAACAAATGTTGATGCTGGCCTGGGCTACTTAGTGAGTTTCAAAGAAGGAAAGGAGAAAGAGAGTGAGAGTGAGGAGGGAGAGAGAGAGAGAGAGAGAGAGAGAGAGAGAGAAAGAGAGAGAGAGAGAGAAACAGGACTGTTATACAGAGAAACTGTCTCAAAAAAAAAAAAAGAAAGAAAGAGAGAGAGAGAGAGAAAAGAAAAAAGAAAACCTGGTGTCAATGGAAGGCTTGATTTAGCTGTCCTTTCCATCTTGCTCTAGAAAGGACAAGGTAGATGGCACTGAGGGAGGGGTGGCTATTATCCCAGCTCCTCAGGATGTGAGATGGGAAAATTACAAATTCAAGGCCAGCCTGGGCTACGTAGCAAGTTTAAGACCAACCAGGATAACTCGATGAAAACTACTTTGAATATAAAGTGAAGAATGAGTTGGGAAGGGGGGTACAAGCGAATGGTAGAGTACCTGCCTAGCTGGTGCAGAGCTCTGGGCTCCAATCCTAGCACACACACACACACACACACACACACACACACACCAGCACGGCTACTCCCACACAAGAGAAAAGGCAGTCAAGACCTGAGCGCATCCTCTCTTCTCTCCTTCACCGGGACTCTTCGTCACCTCATGCTGTGAGTTTTAAGTTATAAACTACTTCTAGTGGGTCCCAGCCAGCGCTCTCAAAAATTAAAATAGGATATATCTTATCAGAGGTCAATAATAGAAATCACAGTTCTGTAATGGTGCAGTAAGTTTACTGTGTGCCTTCTAGGTGGCGTCAGTCTAGTTTTTACTATGCCAGTCATGGGAAAAGCATTTGGAAGCTTCCACAAAACCAAGAAAAAACTACTCTCTCCCTCATCCAATCAGAGATTAAATTTCTAAGCAATAGGCCAGGTAGTACAGACCTGAAATCTAGGTATCTAGAATGATCATGAATTTGACGTCAGAATGGACTTCACAACAAATTCTAGGCCAGCCTGGATGACATAATGAGGTCATCTCAAAAAAAAAAAAAAAGGGCTGGGTGGTGGTCTCAATAAACAAAACAAAACAAAACAAAAGAAGGTGGGGCTGTGGTGGTGTACTCCTTGAATCCTAGCAGGTAGCAGGTGGACCTCTGAGTTTGAGGCCAGCCTGTTCCACAGAATAAGTTCCAGGGCAGCCAGGTCTACATGGAGAAACCCTGTCTCGAAAACAAAACAAAATAAAAATGACAAAAAAAAAAAAAAAAAAAGAAAAGAAAATATTAAATTCCCTAATCGAGTATCTAAAGAAAAACTTAGAGCAGTGACCTAAGCCAGCTATAAATCTCCAGACATCTGTGTTGAGTTGCCCAGACCCGCGGGGGTGTTGACAGTGTGCCGCAGTAAACACTGCCCCACCCGCTCTGCCATAGCTAAACAGCCAGCTTCCACCACAGACCTCACGCCTCTGCGCGTCCTTTCTTCGGGCCATACTCCTCTTCTCCTTCGAAAGCTTCCTTACATCCTACAAGCACAGCCTCCGGCATTCCCTCGACCTCCTCTCCTCACCGCCCTGTGGAAGGAGTGCCTTCCACGAGCCAGTTGGCACGAACAAAAGCGACAGAGGTCTTGCTTCCAAGTAGCCCTGGGCTTGCCTTCCTGGGGGACAGGCAAGTAGGGCGGGATCGGAACGGAACCATCAGGGAGTGGTTGTGTGGATCTCGCAGCAGGCATGGCTGTTATCCCGAAGAAGACTGGCAGCTGCCAGAGCAGGCTGCGGTGTGAAACCAGGGAGTCAGCAGTGATTCCGAGGGGAATGGGTTGCAGTATCACAAAAAATGAGGGGAGTTGGGAAGTTCAGACAGTCAGTGAGGAAATGGTGGTTTCCCCTGTGCACGGAGGGAGCCAACTGCAAACATACTCTAGGGCTATGGCATGATATTTGCCTGCCCGGAGACTAAAGTGCAAGAGCTAGGAAGACTAAGGCTGCAGGTCAGCGGGCCCAGTGCTGAGTGCTGAGATTAAAAACACATGCCACCACCACCTGGCTTAGGCAAGTCTTGACCTCATAAAGATTCACCGACCTTTGCCTCCAGAGTGCTGGGATTAAAGGTTGATGACACCATGCCCACTTCATGCCCTTCTTTGTAACAGATTTTACATAAACCCCTTGAGAGGAAGAAATATGTCTGATTATTTTTTCAGGTTTTTTTGTATAATTTCATTACATTTGTTTTATATGTATGTATGTATATATATATATATATACACACACACATATATATACACATATATATATATATTTCTTTTCTCCTGGCATGGGTATTATATATACAGATAATGTAATTTGATCAGCTTCTCCCCCACTCATCTGACTCTTGACTGCTGTTGACAGCTAACAGTACCTTGGCATTCAATAAACATTGTTACGGAGTGACGTCATACTTGAAAACGGAGATATTGAATTTAGAGTTCTTTTTTGGGAAAAGTTAAGTCATGACGTCAGCTCTTTCACTGTCTTACACAGTCATTGGCATACAGGAATACTGGCCTATAAAAAAGGCGGTATAAAATGTGACCTTTCTTTTCATCTCTGTGATTATGATTGTTAGTTAATTCTACAACTGTTGTTGGGGTGTTCTCAACAACACAGAGCATCTAAAGCATGGGATATGAGGTGGTGCATGCCTATGATTCCAGCACTGGGAGGCAGGGGCTGTAGTCTGAGGCTAGCCTGGGCTAGATTATGAGACTCTGCCTTAAAACAAGCAAACATGGCTTATTCTATGTGCTCATTCATTCATTGCCAATTTTCCATTAAAGAAGGAATACTGACACTCACGTCTATTTTTCTGGTACCAGGAACTGAATTTAGGGCCTTGTACATATTGGGCAAGTACTGGATCACTAGGCTCCACCCCAGACCTCTTTTTATTTTTTATATTAAAACAGGGTCTCATTAAGTTGCCTTGGCTAGCCTTGAACTTGTGATCTTCCTGCCTCAGCCTCCTTAGTGGCTGAGATTACAGGCCTGGGACATCGGATAGGGCCGAGCTACCCTTTGAGAAACTTATGTCCTAGCTGAATGGTGGTGGCACACACCTTTAATCCCAGCACTCAGGAGGCAGAGGCAGGCAGATCTCTGTGTGTTCGAGGCCAGCCTGGTCTACAGAGTGACTTCCAGAACTGGCTCCATAGCTACTGGGAAGCCCTATCTCGAAAAACCAAAATAAATAAATAAATAAAAAGGAAAAGAAACTTATGTCCTTAAATCTGCTGGAAAACACTAAATAATGTTAACATGTTATAAAAAAAAATGTGAGATCTTGGGCTGGAGAGATGGTGCGGCAGTTAAGAGCAATTCCCAGCAACCACATGACAACTCATAACTATGTGTAATTCTTGTTCCAGGGGATCTGACATCCTCACACAAACAAACATGCAGGCAAAACACCATTGCACATAAAAATAAATAAATCTTTGCTGGATGGGGGTGACACATGCCTTTAATCCCAGCACTCAGGAGGCAAGAGGCAGGTGGATCTCTGAGCTCCAGGCCAGCCTGGCTCTACAGAGTGAGCCCCAGGCCAGCCTGTCCTTAAAGAACAACAACAAAGTGAGATTTCCACAACAGAACAAATGTAGTTCATAAAACTATATTATTCTTATAAAGGTATCCTATACAAATTTGCTAACAGTATCAACTCCTTAAAATAAAAAAGCATGAATTATGTCTTAATAACAAAAACAAAATACAGGCTTTCAAGTAGAAGTGCTTGAAATTCCTGTACTTAGGATACCAAGGTCAAATTCCAACAGTCATGATTGAACATGCCTATAATCTCAGCATTCAAAGAAGCAGAATGCTAACCAGAAGTTTAGGCCAGCCTGAGCTACATAGTGAAGTGGTGTTCAGGCCTGCTAAGAATTATATCCTGAAAACTGTCTCATAATAAAAGGATTGGGGGTAACAGCTCAGTGGGCAAAGGGCTTGTCACCAGCCTAGGACTTATGTGGTCAAAGGAGAGAACCAAATTTCTCCGGTATTCTTCTAACCTACACACACACACACACACACATACACACACACAGCACCATGACATACATGTATGCATATGACACACATGCACAAAATAAGTAAATAAATATAGATTTGGTTTTATTTTAAAGAAGTTGAATCCTAAATATAAATGAGCAACACACTTTATTTCCTTTTGCAGGGGAGGGAGGTTGAACACTTTGACTAAACAGGAATATAGAAATCAACAATTAGATCACACAGTAGACATTCATGTGGCTCTCTTAGTAAGAAAACTTACATGCCAGCTGGTGGTGGTTACCTTTAATCCTAGCACTTGGGAGGCAGAGACAGATCCTTTGTTCGAGTTCGAGACTAGCCTGGTTTACAAAGAGAGTTCCAGGACAGTCAGAGCAGTAAACAGAGAAACCCTGTGCCAAAAAGCAAAAAAAGAGAGAACTTTCGAAATATTGTCAAATTTTTGTGTCTCTATCTGTGCGCATGTGTGTGTGAAGGGGGTAGAGTGAAGTGGTGAGAGAGAGAGAGAGAGAGAGAGAGAGAGAGAGAGAGAGCGCCTCACGTAGCCCAGACTGGCCTCAGACTGCCTTGGCAACTGAGCATGGCCTCGATGCTCTTTTTCCCACTCCTGTGTGCTGTAGTTTGAGGTGTGCAGGGACCAGACCCAGGGCTTCAGGCATGCTAGTCAAGCATTCTGCCAAGTGAGCTACGTCTCTAGGCCCTCTCTTTGATATTTTTAGTCCATTCTATATGCTGACAATGGAGCCCAGAGCTGCGCAAGTGCTAGGCAAGTATCCTACCACTAATCTAAGCTCCAGCCCAGTACACTTTCTAACTTTTCTTTCATTCTGAAGACACATAAAACCACTTTTTTTTCAAGACAGAAGAGTATCACTGTGCAGCCCTTTCTGTCTTGAACTTCCTGTGTAGATCAGGCTAGTTTTCCAGCTTGCAAACGGCAGGCATTAGCACTGTAGAGTGTCCACACTAGAACTGCACATGGCCGGATACCGCGGCATCAGAACAACCACACTAGAACTGCACATGGCCGGACACCGCGGCATCAGAACAACCACACTAGAACTGCACATGGCCGGACACCGCGGCATCAGAACAAAAGAATCACCAGCGGGACAGAGCTGGGCCCTATAAAAAGGAGTAATTAAAAATAGAAGCTTCGCTCCCATGCATCCAGTCAGCCCAGTTCTGCTGGCCAAGGGCTTTAATGTAATGTGGGCAGTTAGCATTCCCTGGGCTCCGAGCCTGACCTGTCACATTGTCCTCTGCACAACAGTCCAGAAAACCAAGCAGGCAAGTATGTTTGTATTCATTTTTTTATTTATGCAGGTGGTAGTGAAAAACACAGGCAAGGGCCGGCAACATGGCTCAGAGGGTAAAGGCCCTTGCTGCAAAGCCCAGAGACCTGCATTCCATTCCAGAACCCACAAAGGGAGGGAAAGAACCAACCCCACGAGGATTAAAGCCGTGCGCTGCCACCACCCGGCTTACTCAAAGTTTCTTCACACTGTGTTCATCCTGTAACGGGATTCCTGTTATCCTGCCTTTAGGTCTGTTGCGCAACAAATGAGGTAACGGCAGCAGAATGGATGTCCCCATCAAGCCGCCCACTCTTCAGGCCACGCGGCCATCGAGACATGCTCTGTCAGGGCGGTTCTTTAAGTTTATGCAGCTCCAAAATTAGACTTCTAAGCAGCGGCTCAAGTTTGGGTCAGATACAAGGCATTTCTAACATACTGCGCCCTATCCTTCCCCCTTCAGCCAGTCGCAGAAGCTCCTGCTGGCATGCAGCCATGATTGGGACTCAACCCCTTTGTCATTGCTGCATGCTATAGTTGTCCCTCAAACAATGCCTACAAAATAAGACTTGTCTTTAAGGGAAATGATTTTTTTTTTTTTGAAGAACCCTGGAATGAGAAACAGTAAGCAACTGTACTTTGTCTAATTTTCAAAAAGCTAAATAGGAAACAAATATAAGTAAGGTTTGGGGCCGGGGAGATGGTTTAGTGGTTAAGAACACTTGCTGCTTCAATCCCAGCACCCACCTGCGGTGGCTCTCAACTGCCTGTAACCTCAGTTCCAGGGGATCTGATGCCTCAGGTCTCCATGGGCACTCAAACGCGTATACTACACACATACTGCTGGAGCTCAGACCCCAGAGCTCATACTTACCAGCAAGTGCTACATGCCTATGAGATGCTACATGTTACATACCTCTGGGGTACATGCCCAGCCCTTCCAAAGATCTGCTCCTAACTGCTGCCCGGTTTATGGTGGCAATCTACTCAAAGCAGTTTCCTTACCCCAGCATATTTCTGTCCTCTCAATAGATGCTATTAGCATATAATCAGCCTCCAGTTGTAGCAACTAAAAGTGTCAACCAGTACTGCCCAGTGTTGTCCAGTAAACAAAACCACCACCAAACCAGCCACTAGCCTCAAGCTCTCTCTATGGTTTCTTTACCACGAAGGACCCTGGTTAAAGCGAGCAGGCACCCCCTAGAATAAACACCCCTCTGATGGTACTCACGGGCTAACACTTCTGGACAGCTATGTGTCCTTGTCCGGCATGTGTAAAACTTAATTTTATTTATTTTTTAGACAAGGTCTTATTATAAAGCCCTAGCTGACCTCAAACTGAAATGATCTCCCGAGCAGGTGCCCAGACTTTGGATCTAACTGTAAAGCTCTCTATATGGATCTTCTGTAAGGCTAGGTAAGACTTTGGAAGACGAGACAGCACAGCGGTTTCACAGGTCTACCAGGGTACAGACTCAGGCTTCCCGTCTGTCTAGTGCCTGCTCTTCACTAGAGATGACCTGTGACCCACAAAACCCAGACTACCATCAGCGAGTTAAAGCTCATGGTTAGACAGCAGCAGCCTAAACTCTCTTCTGACAGACTCACTTTTTAGCCTCTTTGGGGTCTTGACACGAGTCACCTTTCCCTGTGCTTCCGTGTCTTACAAAAGCAGACGCCCACCACCACTTACAGCAGGAGATGTATTTGTTTATCTAAATTCATCATTAGACTTATTGGTTGTTTTTTTTTTTTTTTGAGACAGGGTCTGAGATATAACTCTGGCTAGCCTGCAATTTGCTTTGTAGACCAGGTTGGCCTTGAATTTAGAGATCTGCCCACTGAGTGCTAGGAATAAAGGTGTGTGCCACCTTATCTGCACATTTTTGTGTTGTTTTCTTCAAGACAGGGTTTTTTGTGTGCATGTGTGTAGCCTTCGTCGTCCTGGAACTCACTGTGTAGATCACGCTGGCCTCAAACTCCGCCTGCTTCTGCCTCCTGATGCTGGGATTAAAGGGATGCAACACCATCACCCAGCAAATTTTTCTTTTTGAAGTGAAGTCTTACTATGTTGCCTAGTCTGGATTCGAGTTTTATTTGCCTCCGCCTTCTAAATTGCTGGGATCACATGCATGGGCCACAATCCCCGGCTTCCACCACAGGAATTTGGGGACTGAACCAGGGCTTCACGCATGTGAAGCAAGCACTCTCGCTCCCATCCTCAGGCCCCTAGCACTGGGACAGTAAACCAAACCAACCAAGCCAAGCTATAAAATTATCAAAAACATTTTCAACCACCTCTAACTTAAAAGTGACGCTATATTTTTAAAAGGAAATTATTAAAATTTAACATTTGTTTACGAGTGTCGTATACCACCAGGCTTCACATAATTTAACACTTTTACAGAATGAGTGACGGGAACACTAGCACTTCCCAACTATGAGCCAATGTCCTGACTTTTGTTTCACTGTTCAAAAAATACACTTGAAGAGACTGTTTCCTAAGATGGGGCGGGTGGTCTCATTGTGTAGTTCAGATTGGCTTCAAATTCAAAATCCTCCTGCCTCAGCCTTCTAAGCACTGGGCACCCACTGCCCAGTTGAAGGAAAAAAAAATACACACACATACACACCCTCTTCCTTAGTATATTCAAATTATTTAATTTTGTCTTAGAATAGACATTTCAATTTACCAAATGAAACAATTCTTTTCTTGAAAAGCCTGCTCTTTGGTTTACATTTTAGTATAAACCCAAAGTGCTGAGCATTTGAAAGCTTCGAGAAGATGTGGTTTGTCTTGAAACAGGAGAAACCAGATACTGTTTATAACTTACATGAACAAGGGATTCAAAAAGTGAGCAGTTTTTGGAGCTGTTTCTCAGTCATCAGAAGCAAGGTTCCAGCTGTGACTGGGGTCCTGCTGATAGGCCCAGACCCCTCGTCACAGCCCTCATAGCTTCACACACATTAATTTTATTTTATTTACTTTTTTAAAAGATTCTTTAAATATTTATTTATTTATTTAATTTATTTATTATGTATACAATATTCTGTCTGTGTGTATGCCTGCAGGCCAGAAGAGGGCAACAGACCCCATTACAGATGGTTGTGAGCCACCATGTGGTTGCTGGGAATTGAACTCTGGACCTCTGGAAGAGCAGTCAATGCTCTCTCTTAACCTCTGAGCCATCTCTCCAGCCCCACATTAATTTTATTATTGTGGAGCAAGGTCCCCACCATCAGCTCTTGATAGTATGTTTGAAAAAAGCCCCAGTAGTGGGAAAAAAAAGCATATTCAGTCCCCAGTAATTTGTGTTCTGTCTTATTACAGAGCAAGAGCATGGGTACAGAAGTGAGATAAATACATCTAAATCACTATTTACACGTGGCGGACCAGCCATCACTGATCAAAGACAGCTCTATATACATTTGGAATTTCTGCTCTCCTGGCTGTCCAGAGCTCCAGCTATTTCGGCACTGAGCAACATTAAAACCAGCACTTGCAGGCTGCTCCAAGGCGACTTTTGCTTTTCACTTCCAGATGGAGCAATTGGCTCAGCTGGGCGAGTGACAACATATTCCAGAGTGAAGCTTTCTGACTAAACTACAGAATGTATGTCTATTTCTTATGTGGAAATCTGAAATGTTATTTCCATAATTGAATGTCGTGGGAAGTCTTAAAATTATTTCATTGTATAACCAATTTCTATAAATTTTTCCTTGCACATTGTAGAAACTTCAGTTACATTTGTAAACGAGTTGACAGACTTTAAAGGTAAAAAGTATTTTCATTCTCATTCTTTTTTCTGGATACAGGGGCTATGTATGTAGCTCAGGTTGGCCTTGAACTCTCTGTCTCAGCCGCTCAAGTGCCGCTGGGATTACATGTATGCATCACTACACCAATTTGATTTAGACATTTAATGAGATCAAAGAGGAAATAAAATAAAAAATTATGTTGTATCAAACATGCTAGGCTACTCTAGAAGCCTCAAGTACATTTTAATATTCAAATATTGGCGCTGTAATTCACCAGCAGTAACCCCCTGTCCATTTTGTCATTATTACCAGTTTTCCAAGTTTTATAAGGAATCAATAGGAAGCAAGTCTATTAATATTCATCCCCCTGCTGGGCATGGTGGCGCACACTTTTAATCCCCGCACTCAGAGGCAGAGGCAGGGGATCTCTGAGTTGGAGGCCAGTCTGGTCTATAGAGTGAATTCCAGGACAGGCTCCAAAAGTTATAGAGAAACCCTGCTCAAAAACCAAAAGCACCCGGGGATCCTTTCTGGTTTCAACAGTTATACAACTTTGTTTTGTGAGCCGTATCTAAAGTTCATACATTAGTACCTCAGAAAAGTACTCATCTACATTTAGTGTAATCATGACCTTTTTTTTTAATTAAAAATGAGGCCACTGCCGGGCGGTGGTGGCGCACGCCTTTAATCCCAGCACTTGGGAGGCAGAGGCAGGCGGATTGATGTGAGTTCGAGGCCAGCCTGGTCTACAAGAGCTAGTTCCAGGACAGGCTCCAAAGCCACAGAGAAACCGTCTCGAAAAACCAAAAAAAAAAAAAAAAAAAAAAAATGAGGCCACTGAAAAACAATGCAATGACTTTGAATTTCCCTATGCCGATTCTCTAAATCAAACCTTTAAAGACCAAATTGGCAGGGAAGATGGTCGAGATACATATTCCCCACTACCCCAAACATGGCTGTGCAGACACCGGCACTCAGTGAGCTTTAAGGTAATTCAACACTTAGAATCCAGCCAGCTGCCCCCAAATCAAAAGAAATGAAATGTCTTACAACAGGATCCTAACTCAATTTTAAGATGCAAAAAAAGACTAGATTTTTATTGAGATGGTAACCACCATAGCCTAGGCCGGCCTCAAACTTGCAGCAATCCTCCTGCTCTAACACTTCCAAGTTTTGGAATTTCAAGCCCAAGTTACTAGGCCCTGCTGGGGAGACTTCTAATACAAGTGGAAAACAATGTTCAGACCAATTGAAGCTGCTCTGCATTTAAGACGTCCCAAGTCATCTTCCTACCTGCACCGCGCATTCAGTTGTGAAGGGTCACGAAGTCAGGCCCTAAAATAAACAGAAAGGCTTTCCAGCTCAGTTCATAAGCCAATCAAGGTCATGGGCTGGCTCTTCATAGGGATCTACCATGATACCTATGTGCAGCTCTTACTGCGAAAGGGGAACTCTCAAATGCTTGCTCATGGCTTTTTTGTAGGAAAGAGGCAAGTTTTCCCGTGGCCAAACAAGAAACGGTGCTGCTGCTGAGCTCAATTTTGCAATCTACTCCAAACTTTGAATCTCAAATCAACACTGAGACTTTAAACAGGGTACGCATATAAAACTCACTCAATACTTTACATCTCAGCTCTTCTGTTTTCTTTTTAGAGACAGGGTTTCACTAGGGAGCTCTGGCTGTCCTGGAACTCACTATGTAGAGCAGGCTGGCCTCAAACTCACAGAGATTCACCTGCCTCTACCTCCCGGGTGCTGGGATGGAAGGCGTGTGCTACCACCGCCTGGTTTCTTTATCCCATTTTAAACCTTGGTTTTCCAGTGGATAATTCTGGTATGACATTTTTAAAAAAGCAGAAATAGCTGAGGATATACGTCATTGGTAGAGCATTTGCCTACTTCAGTGCAAGACCCTGGTTCAAGCTCCAGTAGCACAAAATAAACAGGGGAATACACAAAGGAACTAGTCACAACTTAAAACTTCCAAACATTTTGTCAAGATAAAACTATAAAATAAGGCATCGCAAGTTTTTATAAAAATCACTCAAAACCATTGTTATAATGTACTATGCCTTTCTACAGTATACTTGTAAATTGCTTTTCTGGTGGATAGGAAATGTGGATTGACTTTTTTAAAATCTTAATTCCTAAATTCTATGCATATTCATTTGGTCATACATAACAAGACTTTTGACTAGCCTGGCAAAAATAAGTTACTTAAATCCTTACCAGCCAATGGAAGCTGTGCCATTGAGTTACTAAAGAGCAGATTTAATATATAAACACAAAGGTTAGCCATCTTTTTCCTAGGTCGGGAATGTAAACAGAAGTTCACCACAGTTGTCTGTGTAGAGTTATTTATTAATTGTTCCACAATAGTACTAAAGTTCAAAACAAACCAAAGTACCACAATTAGTCTGAACCGAAGGAATGACAAAGAAGAACGAATTTCCAAAGATCCCCTTTGCCCTCTGGATCAACTGCCTACTAAAACTGTGCTAACGTTTCCATTTCCCTTGCTCCTTCCAAACTTGTTCCTTTTCCTCTAGACTTTAAGAACTGTTCCTTAATATACTCAACCCCTATCCATTCTTCCCTTACTCTCTAAAAACACAGAAAAAAAAAAAAAAAACCCTCACAAATCTTCTCCCTGGGAGTATAAGGTCTAAATCATCAACTTTCCCTTAGCTATTTATTTATACTTCCCAAGACTGACCCATTTCAAAATATAGCATATAAAATATATTTTCATGTCTTATCTCGCACAGTACACTTCAGCCCACGTGGGCTTTGAGGATAATCTTACTCCTGATCCATACATAAAAAGGCATGGGCCGGTTGTATATCTGCCAGCACATACCCAGAACCTGCTTTTACTTCCAGAATTGGCTAATGGTTATATTGCTACCATTTCTGTTGGTAGAAACACTGTCAAAGCCCAAGCACCCGCAAGGTGAGAAAGGGTGCAAAGAACTCCAAGTTCTACACGTGTGCTCTTTGACACAGCAAACAACTTCAAGCCTTTATAGAACCTCAGTGTTTCCCACAGACGGTGAGGAAATGAGCTGCAGATGAAGAAATTTAGAACTGGATACATTTCAGGCATTAATCTTTTATTTGTACAATAAAATCTCAGAAAATAGGCATCTTCTAAGGAAGGAATTCTTAATAGGTGTCCATGTATGTAAGATGTAAGACATGTGCTTGCTGACTGACTTGCAAACTATTTTGTGTAGATGTACTTCCACTAATGTGCAGTCAGGGAGGCACTGAGTCTACCAAGTGCCCAATCTAATCTGTGAACCCCAAACTCTTAGACAGTATTTCACTGCATAAGCTAGAAAGCTAGTAATTTAGAATCCTTCCAGGCCAGTCTAGTCTACGGAGTTCTGGGCCAGCCAGGGCTACACAGAGAAACCCTGTCTCAAAAGACAAAAATTAGAACCTACGCCAGCCAGTCACACTTAAATATATTTTGAAGCAAAACAAAAAGCAAAGCAGAATTTTAAAAGTATATGATCTCATAAAGGCAATGTCTTGATTAAAACTAAGTAGTCTCAAGTTCTCTATTTTTATTTTTAAAATCAAGGGTAAGTAAGACAACAGAATCCCAAGGCGCTATCTTTAATGCTGTGCATTCCAAATAATAAATTAAGGACATAAAAAAATAACATAATTCCCCTAAAACTCCATAGGAACTCTAGCATCTCAGAGGGCACAAGCAGATAATCAGCTGCCCAGACCCTGACACCACAGACAGCAGCTCCAGCAGCTAGGGACCCATCTCAGCACAGTCCTGCCCTGTGTCCTGAGAACTAGCTCGAGTCGGTCTGTATCTGCCGAGACCATGAAGACCACGAAACGCAGAAAATGATAGCCTTTGGAATGTTTTACTCTAAAAATAGTTTGTAGTTTTCTTTTTCCCCTTCTCTGTTCAGGGAAGTTCTGTTCAACAAGAACCTATGAGTTTAGAGGTTAAGGTTTATACATGAGGTTAGCAACTCAAATAGTCACCCAGTCAGGCTTAAATGTCACTAAACCTAATTATAAAATGCTGAATATCAAGGGATGAAAACAATATTAAAGTGGACAAGAACATCTGTCTAATAAGTTAGTGCAATACATGAAATCTGAGGTAGATATTTGTATGTTTGCATACTTAAAAATTTAAGCACATTCTGTTCTCATAAAATTACCTCAAATTACTGATCAGTAACTGCTTGAAGAGCAGTCCCCACTGTACACGAATCTCAACATAAACCACCGCAGTGCTCACTACCTCACACCTAATGCCTCTTTTTGAGACACGGTCTCATGTAGCCCAGGCTGGCCTCAGACCTCATTAGGTAGCCAGAGATGACCCTTAACTTCTTATCCATCTGCCTTCACCTCCCCAGTGCGTATCAGGCAGAGCTGGCTAACGTGGTTTGAGGGACAGAACCCAGGAGCCTTGTGCATGCTGGGAAGAACTCTATCATCTGAACTACCTATATTTCCAGCCATACATGGTCTCATGCCTTAAAAACAAAAGCCGTTGATGAAAATGATAATATCTGTATATACTCCATAAAAGGAAAACAAAAAGGCAGGTAAGCAGGTTTTAAAATTCTTATCTGTTTGAGCAAAAACAAGCTCTTCAGGGAATCAAGTAACTGGAGTCATCTTAGATTGAGTGAAACTTCCTTCTGCTTAGTACTTGACTCCAAGAAACCAAGTGTGGGAGTAACTATGGCAAAACAAACTATCCTGCCTTCTAATCGCAAAGGTCCATGCTTACCTTTACTATGATATGATACTTACGTATCATCACACACATACGCACAGCCTCAGAGCATTCTACTACCTTCAGTATGCTCACTCCTAGTCCGTCAATATCCATGCCACTAAACCTACAGCAGTTTTCTAAACACTTCAAAAGACGCGCAACTTTTTCTTTTAGATAAGGTCCCATTGTGGCCCTGGCTGGCCTGAAAATGTAGACCAGTCTGATTGTGAACTCAGAGATTCACCTGCTTCTGCCTCTGCCTCCCCAGTGCTGGGACTAAGGGCATGGTCACCATATTCAGCTTCTTTTATCATTTCAAGTTAGTATTTACTTCAAATACCTTTAGTGCATCTTCTATATTACAATTTCACCTTTTCCTTCTAATACCTATGCTCTCAATTTCTTAACATGTTAGCTGCAATTTAGCTTTTTTCTTACTAAAAATGCTCAAGACCATTTTAATCCATCATTCTGTAATTTTATTATAACCCTTTGAGGCAAAAGGATATATAACACCTTGAGCCAAAATATTGCGTTATGATTTTAAATAAAGCCTCAATAAATATCTCCCTAGTATAATATTTAGGATGGTTAAACTAATATCAATATAGTATTAATTTACATATTACGATTTCTATTCCTTATATTATTGTGCACCTCAAACAAAATAGTCAATGCATTTTCATATAAACCTAGAAAGACAAAATACATTAAAAATACAATAAAAATGCAAGCTCCTAACTTACAATTTATACCATTAATGTGACTAGTTTATGAAATGTAATCCACAGAAAACTGAAAAATATGACTAAGTGATATCTCCTTTCTTCAATTTTGTGATTAACAGGACTTTTATTGGTAGTAAACTAGAGCAAACAATCAGAATAATACATATGTAGTATTCAGTACACACAATAAAAGTTAAAGAAATTCAAAACCTGTATAAAACAAAAGCGAGCGAGAGAGAAATCATACAGCTTAAGAGATACAGGGGTAAAGGTCCTCGCCATCCTTAGATCACACTTGTCTCTGTACCCAATAGAACTTACTGCACTTAATAAGACATACAGACATTTTAGTACTGAGTGTATTAAAAGAATTAAACACATTTTCTAAGAATCTTTCAATGACAAGTTGGTAGCCTTTAGCTAACTAAAGCCAAAGGAAGGTGGGAAAGGGAATTAACTAGTATTTTGTAACCATTTTTAATAATTTCTTATTTTCAAAACACTGCTTTTATAACAGAAGTGTTTTACACTTGCACAATATTAATTACTTTATTATACACGGAAGCCTGTGGTAGGCTGATTACACAATAAGACTGCAAACAACCAGTGGTACTTTTCTGACGTCAGAAGAGTTCATAAGACTGAAACATCACCAAAAGTACATAAAAAACTCATCAGCATAAACATCAAAGTACATTAAAAAATATAATCAGAAAAAAATACAATTGCTAAAAAGTGGTTTAGAGCAGAGCCACTGCCTATCAGTAGCTTCAAATGGCAATTAGCGTTCATAGCAAGTTTTGATGACTTTACAAGATCCCTGTACAATACTGACTAATACACCCCTTCAAAATGTACATTAAAGGCTGCAATTTCACAGAGTTCTGATGTCACTAGTAAATATATACTCTTATCTGTTAGACAAGCTATGCTACCAGGTGGAATTACAACCCTTTAATATCTATAGCTTGTACATGGAAATCTGTATTGGGCTTGTTTTTTTAAAAAAAAAAGGTGAATAAACTAAATACTATTGTTTAGTATTTAGATGCCATAAGACATATAAAATGCATAATCAATCATCTACTAGATGACAAATCACTCTAAAATTGAAACCATCACGACAGGGAGAAGGAACAAGAAGGCCTAGAACTTTAAGAGGAAGTTAAGAATAAGTACCAAAAAACCAGAAGTGAAGGTGGCACGTAATAGCACAAGTGAGAGAATGCTTTTAGGCCATGTATAATGAATAATGCATACCCCTAATTTCAATGTATTACGCGAATCCAACTTACTTTCTAATACTGAAACCAACCAACCACTTGGGTTTTAACACTGTACTAGACATTAACAGAATCACTTAATGGAATTACAGCCTTGTTATAGTTGGATAAGGAGGGTGCTTCCCCCCTTCTTTCTTTTATTAAAGCTATCATTCCAGGCTTTGATCAAAGATCCAAGAATATTTGCTCTACCAAGCTGGAATGAATGTGGGTTTGGAAGTTTGGAGTACATTTAAAAGCTGCAACAAAATATAGGTAGCCAACAATCTCAGAATTTTGGATCAGCCCAGACAGAGATAGCATTTGAAATGTTTTCGATCCCTTACTTAAATGATGAAACGTATATTCTATCAGCCCAGAAGGAGCAATCTGAAATGTTTAAGATCCCTTAACTTAAACAGTGAAATGTGTATCATACTATTTGTAAATTGGATATTCCATTACGGTGATAACGTACAGAATTCCCATGCGTTATTACACTTTCCTGAGAGTAAAGCAATTAGAATAACCTTAATCCTAGCAACAAAGTTTTTTTTTTCTTTTTTTCTTTTCTTTTTTTTTTCCTGTAGTTTTTGTTTTTTTGTTTTTTTTTCATTTAAAACTTTTGGGCTATTCCCTGACAATCTATACATGTAAATTTGATTGCTAAACATTGTCACTTTGAATGTCAAACTATTTTTAATCTATTGATTTTGATTAAAAATCATAATACAAACAGCTAAAATCACACTAACAAAATAAACTAAATATGAAAAGTTGCATTGAAAGGGCATTACATTATTCTTAATAGGATCGTGTAGAAACATTCCAATGGCAGTGTTCTCAAAATAAAACAAAATTACATTAGAAGACTCCCAGCCTGGTCACTCTTGAGACCTTACCTGTAACTCTGGCTGGTGGGTGTCTTTACTCTTGTACTACATGGCTCACTTACATCAGACATCATATTTGTATACCCTGAGAAATCTGACACTGAAGTCCTTACTCTATGGTCCACTTCTCCATTAGAGTTAGTGATAAAGGTCATTGGCACCCTGCTGCCCGACTTAAACTGAGAACCAAATGCTTGTGCAAAGTTCTCAATCTGGTACGTTGTTCTAGGCTCTATGTCTTTCTGAGGATCAATCTGGCTAGCTAACTCCTGAGATGGAATCTGAAAGCTTGTTGAGGACTCTAAATTTTTCTGTTGTTCCTTCTGGCTAGTCAATTTCTGAGATGTGGACTGGAAGGCTGACGATGTCTCTAAGTTCTTCTGAGAATCTATCAGATCATCCAGCTCCTGGGAAGGTGTCAACTGCTGATGTGTAGCATCCAAAGCAGATAAATAAAGACCTGGTTGAGATCCAAACAACATCCCAAAAGGAGGCTTTGGCAATGAAGATGGCAACACTGAGGTAACAGATTGGCCAAAACCACACTCCAAAGGAGATGTAGTGTATATCTGTTTTTCTGGAAACAAAGTGTGGTTGTGGAGAGGTGAAGACAAACTGACAAATTGGAAACCGTGTCCAAGAGTAAAACTTGCATTAGTGGATTTTTCAAAAGCCTGTTGGAGGTATTTGGAATATTCTTGTAACATGCTTGTTTTATCATTTGAAGGTGTTTGGGTGCCTGGGCTCAGATTTTCTTCTTGAACCAATTCTGAGTGTTCTGAGGTGTGTAAATCCACTCGTGGCTCTGTTAAACTGAAGGGATCCTCCTTCTGCGTTTCTGATTTGCTGGAATACTGATCCAAAATACTTTGTAAAACTTCGTCAGGAATTCCAGACTTGTCATGACAAGACTTAATTTCAGCATTTAGAGCTGAGGAGTCTATAAGTGACAATGGGGCCTCATTGTCCAAAACACTGACACCTGCAGACTGAATGACTGTCTGTTGGGAGACCATGTGTCCTACGTTTATAGAAAAGGCACTGTTGCTGCTGGCAGTTGGTAAGTATCTTCTCTTCTTTGAAAACTGCATGGCATCATCATAATTACTACTTATCTGACCTTGTTTGCCACTTGTACTTTGGAGAAGACCAATGGTCTCCACACTATTATTCGAGACTATGCCAAGTGAGCCACTTGGTTTACCAGACAAGGATTTCTGCCCAACTACATCTGGTAGTGGAGACACAAAATTAAGGTAGCTTTTATCTGTATTCTTTCTGCTTCCTTTCTTAAAGATCAATTTTGGCACCCTTTTCTGTAGTTCATCTATTCCCGTGCCAATTATGCCTCCACTGGTAGACACCGTAGGCATTTCTACTGAATAACTCTGCATGTTTATATTGTTTGACATTTGTGAGTCATTTGTTTTGCCAGTCTTGTGTTCCTTATTTTCAATGGCTATGCTTTTTGACTTCGATTTTCTCCTTGAAGAACTTGTATTTCCCTGAGACAGCACAGCCAGACTACCCATATTACTATGGTTGGATGACCCAGGTTCTGCACTAGCGGCCCCCTTTGCTATGGCTTCACCACACGTGCGCCTGTGCTTCAGCAATCTGTCAGTCCTTGAAAAATACTGTTGGCAAGTGTCACACTTATATGGCTTTTCTCCACTATGTGTCCTCTTGTGTCTCTCCATATGGTACTTCTGAATAAACTTCATGCTGCACTGATCACATCCAAAGGGTTTCTCTCTACTGTGAATTTTCTCGTGTCTCTGCAGTAGGTATTTCTGAATGAAACCCATACTACACTGGCTGCACTGGAAAGGCCTTTCTCCCGTGTGAATGAGGACGTGTCTCCGCAGGTGATAGGAGCTCCGGAAAGCAGCGCTACAGTGATCACAGATATGAGGTTTCTGACTTGGGGAGAGGACGGCACCTTCTCCATCTCCAACCAACGGTTTGGAAGATGCACTTGGCTTCCTCTTGGCTTTGATTCCCTGAGATTCTGGCTTTGGCCTCTTTGCCTTTTTGACGTTAGTGTCCTGCTTTGGCTCCTCGGTGCCATGGTCATCAGTCCTGCTACCGCTGCTCAATAATACATCACGGTGGTGCTGGGCTGGTTGCTGCTGGACATGCTGGTGGAGAATACTGAGGTCTTGGATGACGCCGTGGCTCCCCCCTTCCCCGCCTCCTAGGCCCGGTGATCTCTCTTCGGCCCCAGCGAACAGCCCCCCATAGTGGTGGTGGTGGTGGTGGTGGGGCTGCTGCTCCTCGGGATCCGCGGGTTTCTCCTGTTTGATGCTCACCAAGGACTGCAAGAATCCCCAGGAGGTCCTCTGCGAAGGGAAGGCCGCGGCTGACGCCGCCGGCTCCTTCTTGAAAGTCATGTCCGGGGCTGGCGGAGGGGGGGGCTCTGCGGCCGGGGCTGCGGAGGTAGAGGAGGATAACACGCACTGCGGGGGAGGGGCGGCCGTCCCCGCCGGCCGGGTGAAGCTGGTGACCGGGGGGAGCCGGTGGTTAAACATAACCATACCCTGGGGAAAGGTGTGCTCCATCTCTGCTCTCCTGCCGCCGCCGCCGCCGCCGGAGCTGCCGCCGGAGCCGCTACCACCGCTACTGCCGGGACCGCCGCCGCCGCTGAGGAACCCGCTGCCGATTTTCATACCCCGGAGGAGGCCTGGCTGCGGAGAGGAGGGAGAGGAGGGAAGAGGGGGAACGGCGGTAGGGCCGGGCCCCGGGCCGGGACCACCGCAGCGTTTGGGACCCGCCGCGCCGCCGCCCAGCCCGCACCGCGCCCGGAGCCCGTCCGCAGCCCCGCTGCCTCCGGCTCGGCACGCTCAGCCCCGCGGCCTTCCTAGCCGACCCCGCGCCCGGCCCGGCCCGCCGGCCACACTTACGGGTTCCGCCACCGCCGCAGCCGCCGTCGCCTCCAGTTAATAAAAATAACGCCGTCCTCTCCACAATGGAATTAAAAGCCTCCCCGCTTCTGCGCAGCCGCGGCGCGGTGTCTGCCGGGAACTCCTCGACCGGACCAGAGGGGAGCTCTACGGGCTCAGTGCGCCTGCGCCGCAGTTTCCGCCTGGCCGGCCTGTCAATCAAGGGGGCGGTTGGGCGGAGCTGCTGGGGGCTGGGCGGGAGGGGCGGGGACTTAGAGCCCGACGGCGGAGGGGCTTCCGCAGCGGGGGGACGTGATTGGTGGCTGCGTCGAGGGGCAGAAAGTGGCTGAGGGTTTCTGGGGGAAAAGACGCTCTGGAGGTGGAACCCGAGGGGCGGGAAGTCGGGGGACGCCTGGAGAGCGTGTTGCAGCATGGCGTGGGAGCCGCAGAGAAAGGGGTTTGCAGAAGGTGGAGAAACTGAGTACTGAACTTTGACATTTTCTTCCCTTAAGGGTTTGAGATCTAGGTACTGAATCAAAATCAAACCTAGAAAAGGAGTCCTTGAGGCACACGTGATTCTGTCTGAAAGCTTTATCCTCGTGATAGCATTGATAACAGGTACCTGTTACTCCTTCCTATCAAATGGGGCGGTAATAACGCGAGCCCTTGCCTCTACTGGGGAGGAGCCTTTGAGGTACCGTTGAAAAAAATTGTCTCACTGCCAACCTACCTGAAGGCTACAAAAGGGAAACCACGTGTAATCCCAGGTGCGGCCATCCTGTAAAACACGCCCACGCATACTTCATCATCAGGTGGTATTTAAATGCCCAGTCATCTGAGTTTCCTTGCCGCGTTGGTTGTTCTCTAGCCTCATTTGAAAATTTTGACCATTGTTATTTTCTAAGCTCTCTGCTAGGATACATACCCCACCCTCCCGACCCTTTCAGTACAGAATGCCGGGAGGCTCATGCAAAATTATTCATTTGGGCAAAATTAGGTAAAATCTTGAAATTAAAGTTCAATAAGCCTGGTGGCGGTGGAGCACACCATTAATCTCAGCAGTCGGGAGGCAGAGTCAGGCAGATCTCTGAAGTCAAGGACAGTCTGGTCTACTAAGCGAGTTCCAGGACAGCCAGAGCTGTTACACAGAGAAACCCTGTCTAATCAAAATAACAAAAAAGTTCTACCAACAAAACCAAATGATTACTTATTAATGCCTAATAATGTATAAAAAGCACTCATTTTCACAGTGTGTATGCAAGCATCTACACCAGCATCTTTCCTGGGAGTATTTATACATCACTGACATTCTTGTAACCTTTTTTTTTTTTTTTTGAGACAGTGTTTCTCTGTAGCTTTGGAGCCTGTTCTGGAACACATTCTGTAGACCAGGCTGGCCTCAAACTCACAGAGTTCCACTTGTTTCTGTCTCCCAAGTGCTGTATTTAAAGGCGTGCACCACCACCACCCGGTTGTGTGTTTTCTTAAAGAAACTACATGTCCGTTTTTTCATGGTGTTTCGCTAAATGACTTCTTGTAATTAAATATCTTCTCTGAGAAATTTCACAATTAAAACCATAAAGACTGTTACTTACTAACACAGGCCTCTGAGTCTGCCTGGAAAAGTTAAGAACTGTATTTTATGGGTTGTTTGATGAGGCACTGTACCTTTCTAACCCCATGCAACTGCATTTAAGGATTTTCCGAAACTGTCAAGTATAGCTAAGTACTAAACACTGAAAATTCAAAAACTTCAGGCAGTAATAAACTATCAGTCAGTGCCAGTGAGAAATGAGGCTGTCCCTTTATTCAGGGTGCCAGTGTTTTTAATAGTAAGCTGGGATGCATATAAGCTAGTCCAAGCATGAAGGGCAGCAGGACACTCAGATGAAAAGCCAGCTTTGTCCCTCTGTTATCAAGATAAGAAACCTGTCATTTCTCTCATTCACTCTGTCAGCCTTGAGCTACTCCTAGCAGACTAACTCTGGGTTGTACACCCCATCTATCAAGAAGATGAAAAGACCCTGTAAAACAAAATGGAGGGAGAAAGCTGTTAGCGCTAATCATTCCAGCAGTGGAAATGCCTGAAATAAACTTTCCTGGGAACAGACCAAAGAAGACACACTTCATCAAGGGCGATTTAGTTTCCCATTTTTCACCATTATAAGCTGTACCTTGAGCATTTATATGACAGCACACCAGCACATCGCTTACACTGGTTGTGCTCGTCAATTCTTTAGAGATAGAAAATAAAAAGAGCATCCAACTACATAGAATTGTCATTAGGAAAATCAGTATATCAGTTTCTGGAAGGTAGCCAGATGATAAAAAAAAATTCAAGTCAGGATATTATCAAAGTCAAATCAGAACTAGCACTAGACACTGATATTTCTAATCACTGTTTGAGGCCGCGGCAACTTTGGTATATTTGTTAAAATCTTTGATGCTATATAACTGGAAAATAATTGAAAGATTAAAACACTGGGGGTTAGGAGCACAGTTCAGTAGTGCTGTGGTTGCCTTTTGTGCGTAAGGCTATGGGCTACGGGGAAAAGTAGCCAGCCTCCTTCGAACCCTCAGAACTAACGAGATCAGCTTAGATAACGGGGCTGTAGATGTAGTTCAGCAGTTAAGAGCACCTGTTGCTCTCACAGGATCCTGCAGGCAGGCACATGGAGCACATACATGGATGCAGACAAAACGTCAGACACTTAAGATGAATAAGTCTTTCAAAGAAGACCATCAGTGTGAACTGTCTGTTTGAAACAGAGTCTCATTGTATAGTCAAGGCTGGCCTAAAACTCCTGTTCTTTCTGCATCTGCCTCCCAAGCGCTCAAATCACACCCAGAAGTATGAATACTTTTTAAAATAACACTTAAATTTTAAAAAGATTTCATTTGTTTGAGACAAGACTTCTCTATGTAGTCCAGGTTGTTCTAGAACCCACAGAGATCTGCCTGCCTCTGTCTTCTGAGTGCTGGGATTAAAGAAAGACATGCTTTACCATGCGCGTCTAAATATCACTCTTGAACCTGAAACTCTCAGGCCAGGAGCTGTGGCGCACGCCTTTAACCACAGCACTGGAGACACAGAGACAGGCAGATCTCTGTGAGTTCAAAGCTAGGCTACATAATGAGTCCAAGGCCTGCTAGCACTGTATGGTGAAACTGTCTCAAAACAGACAAAAACCTAAACATTTTAATCTATAAAAGTGAACAAAACTAATCTGCCAGTAAGATGGTTCTGCAGGTAAAGGCACGCTAGCTAGTAACCTGTCTTCCACCAATAATTCCCTTTGCAATCATATGTATATGAGTGTGTGTGTGTATACATATTGTACTGTGTATGTGTGTGCCACAGCGGCATGTGATGTGACAGCTGCAGGCAGTTCTCTCCTTGTACCGCGTGGGTTTCCTGAGTCAGTCTTGGGCTTATGACCAAGAATCTTTATCCACTGAGTCAAGTCACTAGGCCCAGGTCACTCAAATTTTATTGATGAAGTAGGACTATTTTTCTTTGTGCAATAAATTAATTTCTCAGTCAAATCAAACTTCTTGGATGTTACATAATCCACATGATGATGTCTGAATTAGAAACTCAGCTGTTTGGATAAGATCTATAGTTTGAAAATCAAATAACTCTTCTATGACCATTCATATAATTTATATGGAATTTTTTTTATTTTTTATTCTTTTGGTTTTTCGGGATAGGGTTTCTCTGTAGCTTTGGAACTTGTCCTGGAACTAGCACCTGTAGTCCAGGCTGGCCTCAAATTCACAGAGATCCACCTGCCTCTGCCTCCTGAGTGCTGGGATTAAAGGCATGCACCGCCGCTGCCTGGCTTATATGTAATTTTTAAGGCTAGTTTTTTTCTAAAGGAAGGGTTAGGAGAAGATCATGTTTTCCCTCATGTCCTGGTAAACTGGGCAGAACATGAGGCCAACCCAGAGTTCTTCACTGCGCTCTGTCTCTGTTACCTGTTTTAAATCGTAATGTAGTTAACCCTCTCCTTTTTGAAAACAGGATCTAAACTGAAAATGGATTTTGAATACAGGTGGTTCCAATCTCAGCTTTTCTTTTCCTCTTTGGCTATTCTTCCACTCGACAGACTTTACACATTTGAGAAGACCCCATCTGTGACTTCCACACACTGTCAACAAGTCTGAAACTCACGCCAGGGGTTCTGCGGCTCTCTTGAGGCATCTCCCTGGTGCTGCCATGGCAGTGGGGCAGTATAACATTAAAGATAGTTCTCATCTGTGTGTAGGCCCCACACAGGCGGAATGTTCCCCACCACGTCAGCAGCTCCTGGAGTTCCGGTCGTGTGCTGACATCTAACTGTGCAGATTTCATAAACCCTAGTGCTGCAAATGCATCTCTTCTCCGTGGATGGAACCAAATAGGAACATCTGGACATCAGCATCTGGAGTCATAGTGATTAGCTGCATTTTCACCTGGCAGAGAAAAATACCTTTAAGAACAGCTGGAGGGAACCAACTGCCATCTTAACTGGCACTGAGGTTTCTCGAGCTCCCCCACCAACATTCTGTCTTACAACACAGTGCCACATTTCCAGAGTGAAAGAGCCCTCACACTTGAAGAGTGCCTCCTGCCAGGAAATCCAATGGCGTGTCCATCCAGGGTCCGGATGTGCCAAGACATAAATAACTTATGCATTTACTAGTTTCCTCGGCATTTTAGTGACAAGAATTGATTGACAGGAAGCACCCAAAGTGTAGCCAGATTCCTGTGAGCAGGTGTGTACCTTGTGAGTAGGAGCCAGGACTAGGAACAGAACACCGGAGCCACATCTACTGTACAGGCGCTAAATACAGCGCTGTAAGGGAAAGGGGAAAAACACACCGTCTCTTTCTCACTTATCTGTGACGCGCTGGAAAGCCAGGCAGCTCTGTTCTTGTTTTCACGGTTGCAGAAGGCTGCTGGGCCACGGCTGTAATAGTCAGTGACTGATGGGAGTCTGTGATTTTGTTTTTCTTGATTACCCTGTGCTTCTGTGGTCCATTTCACGACTATTGCAAAGCCAGCATCTCTGAAGTGATAACACGTTCTTTCTGGACGACACAAACAACAGGGTGGTGGCCCTGTGTGTGAGTAACATAAATAATGCTAATGTATGGATAGCTTTCTCCTTGCACTTGGATTTACATAATTCCGTTTGTTCCTCCTAACTACCGTACTGCCAAGTGGGCGGCACAAGCACTGCTAACTTAATTTATGAAAGGAGGAGGCTTTGAGGCTCACTCCAGGTATCACAACACTGACAGGTTGGCAGAGCCTTTGCCTCCTTATGTAAGGCTCTTTCCATGCCTTAAATAGACCCGTCCACGGTTTTAAGTCACCAGCTTCAAAGGAATGGAATTGGTGGGACCCTTAAATTTAGGCTTGTGGAGTTGGGGGTGTAGCTGAGTCAGTGCAGTGAACACGGACAAAGCCCTGGATTTGACCTCCAGCACCTCACAAGACCAGATGTGATGGAACAGGCTTGTAATTCCAGCGCTCGGGAGATGGAGGCAAGAGGACCAGAAGCTAAGCCTATTCTTAGCAACATAGCATCTTTGAGGCCAGCCTTGGCTACATGAGACTCTGTCTTAAAATAAAATAAAAATTATAAGACATAAATAAATAAATATCAGGCTTACTAAAAGGATATTATAGCTGGATGTGTTGGCTCATGCCTATAATCCCAACATCAGAGGGGACTGGAGGTTCCCAAGCTGAGTATAACCCTGGTTACATAAGAAAGTATAGCCCAGCAAGACCCTGTTTCAAAAATAATATTTTTAATTGGAGGAAAGAAAAGCATTGTGTAGGTTTTTTGTTTTGTTTTCGCTTATTTGTTTTTTTCCATTGTGCTTGTTTTTCTTTTGTTTTGCAGCCCTGGGAATCCCTCCAGGCCCTCAAATGCGCTCAGCAAGTTTTGTCCTCTGCATTAGTCCAACTCTTGACCTGCTGAGATAGACTCTTACTATGTAGTCCAGGCTAACCCGGAGCTCGCAGTCTTACTGCCTCTTGCCTCTGCTTGCCGAATGCTAGGATCATGCTACCACAGCCAGCTTGCCTTCTGTTTTTGCAAGCACTCTCCCCGCTCCAGCTCAGCCTTCACTAGCTGGCTTTGAGTTCCCAGGTCTTCTTCCTTTGCCTTCCGTACCATGTGAGCTGAGTCACCTCAAAGTCGGCGTAGTTCACAGGGTCAGGGGCTCAGGGGCCATTAATACTTCAAATAACCCGGCTTTCCTTCCAATCTAGCAAGCAAAACAGGAAACATGCTTTGTAAGAGTGACTCTTAAGCTATGAGCCAGGTTCTGTCTTCTGTTCTTTGCTTGTGAATCCTCGTTCAGTGATGTGTACCTTCCAGTTGCTAGGAAACACTTCCCATCAAAGACTGCTAGGTACCCACACAGTCAGATATTATCATCATTTTCTGAATTTCTTTGAGTTGTTTTGTTGTTTGTTTTTGAGACAAGGTCTTACTCTGGAGCCTAAGCTGACCTTAGGATCGGGTTGATCTTACCATCCTTCTCCCTGCCTCATCTTGCAAGTACAGGGATTATCAGCCTGTTCCACCACACCCAGGATCATTTACTGAATTTCTTTGACTGTGCGGTATCTCTTTATTCTTTTTTATCTTTTAAATAAATCATGTTCCAACCTACTTTCTATAGGTAGTTCCTGTTGGGGGCCACATCTGATGGGAACAAGGACATCAGTGCACAAGTCTGTACATTTGGAGTGTTTCCTTTAAGCTCTGGGAACAGAGGCAGAAAACTCGACATTTAAATGCCCTACAACAAAGGGATGGGTGAATAAACTGTGCTACCTCCATCCCTGGTAACATCCCAGCTAGCACAATGGGTTAAGGTTGTGTTTAGCTACGTAATGTTAAATGAAAAAGATAAATCAGAAAAGAGACAAGGATGGTATATGTTCTCATTTAGCTATTGTGGGGGGGGGTCATCAAGGTGCATGTGTGGAGGTCAGAGGTCAATTTCTGGGAGTCTCTTCTCTCCTGTGTGGGATTAAGCTCAGGTCTTCAGGCATTTTGGGACCCTTTGTACTCACCTTTATAAAACAAAATCATGTCCTGTTCTCACTCCAGATCTAAAAGGGTAAACAGGGGAAGGCTACACAAAGATGCTCACCAAAGAGGGCCACTGGCTTCCTAGTGGGAAGTACAAGAAGGGAGGAGGCAAGCCAGAAACAAGCAAGCCAGGAAAACTAAAGAGACCACTGTTAACAATCTAAGGACAAGTGCATCTCATGCTTTGTTTCTTGCTCCCCTAAATCCAGAAGGCAGCATCTGTACCTGGATAGGGATCTAAATATGCTAGCTCCTAGCAGTCACAGGACACTGGTCCCAAAATACCCTCCTTGCTTAAGGAGCTCCCCTGCAAAATGCAATACCAGGACCTGACAACTGAGAGCCAAGTGATTCATGAGGTGGGTGGGGCATACCATATGGACAGAGGAGGAATATCACATCTAGGACGGAATGGCTCAAGGGATTTCATCACACTGGAACTGGACAGGTGGCTCAGCAGTTCAGAGCACTGGCTGCTCTTCCACAGAGGATCAGGGTTTGATTCCCAGTACCCACATGGCAGCTCCCAACCATCTATAATTTCAGTTCAGGAGATATGACACCCTCTCTGAACTCTAAGAGCACCAGGCACACATGTGGTAAACAGACACTTGTGCAGGCAAAACACCCATATGCATAAAATAATAATGATGTTGATGATGATAATAATAATAATGATAATAATAATAATGGTTTCATCATACTACATAGAATAGCACACGCTTGGAAATTAATGAATTATTTTTGGAACTTTTTATTAATATTTTTGGACCAGGGTCAACTGTGAGTAATTGAAACCAGGATGTGAAACTATGTTTAAACAGGCACCACACATATATCATAGGACAGTTAAAAATAAAATCTGAAGGAAACCAGAGGTCTGAAGAAAGACACAAAATAACTATCCAGAATTTTATCATTATATATGTATATCTCTATAAAATATACATACAGTAAACCCATTTAAAAATAAGTCAACTTTAAATAGTTCCACTTCTTAAAATTTATTGTAGTCACTATACAAGATAATAGTAATCAAGAAAAGGCCTCCCCCACCTCGTGTGTGTGTGTGTGTGTGTGTGTGTGTGTGTGCATGCACGTGTCTTCATGCTCCTGCCTCGGCCTCCTGAGTGCTGGGATCACAGACATTTATCACTACTCCTGGTTTTAAGGGATACTGGGGGATGATAGGAGCATTAAGGATGATAGGCAAGCACTCTTCTAACTGGTAGGCAAAAAGACTTAGAGCTGGGGAGCTGGCTCTGAAGGCAAGAGCATTGGCTCTGGAACCAGGAAGACCTGAGTTTGAGTTTCTAGCACCTACACAGAAAGCCAGGTATGACTACATGTGCCTACAACCCCAGCATTAAGGCTTCAGGAACAGTGGAGACCTGCAAATCTTGAGAGCTCCATGGCCAGGCAGTCTAGTCAAAACGGCCAGCTTCCAGCGCAGTGAGAAGCCCTGTCCCTGTGTCAAGGCGACAAGGTGGAGAGCGATAGAGGAAGACCCTCGGACCCTCCTCTAGCTTCCACATGCCTGTGCACACGCCCACACGCTCATGCAACACACACGCGTGCGCGCACACACACACACGTGCGCACACACACACACACAGGAGCTAGTCATAGTGATCCACACATCAGTCTTTCCAGGGGAAAAGAGTGGGTTGTACGAAGGAAGTTAAATCTAGTGAGTTTCTGCCTCCTTTGTGGTGAGCGTGTGATATAACTGTTTCTGAAGATCTGATTGTTGAAAGTGGAGGTGGTGTGACGAGAGAGGCACCCGGGGAAGAAGATTACAGAGAGTCTCCGTGAGCACAGGATGGAGGGAACCTGCACCTACTACCGGCAGGGAGCTTGGGACTGCCAGAGCACAAAGTTCGGAAGAGAGAAGGGAAGGAGGTAAACCAGGAGAGGGGGAAGGATCGGGTTATGAAGGTCTTGCATGTCAAGTAAGAAGTTCAGCTCTTCTTCTTTAAGAAGAGAGTGTGAGGGGGCTGGAGAGATGGCTCAGAGGTTAAGAGCATTGCCTGCTCTTCCAAAGGTCCTGAGTTCAATTCCCGGCAACCACATGGTGGATTACAACCATCTGTAATGAAGTCTGGTGCCCTCTTGTGGCCTGCAGGCATACACACAGACAGAATATTGTATACATAACAAATAAATATTAAAAAAAAAAGAAGAGAGTGTGAGTCATTAAAGAATTTTAGCTGAGAAAGCGATGTGAAAAATTTAAAAAATGAATAGAAAACGGGGGTTGAGCATGTAGCCGGGTGGCAATCGTGCACTTTAGAAGCACTGTGGGAACAAACAGCAGACACCAAGCAGCGGAGGGGGACAGAGGTGGCCCAGGTTAGACCCAAAGTGACCAGTTCGGGCGGTACAGCTGTCAGAGAATCAGAACTAAGGACATGGTTGTGGGGGTATGAGTGTTTAGGAAGTGTGTGCCAGGCTTGGATGCCGGGGAGCAATTAGGACAGAGCTGAGGTTCCAGGGACGCTGGGATTTCTGATTTCTATTATATACTGAGTAGGGGTACTGTTTCCCTAGAGAATTAAGTACAAAAGCATGCATGTTTCTTGGAGGGCGTGCTGGCTGGTTTTTAAAGTCAACTCGACACAAATTAGGGTCATCCAAGAGGAGGGCAACTCAGCTGAGAAAATGCCTCCATAAGGTGCGGGTTGGTTTACATAGGAAGCTCCAGGTCAGACAGGGCTATTGGGAGAGACCATGTCTCAAAATATCCATATTTATAAATATAACCATTGTTTGGTTTTGCATGGAAACAAATGAGAGAGGTCACCAGAAGGAAATGCTTGGAAGCACACAGAGGTTCAAGCCTTAGACTCTGCATCAGCTTCCTGGGTTCTAGGAGTAACTGAAGCTCAGTCACGCAAGCTTGGGAAAGTTAGTGAAATTTTTTTGTCCCACATCTCATCATCTGTAAAAGGTACATCATGATTGCACCTATCACTCAGAGTTGGTGTGGGAATTAAGTAAATTGCATTTGTGAGATGCTTGGAACTTTTCAGCAGTTGGGACGAGGTAATTGCTGCATGGGTGACTGATAGGTTGTCACGTTAAGATCAAATACTAAAGGACCTGAAGACGCCACTGGATTCTGACTTAGCAATTCATTCTATTTATATTTGAGTAGCTACTATATGTCAAGACACTAGAGACAGAGTTATGAACGAGACACTGACCTTGCCCTTGAAGGATCTAATGTTCTGGTGAGTAGCAACGTTTAATATGGTGCCGCTCCTGTCACCTACACCTCACCTCTCTCACACCCAGGGTGCAGGACCGTACACTACAGAAACCAATGCATAGCTCAGAGTTAAGCCTCCAAGCTGGAAAGTGATAGCCCCAGGATTTGACCGAGTGTGATGGGTGCCCTAGCCTCCACATCTTGCCATTTCCGGGTTGCTGCTAGTGACCTTGGTCACACAAGTTTTAGAAGCATGGTGGGGCAATAGTCTGAGAGCAGTATACTGAGTATTGAGTGGGCTCTGTAGATCAAAACCTCTCCCCAGAGGAGCAAACTAACAAAGCTATAGATCTGCGGTGGCCTTGACTTGTCCGCGGCAGAGTAAGAAATGTTGATTTAGTTAAATCAAGTGTGGTCTTTGGTCAATTCTTTCTTCAACACCCGTTTCCCGCGTGACTTTGCAGTGAGCGGTGTGGCGGTCAGTTCAATATGACTCTCTCAGATAAGCGGTTTACGTTTGACATTACTTATCAAAGCAAGGTAAATAGAAGTTAACAATCAGATGTACACATAGCAGTCCCTTATTCTCTAACTAAAAAAAAAAAAAAAAAAGGAAAAACCGGGCGGTGGTGACGCACGCCTTTAATGCCAGTGCTTGGGAGGCAGAGTCAGACAGATCTATGTGAGTTTGAGGCCAGCCTGGTCTACAGAGTGAATTCCAGGATAGCTAGAACTATTATACAGAGAAACCCTGTCTCAAAACAAAACAAAAAAAAAATTAAAGTTACTAAAGACCTGTCATAGAGATCATTTTGTGAGATCACACTGTTTTGCTAATTGGAAGAAACAGCGCTAGAGAAACCGTGCCGTTAGTCTTTCTTTGGTTGGTCTCAGGAACCTGATTTTCGCTGCTATTGTCTGTTGGCTGATTTAAAATTTTTCTTAATGAGGATAGAACTCAGGGCCTTAACGCATGCTAGAGAAGCATTCTGCTATTGGCCCAGATGTTTTGTGTTTTGAGACAGGGTATCACCATGTAGTCGAGGCTAGCCTCGAATTTAAGATTGCTCCTGTTTTTGACTCCTGGGTGCCGAGTGAACTTGCTCAGCTATAGTGGCTTTTTGTTTGGTTGGGGTTTTTGTTTGTTTGTTTGTTTGGCTGGTTGGTTGTTTTTTTGTTTTGTTTTGGAGACAGGTTTTCTTTGTGTAGCCCTAGCTGTCCTGGAACTTGATGTATAGACCAGGCTGGCCTGGAACTTGATGTATAGACCAGGCTGGCCTGGAACTCACAGAGATCTGCTTGCCACTGTCTAAGTGCTAGAATTAAAGGCGTGCATCACCACCACCCAGCTGCTTTATTTTTTAAATTAAAGTGATTTGCATATGTGATTTAGGGTATTGCCACTTTATAGGACTCAGTTATAAGGATTTCAAAATATAGTGTAATAGGAGACTTGCCAAAAGGATACTGGGCTAGATATCAGAGTTGAATAAATAATTGCACAATTAATTCTCAGGATGGCCGGGAGGGGACAGGATAAACACTCCCAGCTGCTTCTCTTTTGTTCTCTTGAGGGAAATGTGCCCCAGAGAAGCAGCTCTTATGGTCCCTGGTCCCCGTGAGATGAAATAGCTTTTCTAATTCAGCTCTTGCAGAGCACCTGGCCCCATTCTGCTCACCAGGCTCTCAGCAGCCCGATCTCTACAGTCCAGAGAGTGAGCCCTTGTGAGAGGCTCTGACTTGTTTACAAGTCTATCGGTCAGCCAGTCTCGCGGTGAGAAAAGGAGGGCCACACAAGATGGCTGCCTCTCTTCCTGCTGCCATCTACGGCCAGGGCAGGGAGGAGGGAAGACAGAGGCGTCCGAGGGTTGGGGTTCTACCCCCAGGACTCACAGATTGGAATAAGTGCATTTGTAAGAATCGAAGACAGCAGGACGAACATCAAGGAAGCACGAAGTTGAATAGTGAAGGGTCCCCGGATGCTTGGGATTCTAAATCTTATTAAAGGAGAAAAGAGGGCCAGTGAGATGACTCAGTGATAAAGGAGCTTGCCTACCAACCCTGCCAACCTGGGTTCGAGCCCCAGGACCCACCTGGGGAGAGGAAAAGACTGACACACGCAAGTTGACCTTTAACCTCCGCACTCCTCTCAATCAATAAATAAGTGTAATTTTTTTTAAATCAAAAGGTAAAAATCACTGATTAATGAGATCTCTCGATGTCTTCTCTCCACCTTTCTCTCTCTCCACTCCATATCCCCTTACCATTAAATAAACTCTATACCCCACCCCGTAAAAAGAGCGCTCTCACGCCAGAGATGCAAAATAACACAAGGAGAATTTATAAGATGAGATTTGTTGTGTGGACAACCCTCCTAAGGTCTTCATTCATATTGTCTGTTGAGTCCACAGGTAGTCAAATGGTAGGATTTTAAAATGACCTCTAAGGGTTAAAATCACCTCAAAAGCTGCTGATGAAAGGTGCACAGGAATGACCACAGAGAAGTTAGGAAATAAAGGCAGAGAATCATGGGAAAGAGACACTGGATGGCCCTGAATGAGCGTTTTTCAGAGAAGCAAGAAATAGCCAGGGAGAGCAGAGGTAAACAAAAGTCATAGCGTTTGACTGACTATACATAGGAAATCGAAGAAATGCAAGGACTAAAGACGTGAAAACTTAAACACAGGGCAGAGGCAGAGCAGGATAATACAAAGGATCGTAAAGTGGAAGATAGGGCTTTGGGGTCCAGACTCTGGCAGAGCAGGAGCAAGGGAGTGCAGCAATGGAAGAAGACTAAGAGCACCGGCTTGCAGATGAGCAGACAACTAAAAAGGCCCAGTCAAGTTCCCGCAGGTCACATTGTTGTTGGTGTTGATATCATTATTATTGACAGAGTCTATAGAGCCCAGGCTGGTCTTGAACTCCTGATCCATCTACCTCCACCTGCCTGCTTCAGTTACAGACACGAGAACCATCAGCTCACACTGTGGGTATAAGATGAGTGAGAATGAGCATCTGTGTGAGGGTGCCCATGGATGCCAGAACTTGAGCTGACCTTAGAGGCAATTGTGAGCCATCTTCCGTGGGTAATAGGAGCTCAGCTTGGGTCCTCTGGAAAAGCAGCAAGCATTCTTTTTTTTTTTTTTTTTTTGGTTTTTCGAGACAGGGTTTCTCTGTGGCTTTGGAGCCTGTCCTGGAACTAGCTCTGTAGACCAGGCTGGTCTCGAACTCACAGAGATCCACCTGCCTCTGCCTCCCGAGTGCTGGGATTAAAGGCGTGCGCCACCACCGCCCGGCAGCAGCAAGCATTCTTAACTCTGAGCTAGCTTGCCAGCCTCGGATCCATCCTTAAAAGATAAAACTGACCAACTGCCGTAGCTCATGCCTGCAATCTTAACACTTAGGGGTAGGAAGGCTGAGGCAGGAAGATGGCATACTCCACGTTCCTGGCTAGTCTAGGCTGCAGAACAGGACCCTTTAAAAAAAGGTGGGGTGAGGGGAGGCTAACTGAATATATATCTAAATACACTACATCTGCCAATGATCTTGATCTGCTGTAGTCCTAGCTAGTCTAGAACTTGCTAAATAGACCAGGCTGGCCTGGAACTCACAGAAATCCACCTGCTTCTGCTGGGACTAAAGGCACGGGACACCATGCCTAGCTACAACAAATTTGTAGACTCAACCAAAAACCTCTGAAGATTGAATCGGTCTACACAAGCAGCAGGCCCGCTCCAGCTCAGTCTGTTTTGTTTCACTGTGAGCAGCTGAGGAGAATGGAGATTTCTGCAGTGTAAAGTCTTCACCTCGCTACACCATAAATAAGAACTAAATTGTCTCAAATCCCAGGCTCTTAGTCACTCTCTTCCAAAAGTTGTAGTATAATATTACTGCTTACAGCAGGAGAAAGAACATCCAGTCCCGAGGAAAGAAAAAGGCTTTTGTTGGAGTCTTCTCTCTGTTTTACTTTGGAGTTAAATTAAGTAACAGTTACTCTGAATGACTAAGTATTGGCCTTTAGGTGTTGGTGTACATCCTGCCTCTGAGTGCCTGAGTTCAGAAGCTGCTGGTCCTATTGGCTTGGTAAGAGGCATCAAATGCATGGACCGAGTTGTCAGAGGAACTTCTCGTTTAAAAGGACATAAAATAACAGTTCCGTCAGGCTATGCTGAGCTTACTTGATACAGCCTTTGTAACTGACAGTTAGCTCTCCTCCGGAATACAGTCTTCAGATTGGAATCCTTCAGGCTGAAATACTTTCTTCTGTTATTGCTGTGAGATATTACAAGTCTAGCTAGCTTTAAAATGCTCAGAAATACACTTGTGTGTACTCTGTCTCCCACCATAGGCATTTGACAGGATTTTTAAGTATGATGACATTCACCACAGGCTTGAGATACCCAACATCGACTATAAGAGACAATCTCTAGGATATGTAGGTGTCAGCCACGCCTAGATCCGTCTAAGTGATGACATTATTTACATTGACTTTTATGTTTCTTCTTATTAAATTTACAAAAATACAGCTGGGCGGTGGTGGTGCACGCCTTTAATCACAGCACTTGGGAGGCAGAGGCAGGCGGATCTCTGTGAGTTTGAGGCCAGCCTGGTCTACCAAGCAGTTCCAAGACAGCCAGGACTGTTACACGGAGAAACCCTGTCTTGAAAAAACAAAACAAACAAACAAAAATTGCAAAAGTACATGGTTCACAGGCTTGATAGTTTTGCAAGATCTTTATTGGAAAAAATAGCATGGATTGGGCTGGAGACGTGCCTGCAACCCTAGCACTGGAGGAGGAGACGGGGGATCTGAAGGGGATGGGATGATAAGATCCTCTTTATCCATTCTATGGCTGAAGGGCATCTAGGTTGTTTCCAGGTTCTGACTATCACGAGTAATGCTGCTAGGAACATAGTTGAGCACACATCCTTGTGGTATAATGGAGAAACCTTTGGGTATGTATATACCCAAAAGTGTATTGCTGGGTCTGGAGGTAGATTGTGGTACATTTACACAATAGAGTACTACTCAGTGGTAAAAAATGACTTCTTGAAATTTGCAGGCAAATGGATGGATCTAGAGAAAGCCATACTGAGTAAGGTAACCCAGACCCAGAAAGACAAATATCATATGTACTCACTCATAAGTGCCTTTTAGACATAAAGCAAAGAAAAAACAGCCTACAATTCACAACCCCAGAGAACCTAGACAACAAAGAGGACCCTAAGAGAGACAAACATGGATCTAATCTACATGGGAAGGAGAAAAAGACAAGATCTTCTGAGTAAATTGGGAGTGTGGGGGTCACAGGAGAGGGTAAAAGAGGAGAGGGGAGGGAGAGGAGTGGAGGAAAATGTATAGCTCAATAAAATAAATCATCCTCTTCTTTATAGCAAGTTCAAAGCCACCTGGCCTAGGGAAAAACAAAACAACAAAAATCACACACAGATCTCTATCTACTTCCCATTTCTCAGAGGAAACGGGTTTTTATTTGTTTCCGTGTAGTGTGTCCATTGTTTCTCACTCTTTACAACCCTTTAAAAATTCTACACACACAGGTGTGGAGGCCAGAGGACTACCGTCTGAAAGTCAGTTCTTTCCTTCCACTCTGGGGATCCCAGGAATCAAATTCAGGTTGGCAGGCTGGGCAGCAAGCACCTTTACCCCTGGAACCATCTTGATGGCTCCTGTTTTCTTCTCTTAGTGTGCTTCCTTTTTAAAAAAAGTCTTGACTGATAGCTTTTATGCCTTCCTCGATGTGTGTAAGTAACAGACTGACATCACTACATCCTGGTGTTCAGGCTGTATTGTACCTCTGGACTTTCTACAACAGCACATGCATAAAAAGCACATGTCCTTTCTAATGCTGGCCTATGTCACTGGCCTGCTCCTTTCCTTTCTGGGCACTTACTCCTTTTTGGTAGAACATATCCATCAATAGCTCCTTGACAATGGCTTCTTGACTCAGTTTGCTACCCCATATATGAGAAAATATCTTTTTTTTTTTTTTTGGTTTTTCAAGACAGGGTTTCTCTGTGGCTTTGGAGCCTGTCCTGGAACTAGCTCTGTAGATCAGGCTGGTCTCGAACTCACAGAGATCTGCCTGCCTCTGCCTCCCGAGTGCTGGGATTAAAGGCGTGCGCCACCATCGCCCGGCTGAGAAAATCTTTATTTTCCCTTCACATACAATTGATAGGACACAATTCTAGTTTAGAAACTGCTATCCCGTAGATGTGTCAAGGCATTTGGTGATCTGCTACCCTTTAGGACTGCCACTGACAAATTCTGTTAATTCTTCTACTTTACGCTTTCTATGAAACTTTTATTCTAGTTTATTTGTTTATTTTTATCTGAAAACTGTCTCATTATTCTCAGGTGTAATGAGGTCACTATGTAAATTTTTATTCATTGTTCTGGGCATTGGGGGCCCTTTTGATGTAAATACTCTTTTATGGGTATGTAAGCAATCTTGTTTCTTTGGTGATTTCTTCTTTTTCCTCTAAAATCTGTAATAACTGTTGATCAGCCTAGGAAGGAGGCTCAATTCTTGCCTAGGATGCTTGAAGTCCTGAGCTGGTCCTTGGCATTTATACAACTGGCCAGATCATGAATCAGTTCTGTAGGATAAGGTAACTGCAATTATCTGTTTGTCCAAATCAATCTCGTGCATAAGGAATAAGCATCCAGAAGTTGTGTAAAAAAAGTCAGTTAGTCCCAGCACTCGGGAGGCAGAGGCAGGCGGATCTCTGTGAGTTCGAGGCCAGCCTGGTCTACAAGAGCTAGTTCCAGGACAGGAACCAAAAAAGCTACGGAGAAACCCTGTCTTGATAAATCCAAAAAAAAAAAAAAAAAAAAAAAGTCAGTTAGGCCAGGCGCATGCCTTTAATCCCAGCACTCCAGAGGCAGAGGCAGGCGGATCTCTATGAGTTCGAGGCTAGGACAGACTCTCAAAGCTACAGAGAAAGCCTGTCTTGGAAAAAAAAAAAGTCAGAATTGCATTCAAGGAATGAATCTGAACAGAAAGTAATATTCCTTGTTTCCACATATGATAAACTTTGATATTTATTTCAAATATTAACAATATCAGCTATTATTTAATGAACAAAACCAGAATATTTCAAATAAGACACAATTTTTATTATAAGCAATTTGCTAAGGTAAAATTTTTAAAAATTAAACCTATTGTCATGGGACATGGGAGGAAGGGAAGGAAGTGGAGAAAAATGTATAGCTCAGTAAAAACAATAAAAGGGACTGGAGAGATGGCTCAGAGGTTAAGAGCACTGACTGCTCTTCTAGAGGTCTTGAGTTCAATTCCCAGCAACCACATGGTGACTTACAACCATCTGTAATGGGGTCTGGTGCCCTCTTCTGGCCTGCAGGCATGGAGGCTGAACACTGTGTACATAATAAATAAATAAATAAACCAAGTTTTTAAAAAAATAAAATAAAATAAATAAAAACAATAAAAAATTGAACCTGTTACATTGAATGACCATAGTTAGTATTTGAAAACATGACTTAATACATATTTTTGTTAGCATCAAATTGTTATACCTATAGGCAGTAAATATATTTTATATTGTCAGGCTATGTAAAGAGACAATTTAATTCTGTTTTAGCCCCCAAAAGAAATGATTTTTAATTTCAATTTAAAAATACTCCTAGAGACAGTGACCACCTTGCTTCCTCTTCAATGGACACTTTCTCTAGAATATTCTAGAACACCCCAGGTTACAACCTGAATCAGTGATTGCCACATCAAGTAAATGATTCATTTTATAAAGTTTATTCTCGGGAAAGACAAATGTTTTTCTAAAATTAACTCTACTAACAGAACCTTTAAAATTTTCTCTGCATTTTTCTTCCATACGCTCAACACCAAGAGATGACAGAAGAAAGCAGTCATGTGACATCTGTAATAATTTACATGTAACATGGTCTAAGCTGACAAAAGCTGAAGCCATTTTTTTCTTTTCCAGACAAGATTTCTCTGTGTAGTCCTGGCTGCCATGGATCTCACTCTGTAGACCAGGCTGGCCTCGACCTCACAGAGATCCACCTGCCTCTGCCTCCTGAGTGCTGGGTTTAAAGGTGTACACCATCTCTGCCTGGTCTTTTTTTTTTTTTTAATCTATAACTTGGTTTAACCAAATAGCTAACCCTTAACAAAGTTAACAGAGAGCCTGAAGCCTGAATAGGTCACTCTAACTTTAAGAGTTTATAAACCTTAATCACCAAACATAGGTTACATAGAACTTGCTCCTGGCTTTGTCCTCATCTCTTATTTTTCAACTCTAATGACACAAATCATCATACAAAAATCCATTCCAATCTAAAATACCTGGTGGGCCTGCTGCTGCCGCCTTAGTGTAGGAAAAACGAAATAAAACATACCATCCTATACCACACAGTCACCTTAACCAAGATGGTGTAAAGTCACGTGGCCTGATTCCATTCATTCCAGTCAAGAGGGCAGCAAGTCACATGGTTGCTAGGTCATCAGTCAAGATAGTGGCAAACCCCATGGTTAGTTATTATTACTCCTAGGTGAGTCCATCTGGCATATACCCTTTTCCTGGACAAGAGTTGAACCCAAGTTACATACATGGTATGTTATGGCAAATTAAGATTATCTGTAGACTCAGTGAACTTATAAATCCTAAAATACAGAATGCTAAAGTTTTAGCAAAAGCTTTAAAGATAGTAAACAAAAGCCAAAGAAGGGTGGGGGAGTTCATAACTAACACCTTGCCATTTGGAACCTCTGTGGAAAGTAGTTCACTTCTTAGTTACCCTCAAGAGCCAAGTGTCTGTTCCTCAGCTGCTCTGCTTTGCTCTCCTTCCTGTCAGAGTCAGGTGACCAGCCTGACCCAGGACAGAGACTTAGGAGGAAACTTTTAAACTAACATGCTTGGGTTTGAAGCAGGTGGCCTGAATGCCAGCTCCAGGGTCAGCCTTTTCCGTAGAGTAGAACAGCATGAAACAGTTTTTAAATAGTATTCAAACCCCAAAGACATGTGAGCCTCTGTAAGACTGAATCCAGTGCTCTGCGTGCATACATGTCCGTGACCAGTTTGTGTGTGTCTGCAGATGGGAGCAGACAACTCAGGATGCTTAGGCATCTTAGCTGCTAAAGATCCAAGCAGGATTTTCCAGGTTTGGAGAGGCAGGAACATGAGTAGGATAAAAGCAGAAGGCAAAAGAGTTCTGTGCCATCTCAGTTAGGAGTAGATACGTGTGGAGACCCAGCAGTCCCGGCAGTGGCCAAGCCATTAAGAGTATAATGGGGGAGAGGCCTTGGATCACACTACCATTGCATCTTATGGAGTTATTTAATTCAATCTAGGTATTAGAAATCAAAGTTCTCAATTTGGACCAGCAGGGGCCATTTGTCCAACATATATTGAGGCTCGATTTGGATTAAGAGCTGAGCAATTACGAGGTCTCTCAAAGGGAGATTTATTTTTATATCACCCTGCAGCCAGCTGACAGTGTGTACTTTGGAATGGAGAATTTGGAACCCATGTCAGGGCCCAGGATTAAGGGAAAAAGAAAAAAAAACAGGGGCTAATATGAAGTCCCTTAGAACATCCTCTAATTCTCAAAATGTGAGCACACCTGGAAAGTAAGGAGATGACCCCAACTGTTTACAATTCCAAGGTTAAGCCGGGCGGTGGTGGTGCACGACTTTAATCCCAGCACTCGGGAGGCAGAGGCAGGCGGATCTCTGTGAGTTCGAGGCCAGCCTGGTCTACAAGAGCTAGTTCCAGGACAGGAACCAAAAGCTACGGAGAAACCCTGTCTCGAAAATCAAAAAAAAAAAAAAAAATTCCAAGGTTAAGAAACCACAAGCTCAGTGGAAGTTTCTCAGGGCTTTCAGGTGAGCATGAGGTGGTGACCCAGTGCAGAATTCTCAAAATTAGAATTCTCAGCCAGTGGAACGTCTCTAGTGTCTTCGGCTGAGCAGGTCTTAAGACAGAGGGAAGGGCCTGGAGAAATGGCTCAGCAGTTAAGAGCATTGCCTGCTCTTCCAAAGGTCCTGAGTTCAATTTCCAGCAACCACATGGTGGTTCACAACCATCTGAAATGAGATCTGATGCCCTCTTCTGGCTGCAGGCAGACACACAGACAGAATATTGTATACATAATAAATAAATAAATATTAAAAAAAAAAAAAAGACAGAGGGAAGCTACAGGGTGCTCCCAGATCTAACCAGGGCCTTCGGGTTAGGTCTATGGTTACTTTGTTCCAGCATTTTGCTACATTGATGTATTGAGGCGCATTCTGGTGGAACACAGCTTGGCCTTCTGCCTAGCAGACTGAAGGTCAGATTGTGTCTGGGAGATAATAGGTGAGAAAGGGCAGAGACAGAAAGTAAAAAGATAAGGCTGCTGAGAACCCAGGTGGCCTTACCAGGCCTTATTGAGTATATGAGAGCCAGGAAGGTTTGTCCACGGTGGCCTTCAGCATATATTAGACTATTATTATTATTATTAATTATTATTATTTCTGCCACAGCAGAAAGATGGAAGGCAAAAAAGAAAGAGAGGCTTAGTCTTACCTTAGGTGGGACCATGTGTATTCACAGCAAGGAGGCATTTTGTCACCTGTGTAAGCAGACTGGCAAAATGCCACAGAAGATGATGGGATTTGACCTCTTAAAGGGTCAGAAGTGACTTCCATAGTCACAGGGAGAGCTGGGAAGTATCATCTTTCAGCGGGGAGACTATTGGTCACCACAGCCAGTTATTCATTTTGAAATATATCATGTGATATTGTCTTAGTTAGGATTTCTGTTGCTGACACCAGGACCACAGTGACTTTTAAAAAGAAAACATTTAATTGTGGTAGCTCACTTACAGTTCAGAGGTTCAGCCCATATCACGGCAGGGAGCATGGCTGTGTGCCGGCAGACAGACATGATGCTGGCTACATCTGCATCAGAAGGCAACAGGAAGTGGCCTGTGACCCTGGGTCTCTTGAACACATATGAGACCTCAAAGCCCACCTCCACAGTGGCACACTTCCCCCAACAAGGCCACACCTACTCCAACAAAGCCACACCTCCCACCTCCTGATAGTTGCCACTCTCTGTGAGATTATGGGAGCCGATTGCGGTCAAACTACCACACATGCTGTTTTGGTTTTCAAGAACTCTGCTTTGAGGATGGAGAGTTGGCTAGGGGTTAAGTGTGAGGACCCAGGTTTGAACCCTTAAACCTCATCAAGCAGGGCGTGGCAGCATGTAAGACTGTGCTTGGGACCAGCTAGCCTGGCAGATGCACCTGCAAACAGTAAGGAGACCTTACATCCAACATGGAAGGTGAGGATCGACACCTGAGGTGTCTTCTGATCTTCACATGTGTTCTGTGGCACCAGCACCACACACACACAAAACCAGCAACAAAATACTTTGTTCTATGAATTCTCTCTCTCTCTCTCTCCTCTCTCTCTGGTTTTGCAAGATAGGGTTTCTCTGTGTAGCCCTGGCTGTCCTGGAGCTCACTCTATAAACCAGGCTGGCTTCAAACTCAGATCTGCCTGCCTCTGCCTCCCAAGAACTGGGATTGGAGGTGTGCTGTTGTTTTCTTTTTTAACTATCCTGGCTATCTTAGTCCAGAGAGGGGCAAGAGCCTTAGCTCTACCCCCACTAAAGAACTCAAGATTCAAAGGTTGAGGTTGAGGTTGAATTCTGTTCCCCAGGAGACTGAACAGCAAGCAGCTCATGCTCCTCCTTGTGTGTCCCCAGGAGCCCTTGCGCTTCTCCTAGCCCCTGCCCCTTCTTATAAAGCGGTCTCCACCTACCCCTTCCTCTCACCTATTGCTGACGCAACCGCCTGAACACAGGTGAGTTTTATTTAATCAAACGCATCTTTGCATCATTAAACAAATGTTCCAGAGCATAAACAAAAGTAACACACCTTAAAATAACATTCTACAACAGCGTGCACCATCACAGCCCGGCTTGTGAATTTTCTCTCAATCCCCACCCCTTTTAAAACCACATCTTAGTCTCAGTTCATGAGTACAAGAACGCTAATAACAGAATCTTTGTCTTTCGTTTTCTTCTTTAACAGATACTTTCATTTTTTTAAATTAAAAAATGCAAACGGTTGCCTGGAAGTGCCTGGGGTTGAAGACTTGTTATCTAGAGACATCTACAATTTATGTGTTTATTTGCCTGGATGTATATCTATTACTATGTGTATAGTGCCTTCCAAGGCCAGAAGGGGGCGTCCAACCCTCTGGAACTGGAGCTATGACGGTTGTGAGTTGCTATGTGGGTGTTGGGAATTGAACTTTTATATTATATATAATTGTAATTATATATATATATTATGTATATAATTTTGGAAGCATTATGTAGCTCTGGCTGGACTGGGACTTACTATGTAGAGTCTGCTAGTCTTGAACTCACAGGGATCCATTTGTCTCTGCCTCCTGAGTACTGGGATTAAAGACAAGCATCTCTACACCCCACCCATGGAGATATGCAGTTATAGTTTTTATAATTGAATGTTCATTGTACATAACACCATGACATGGTACAACTGCTAAAATTCTAATACAACCTTAGATGGCAGTGACAGAATTATAATGGTTTCCCATCCGAATGTGAGCTTGTCTAGTCCTCTCTGGGTTCTGTCTCAAGTCTGCCTACATCAGGAAGACAGACCAGCGTCTAGGATGTTCTCAACCAGAAGGTTCACAAAGGCTGATACAGACCAATCTTGAGACAACCAATGATAGTGATATTATTCCAAAAATCACTTCCTTAAAATGCTCTTAAGTTTATTTTTATGATTTTCCTAGAATTTTCAATTAGGCCAACCAATACATTCTGGACATTAGAGACAAATCAACTGGAGAAAAATTACAAATTTAATAACAATGCAAATAAGTTCATAATGTATTGGGCTTTTTAAAAATAAGCTACAGCCAGGCGGTGGTGGCGCATGCCTTTAATCCCAGCACTTGGGAGGCAGAGACAGGCGAATCTTTGTGAGTTCGAGACCAGCCTGGTCTACAAGAGCTAGTTCCAGGACGGGCTCCGTAGCTACAGAGAAACCCTGTGTCGAAAAACCAAAAAAAAAAAAAAAAAAAAAAGCTACAAAACACAGGTAGGTACAATTTAAACATCCCCCTTTTGAGAAGAATATGTGTATTTTAAGTATGAATAAAAGACTAGGAAGGTTGGCGAAATATCTCCCAACGGCCCACATGTTAAAGGCATGTGGCATGGTTGGGATGGGGAGACAAGACTCACTGGGAGGACTAAAATTTGGGAGAGGGCTTTTCTGAGCATCTCAAAATGAGGGAAAAGCACAGATCCTGTGCCAGCCCATGGGGCAGTAAGCAGAAGGTTTCCAGGCAGAATCCGGTGGTCTCTGGGATGCTGTGAATTCGGCCATCATTGGAAGTGGCCATGCTGTGAATTCAGCTAGCATTGGGAGTGACCATGGCAACTATATGCAGTTTGTTTCTGAAGGTAAGGCCACCATGTGTCACTGCCGGTTTTCTGTTCCATTTGACTTTGGAAATGAATGAGATAATAAAATAGATGCTGGTGATTTTGGTCTTAAAAAAAAAAAAAGACTCACTGGGAGACTGGATACTGTTGAAGGAGATATGAGGACCCCACCCCCTTCTGCAAACACTAGATGGGTAGATTTTGCTCTGGCATGTGTTCCCGCCACAAAAGGAAAGAGGACTGGACCATGGAAGTCAGTTCTCCTCCTCGTTTATTTTACGTGTGTTCGTGGTTTGCTTGCATGCATGTCTGTGTGAGGGTGTCAGATCCCCTGGAAATGGGGTTACAGACAGTCGTGAGCTGTATTGTGGTTGCTGGGTATTGAACCCAGGTCCTCTGAAAGAGCAGCCAATGCTCTTAACCACTGAGCCATCTCTCCAGCCCGTCTTCTCCTTATAAATTAGGTGTTTCATAACAACGAAGAAAAGCAGACTGATAGCAGTGGTGATGTCTGGATTGTAAAATTAGAAACACATTCTTTACATTTTTATTTACTTATTGTGTGTATGCGTGGAGATCCATAGCAAGACCATGTCTCTAAATAAATAAGCATACATACAAATAAATTGACTCCGTGTGCCTCCATAGAGATATTTACACCAATGCGACCTGGCGAGGAGGCACAAGTCTCTGCAGGATGCCTGTGGATGCCGATCTGAGCGCTCTCAACCTGGTTCTTGTGAAAATAATAACACTAAAATGAGAAAGGAGAGAAGGGACTGGAGAGATGGCTCAGCCCTTAGGAGAGGAGGGTATTCCTGGACTGACAGATACTACCGAGTCTCCGTGGCCGGGGCATGAGAGAGCTAGCAGAATCAAAAGTTTATCAGTCTCCCTAAAGAATGATGTCCAACAGTACAGTCAGAAATCCCTTAAACAAAGAAAGAATCCCAAAGCACCCGAGATTTGGCGTTTTGTTACTCCTTGTGGCCTGCGGCACAAACGCATTGCTTGGAGGAAACAGTGAACAAAGGAAAGCCAGGTAGATGCAAAATATTCTAAACTTTTAGCCAAGAGAACAAAGGAAAAAAAAAACCCACAAAAAACAAAACAAAACCCAAACCAAAACTAAACAATAAAACCCAGGAGCAGACTGCAAAAGACAGCAACTGACCTCGCTGGGAGCTTCTACTTCAAAGTCTGACTTTAGTCAAAAGTAAGTCTTTAAGAGTAACAAATAGGACTGGTGGTGGTGGTGCACCCCTTTAATCCCAGTCCTTGGGAGGCAGATGCAGGCGGATCTCTGTGAGTTAGAAGACAGCCTGGTTTACAGGGAGAGTTCCAGGACAGCCAGGGCCACACAGAGAAACCCGATCTCAAAAAATCAACCCCCCCAAAATAACAAATAAAATATACATATTATAAAATGTAAATATATATTGCAAAATAAATAAATGAGGCCTTGAAAAACAAAATTCACAAAAGGCCTAAGTATATGTTTCACAAAAGGTGAAACTTCAATATGTGATGGAGTTACAAAATCTAGATTTTTTTTCTTTTGTAGTATACTTCTATTTTTAATATTACATTGATTATGGGAGTGAATGCGAGTGAGTTTGTGTTCCTTAGCCACGACACTTGTGTGGAGGTCAAAGGACCACTGGCAGGCTTGGGTCTCTGTTTCCACCATGTGGGTCCTGGGAACCAGCTCAAGCTGCCAGGTTTGCCAACTCCCTGAACCATCTCACCCGCCCTATTACTAAGAGGCACCAGGGTTTCATTATGATATCCTCATACATGTAAGTATTTTGATCATCCGTACCCCCACCCTTCATTATCTTCTCCTCTCCTCCTCCCAGTCTGCGGCTCCTTTTCCTCTTTCTAACCCCCCTTTGCTTTCATGTTTTTTGTTTGTTTGTTTGTTTGTTTTGTTTAATTTTGTGGCCTACTGAGTTTGCTGAGGGTTGCTTACAGGAGCATGGGTCAGGGGTTGTTTATAAGATAGTGCAGATAATCACAGCCATGGTGACGATCAAGTATACAGTAGCTTAGGGCTGGAGAGATGGGTCATGACTTGTTCCTGAGGAGGACCTGAGTTCAATTCCCAGTACTCACATGGTGACTCACAACCAGAGGGCACCAGGCAAGAACATGGTACACATACATACACCCATTTAGGAAAAAAACTCTCATACACATAAAATTAAAAAATAAAAAAAAATTCTGCAGAGGACACATCATTGCTGACAGATGCATTCCCAGTCAGTACCCTCCGCCTTTTTATAATTTAGAAAAGAACATATAAAATTCATCATATGCCTAAGATATGAGAGTATTAGACCCAGGACCTCTTGTGACTTAAAAAAGTTTAAAGAAAATGTAGCTAGCCAGACTTTCAAAAAATCATTTAATACTACTGCAGAAAAGGAAACAGTAACAGGAATCACCATTGAACATTTTCTTATAGTCAGACAACAAGCTCTCAGGCTTAAGAAACTTGATGTCTACACCCTAAACTTACACCATCTAGTAATGGGTGGGCGTGAATATGTTTACCAAGGCTCTGGAAACCCCCTCAGTCCCTTTCCAGTTTACTTCAGAAAAACCCTTCACCATTTAAGCTGCCGTCTAGGAATATCTATATCTAAATCACATTGCAAACAAAATCAAAATGCCCCAAAGAAAACCTGTGGAACTAACGAATTTACCCTCTGTGGCTGGTCTTCAAACTGATTATTTTGATATAATACACACACCTGATATGCATAATTAGTTATTAAAATAAAATAAAGAAAACTCTGCAGAAACAAGCAAAACCCCCATATGTGTTCACATAGACGACACAGCCATGGCTTCCCTGTCTGAGTGCTCTCGTACCCGCTGTGAAGTCAGGGCTCACATTTACCACTCTTTTGTTCTCATCTTGTTCAGTTTTGTATGTTTTTTATTATTACTCTTGTTAAAAGTATAACTTGTGTACCATGTGTATCACAGGAGCAAGTTTGGCTAGTGCTTGTGCTTTCCTGTGACAATTTTGAATCACTTTAGCAGTAGATTTTTTTTTCAATTCAGTTACTTTCTAGGAACAGAAAATCCTTAGGCTTTCTCTCTTCTCACATTGGATGCATAGCTGAATAAGTCCTTGCTTTTAAGGTACTTTTCTTAAGTGCAAAAGTGCAAAGCAGGAGATTTCTCCTTAACTGTGATAATCTCCTTAAAAATTACATCCTCTCTTTTAGCACAGCCTTAGCTTTAACTTTAAGGTTCTGTACTCATTTCTTCTCCAAACTGAACATTTTGTGTTTCTTTGTGTTCCATTTGTTCTGTTTCATTATAGACCTCCATAAGCATTATATCAAATAACAATATGACAGATTAAATGTTATAATGTTAAAAAAAAAAGTATAACTTGTTTCTTTAAAAATATTTGTTTTCAGGAGGTGGTGGCACATGCCTTCAATCTCAGTGCTTGGGAGCCAGGGTTACACAGGCAAACTCTGTCTTAAACAAACAAACAAACAAAGCTAAATAAATAAATAAATAAATAAATAAATAAATAAATAAATAAATAAATAAATAAAAATATTTGTCTGAGAGAGCTGGAGAGATGGCCCAGTAGTTAGGAGAGGACCCAGGGTTCAATTCTCAGCACCCACATGGCAGCTCATAAATGTCTGTAATTATAGTTCTAGGGCACCTGATGCTGCCCCCTTCCTGTCCTCCCTGAGCACTGCAGGCACATGGTACACAGACATACAGGCAGGCAAAACGCCCCAAGGCATAAAATAGCAATAAAAAATATTTGAAACCATTTGTTTGCTGCAAACAGTAGGAAAGCTACAAAGCAAAAACGCAAAAGTCACCTAAAACTTTACCCAGGAGTGGCTGAGGAGACGGCTCAGAGGGGGATGTGTTTGCTGCTCTTGCTTAAGGTCTTGCCTGCAGATACGCTACCCATGTAACCACCTGCCTGCAGCCCCTGGACTGGGAGTCACAGGCATAGCCCACAGGGTGCTGGGCAGCTTTCCAACAAAAACAGTGAGCTCCAGGGTCAGTGAGAAATCTCTCAAAAATAGGTGGGCTGCTGGCATGGTGGCACATGCCCTTTATCCCAGCTTTCAGGAGGCAGAGCCAGGCTGATCTCTACCAGCCTGGTCTACATCGTGAGTTCCAGGATGGCCAAGGCTATGTAGAAAGGCAGACAACTGTTATCCGCCTCTGGCCTCTCCACGGGTGCATATCAGCACGCATATTTACTTTAGGATTAGAGATGGCTTCATGAATAAACTCCTCTCTATGCAAGCATGAGAACCCAAGTTTCACCCCCAGCATCACATGAACTGGGCATGTGACAAATACCTACAATCCCATTGCAGGGGCATAAAGACAGGAGGGTCTCTGGGATTGGCTGAGTGAGTGAGCTCCGAGAAGGGAAGATGGGGAACCTGAGACCTGAATGTGGAGGTCCCCTTATGTCTTTATTACCTCTTACCATAATTGACTGTGTTTGTTGGTTGAGTTTTTGTGGCTGTGAGCCACTGTGCGCGCGCTGGGGTTCGAACTCTGGTCCTCTGTAAGAGCAGCTGGTGCTCTTAACTGTTGAGCCCTCTCTCCAACCCCTTGTTTTGTTTATTTTGTACCTCTCTCTAAGCTCTAAGACCTGGTCAGCTCTGTCACGGCTGTAGGTCCAGGATCTAGAAAAGTAGATGCTCAGTAAATATTTGTTGTTAGAAGGAGAACCTGGGGTGAGGTGCAAGCTGGGCCCAAGGCCCTAAGTGGAACCAGTTGTTCCAGTTCCATTAGCAACACATCACAGACTGCATTGGAGTGAGTGGATGAACCCAGTGAGAACGCCTGTCAATCTTCCAGGGTACCCAGCAGTCTTGGGTTGGTGGGGGGGGCTCTTCCTGTGTCAGAGATGTACCCCCAAGGTCTGAGTCAGGGCTTAAAATTACATTTTCTCACGAGGCTTTAACACCTCGGAAGCATCCAATCCTTCTTAACACCCTTCCCCGTAAAAAGGACATAGAAACAAAATAAAGTTAGTGGAAAATTCCAGTTTCTCTCTCCATCTGATAAATAGGATTAGTTAAGACAGTCATAAAATGTCACTGCCTGAAATAGTCTCCTGGTGTCTATAAAATAGCTCAGCCCTTTTACCAGGCAGAGGAAGAACACCAGGCTGGGGAGATTCAGCGACTGGCTACTGTGGACACGGGGTGTTTGTGCACCTCACCACACGGAGCCTTTGCTATGATCAAATCCCCCTCACCACAAGTCAGAAAAACCACCGCTCCCTATAGAACTCGCATCCATTATAACCCATTAGCGTTATAACTCTCTTGGTATGTACGCACGCGTATGTGTGTTCAAACCCAGGACCCCTGCATGCTAGGAGCACTCTCAGTCACTGAGATCCAGCTTCGGATTCTGCCTCCTGGTGCTGAGCTGGCTGGAATGCATACAACCTGCTGATGCAAGCTTTAGGAACAGGATTGCGTAGACACTGCCATCTCCCTTGCCCCCTTCCAGGAGGATGATTCCAGAACAGTTAACTATTGGATATAGGACTTCAAGCAGCATGGGCTTTGGCTGGTCCCTCTGTGACGCTATCGTTCTCTCGGATGGAGGGAGTCCATGAAGACTCTGCAGACAACCACGCAGCAAACAAACATGATGATTACACCTAGCATGTGCTGAGTAAGAATTTTATGTCAAATTTTTCTGATCAGACATTTGCCTTTAAATTGAAGTTTTTAAATTTAGTTGGTTTAAAAAGAAATACAGTTATAAGTTGGGCCATGGTGTTGCAGACCTTTAATCCCAGTACTCAGGAAGTAGAGGCAGGTGGACCCCTGAGTTAGTTGCCAGCATGGTCTACAGAGTTAGAGGATAGTCAGGGCTACACAGAGAAATCCGGTCTTGAAAACAAACAAGCAAATAGAAATTACAGTTATTGGGGCTGGAGAGATGGCTCAGTGCTTAAGAGCACTAGCTGCTTCTCCAGAAGACCCAAGTTCAGTTCCTAGCACCCACATGACAGCTTACAACTGTGTGTAACTCCAGATCAAGGGTTTCTAAAATCTCATACATACATACATGCATGCAAAACACCAATGCACATAACAAAAATTAAAAATATAGTTACTTGTTCATCTATTTGTTTATTTTGTTGGGGTGGAGGAGCACAGGCCATGCACCCATGTGAAAGGACAACATGCAAGAGTTGGTTTTCTCTTTCCACACCAGGCCACCCATTAAACCATCTCACCTTCCTTCAATGGTTTTTAAAAATTAAAAACCTTAAAAAAAAAATAGAGCCAGGAAGTGGTGGCATACACTTTTAATCCCTGCACTCGGGAGGCTGAGGCAGGTGGATCTCTGAGTTGGAGACCAGCCTATAAAGTGAATTCCAGTATAGCCAGGTCTACACAGAGAAACTAGAGAAACTGTCTTGAAAAAAACAAAACAAGAGAGAGAGAGAGAGAGAGAGAGAGAGAGAGAGAAGAAGAAGAAGAAGAAGAAGAAGAAGAAGAAGAAGAAGAAGAAGAAGAAGAAGAAGAAGAAGAAGAAAATCAAAATAGTCAGACAGTAGTATCTCAAATAAAAAACAAAAGAAAACAAACAAAAATACATATAGCTTTTTGTTTTAAACTATTTTTAATTTATTTTACGGGTATGGCTGTTTGTCTGCACAAATGTCTATGCAACATGGGTGTGCCTGATGTCCATGGAGGTCAGAAGAGGCTGTCAGATCTCCTGGAACTGGAATTACAGATGGCTGTGATTGCCCATGTGGGTGCTGGGAATCGAACCCAGGTCCTCTGGAAGAGGGCCAATGCTCTTCATTGCTGAGCCAACTCTCAGCCCCAACTGGTTGTTTGATCAATTTATTATTTCAGCTAACTCTTGTTCTTTGGATTACTGTGAATTTAACTGTTCAAGACTATTCTGATATTATGATCTGTAATTCTGACTATTGACTAAAACCAGTGTGACTATTTTTTCCCCTCTGTCTTTAACACTAGCAGGGTTTTAACCAGAAGACCCCAAAACACTTTGATCAGAATATATTCAACCCTATGTTCGGGTTTCATGAAAGAATACAATTTCTTCTTGCCATAGTAAGCAAATTCAACCTTAATTATCAGATTATTATACTGCAGGATCTTGCCCAGAAAAATATAACCTCAAACTCCCTGATACCCCATTCTTATGGGAATCTCTTTATGAAACCTGATATTGATGGCTGATTTCCAGAGACTTTCACATCCGGTCTGTTTTCAGATAGTGTCCATTTTAGCTGAGACTAAGCCACACTGTTATAGGCCCAGCTACTTGGTTGCAATGTTTTTTGTTTTTTGTTTTTAAACTATTTTAGAATTATTTTTGTAATACATTTATGAGGACACAAACACCTCCATTGCATTTAGAAATATGTTATTCTTTACGCTTCAGCTATCACCTCCCCTTAGTGTCCCTACCCTCGCCATCCCACCCCATCCACCCCTCTGGGACCCAGTCCTAAGCAACAGGTAGTCTACTTTCTGTCTCTGTGGGTTTCCTGGTTCTGGACACTTCATGAGCAGGAGGATCACGCGATGCACGACCTGTGATTCGCATCTTTCACTATTATGATGACTTATCCCGGCTATTAACTTGGTGGGATCTAGGATTCCCCAGCAGGCACACCTCTGTGGATGTCTGTGAAGCATTTCTAGAGATGGTTTTAACTCGGGGAAGCGGTCCACCCTGCCTGTGGGCACCAACATCCATGGGCAGAAATCCCAGACTAAATGAAAAAGACAAAGTAAATGAAAGCCAACCCCAGCTCCCTCTGCTTCCTGAGCGTAGATGCAATGCAGCCTGCACCTCATGTCCTGCAGCCACACTGTCCCTGTCTTGATGGGCTGTACGCTCAAGCCAGTTGCTTTTGTTGGATATTTTGTCACAGCAGTGGAAAGGTCACTGATACAATTAAATATTGTATTTTGATCCATATAGCATCTATCAATAACTATTTCTTTCTGAGTCAAAGAACACTTTACTTCATTATCTGATTGTACTACATTTTGTTTGAATGCATTAGGTAGGCATGTGTCTCTACCTTGTGGGTAATGTGAGATATATATATATATATATATGTTAGTGTGTGGGAAAATGTCAGGGAGCTCCCAAAATAGGGATGGAAAAATATCTCAAGACATGTTTTGTTTCTCAAATCTGGGCCTTGGGTTCATTTTGTGGAGAAATGAGCACAACTTGGTTGACATTTTAAGCATGAGACTTGGGTGAGACGGCTTCGAATATAAATCCCGCAAGGTATAGGTTTATGATAAGGGGCAGCCACACTAAGAAATAGTACAGAAGACCATGGACCTCACAGCAAGCAGAAGTTAGTCTCCGCCATCCCAGACCTAGATCTAAGACGCCAGGTTTGCTTTGGGAGGTGGAGGGAGCGGTTGTTTTAGCAGTTTTTTAAAAAAATATTTATTTATTATGTGTACAATATTAGGTCTGTGTGTATGCCTGCAGGCCATAAGAGGGCATCAGACCCCATTACAGATGGTTGTGAGCCACCATGTGGTTGCTGGGAATTGAACTCAGGACCTTTGGAAGAGCAGGCAATGCTCTTAACCTCTGAGCCATCTCTCCAGCCCATGTTTTAGCAGTTTTAACTCTGGTCCTGAGGCTGAACCATGGCTGGAAGTCATTTCAAAGTGTGCGACTGAGAAAACACCAGGCAGGTGGCCCAAGTTTCACGGCTTGCACGGGACAGTGAAGCCTAATGGTCCCTTCTGCATCTGCAGGCGTATTTTTGGCATCCTCGTATAGTACAAATGAATAACACTGCTTAACCGGAAAGCCCCCAGAACACTCATTCAGAAACCAAACCCTGTCATCTTCATTCTTTCGTTACGTCAGTGCAAAGAACTCATGTGCTGAAAGCAACTTCAGCAAAACCCCCAGTTGCCGTTTTATTAAGAGAACTCTTTCATCCATGCTTTCTGCCAACACATTTCCAAGCCAAACTTTCGTGCCCCACACCCTGCTGTGTGTCTGGAGAAATCCATTCCCGTGGGTCCAGCTGAATAGTGCATCTCAGAATACAGAACACTAAGAAAGACCTCAAATGCTTAGTTTTCAGAACTTCTGCAGTAAACCTTGCCTGGACTTCCCAAGAGGTATAAGAAAAAGATTGTTTAACATAATGAGTAAATGTTCACTAACAATAAAATAGAGCCCTGTAGGACGCAGCGTGGGCATGCACCACCACCATGCCCAGCTTTCAGAGACTTAGCGTCTTGAAAAGCTGCACGTGATGGGTGGTATTCAGGACCACCAAGGACAGTGCACGGCCTCAATCATAGAAGTAGGTAGGGGTTGATTTTCATGCTGCACAAACTAGGAAGGAAATCACCAAAACAGTAATGGGGCTTTCCCTAGTCTATAATTTTCTTTGGTTTTCGTTGTCTTTTCGCTTTTTTTCTCCACTTTCTCATTTTAATACAGGGTCTTGATTAGCTGCCCAGGCTGGCCTTGAAGGCACTCTGTAGCCTACACAGGCCTTGAACTCTTGATGTTCCTGCTTCTGAGAATCTAAAATAAAAAAAAAAAAACAAAACTTACTTGTACTTTCCTAAATTTATCTTCTTCCTTTCCTTCTTCCTCTTTTAAACTAAAATCCCAACATTATTGTTGAATTATGTCAAGAAATACAAGGCTAGCTAAAAGATAGACCAATTATAATTTTCTTTATTATAAGGGGCAAACTCACGAAACAGGAACAAGTAGTCCAAGATCAGCTGTGTAGGGTGGAAACCACAGAGAGAGTGAGAGAGAGAGAGCGCCCCTGGGCCAGAAAGTCACTCGTAACCTGACCCCACCCCTTAAAGATCATTGGCTGACAGAGATTCCCCATCATACATTATTTTACTTCTTTTTTGTTTATTATTTTTAGTGTCATTACTAAACATTTTGAACACTAAGTCAAGAACATCAAATTACTACATCCTTCCATTGTTGCTTCCTACCTCACAGCCATCTCCAGTCTTATTTATTTATTCTCTTATCGCAAATAAATATCCCTCTCGCCCTATGTGCGCATGCCCCACAATAATTACTACTAGCCTCAGCAATAGTCTATTAAGATACAAAATAAAGCACTAAACTATAGCCTAATTCTTTTTCTCAAGCCCGCCTTTAAGAAAATGCCACCTAAATGTGCTCATGAAAATCTGAGTATTGAATTCCCCGTGCTAAAATGAAAATCATCATAATTATCACTTTGTTTTTCAAAAGTGAAGGATCTATCGAGCGAAATCTAAATACACTTAAGGAATAAGATTAGTGCAGCGAAGTGGAAGAACGTAAGGAAGGGCTTTTGAGGGTGATTGATTAAATACCCGGCTGAAGATAAGGCACATAGGATGACCACAGACCTATGGACTGGGGCAGGAGCATCTTTGATAATGCATGAGAATTGTATATAGAACACACACACACACACGCACGCACGCCTGCATGCACACATTCGCATGTGCGCACATATACACTGGTGTCACCTCAGCTGACAGAGTTTGTTAGCCATACTGCTGGCACAATGGGTCTTTACAACAGAAGAGACTGGCTCCCTCATCTGCTCTGTTCAGGCACTGGAGTGTGAAGGGACCCATGCCAGAATTCACTGAATAGGTAAACATCAAAGAGCTTGTGCCCAAAATACACAGGAAACTGCAAAAAGGAAAGAACCGAAACTAAAACCAGAAAACCGGGGAAAGGCTAAAGGCAAACAGTATTAGTTAGAACCATGGCGTCTTGCATCCAGTCACAAAGGTCTCTACACTGCTGTGGCCTGTTGGCAGCGTAACAGATTGAGGTACAAACTGGAGCCACACTCCGCCCACTCATCACGGTGAGTGAGGCTTGTTGCCCTCACTGGGAAGTTCATTCTGGCAACTTGCTCTTCCTGCCCTCCTAACACTAAAAGCCAAATCCTGCTCCTGTAGGGCTTAGGCCCAGGGCCTCACCTGCTGGATGAATGAGCTCACTACCTCTGAGCCACACCCCAATTCCTGCTACTCCCCTTGTTACCCCTCTTTAGAAATAGCCGCTTCACCTTCTCAACCGGAGCATTCCCAAGGACATTTCAATGGGCTTCAGAGTCTTTCCTCTTACCATGGCTCAGCCCTTAAGAACATTGACTATTCTTCCTGAGGACCAGGGTTCAATTCCCAGCACCCACATGATGGCTCACAGCTGTCGGTAACTCCAGTCATAGGACTTGTATCCAATGCCCTCTTCTGGCCTCTGCAGGCACCAGGCATGTGGTACACAGACAAACATGTAAGCAAAACACCCAAACGCATAAAATAAATTTTTGTTTTTGTTTTTTCTTTTTTAAAGAAAAGGTTTTCTTTTCTCAATAAAAACAAAACCTCAGCCTGGTCTACAGAGCGAGTTCCAGGACAGGCTCCAAAGCTACAGAAAAACCCTTTCTTGGAAAAAACAAACCAAACCAAAAGAAAAGAACTGGGTAGTTAGTGGCAGCACATGCCTTTAATCCCAGCACTCGGGAAGCAGAAAAACCCTGTCTCAAAAAACAAAAGCAAAACAAAACTAAAAAACCCTTGGGCTATGGGGCTGGAGAGATGGCTCAGAGGTTATGATCATTGCCTGCTCTTCCAAAGGTCCTGAGTTCAATTCCCAGCAACCACATGGTGGCTCACAACCATCTGTAATGAGGTCTGGTGCCCTCTTCTGGCCTGCAGGCATAGACACAGACAGAATATTGCATACATATTAAATAAATAAATAAATAAATAAATAAATAAATAAATTTTTTTTTTTTTAAAAAAAAAACCTTGGGCTGGAGAGATGGCTCAGCGGTTGAGAGCACTGACTGCTCTTTCAGAGGTTCTGAGTTCAATTCCCAGCAACCACGTGCTGGCTACAGTGGCATTAGATGCCCTCTTCTGGAATAAAAGTACACATGCAGATGAAGCACTCATGTTCATAAAAAAAATTAATCTTTAAAAACAAAACCCCAAGTCTTCCTCAGACCTTGCCTTCACCTTCAGCCTTATCTCTCTCTTCCTCTTTACAGCAGAGTTTCTAAAGACTTAGCTGTGCTTCCTCACCTGTTTCCTCACCTCCCACTCTCTCAACTCAGTACAACACAGCTCCACCCTTCGCTCACCGCTAAAACCTTCCAAACTCCACAGATGGGGCAGACACCATATCCACGGTGCCTTTTTCCTTGAAATGTCTGCCTTGGCTTCCTTTTCTCCCCACCCCCAATAGTTGGCTCACCAACAGCCGCTGTCATTGGGTATTTCCAGAGGTGGCCCGGGTCCACTCTGCTCCCTCTCATACTCCTCCATCCTAAATAGCTGAGTCTAACTGTCCTCAAAGGTTGAGCTCTCGCCCAGTGAAGAGAGAGAGAAAGGGGAGAGAGAAGGGAGGAAAGAAGAGAGGGGAGAGGGGAGGGGGGGATAGGGAGTGGGAGGGGAAAAATAGGAAGGGGGAAAGAGGGGAAGGGAGGGGAGGGGAGAATAGAGGGGGGCAGAAGAGGTTCCAACAGCGGCCTGGTACTTCCATCTTTCCTCCTCTCCACCATCCCTGAATCCTGGCGCGTCTGTTACTGACACAAGAGAAGGAAACAGTGCTCAGCTCTACCAGACCTCAAGGAACAGAGGAATCACACGATCTATACAGGAGCCTGGAGGGTTTTACAATAGCACACAGTTGTTTCCCTAAGAGCTTTAAAGAGGCCTGTCACCAGTTAGATTGGCCTCAAGGTACTCATGACTAGTATTTAGAGTTTGGAAAGCTGAGTCACCCTTCTCTGTTCCCGCCCACTGACTCTAAAGGCTAGAATTCCTCCAGACTCTGTCCTGGGCAGCACTCTGCTCCCAAGTACATCAACTTGATTCCCTGGCCATGAACAAAGCTACTGTGACATTCACAGTACTCTCCCACCTCCCCCCACCGCCCCCACCCGCCCCCGCAAGCATGGTCAGCGGTCTCAGCAATACCCCACTCTCAGTAACAACGTCCTGCGATAAAATACTGACCAAAAGCAGCTAGCGGAGGAAAGGGTTTATTTGCTAAAGTCCAGCACTGAGAGGAGCTAAGGCAGGACGAACTCCAGACTGGAACCTGGAGGCAGGAACTGAGCCAGAAGGAGTACTGCCTCCTGGTTTGCTCAGCCAGCCTTCTTCTTTTTTTTTTAAATTAATTAATTAATTTATTTATTTATTAAAGATTTCTGCCTTCTCCCCGCCACCACCTCCCATTTCCCTCCCCCTCCCCCAATCAAGTCCCCCTCCATCGTCAGCCCTAAGAGCAATCAGGGTTCCCTGCCCTGTGGGAAGTCCAAGGACCACCCACCTCCATCCAGGTCTAGTAGGGTGAGCATCCAAACAGCCTAGGCTCCCACAAAGCCAGTACATGCAGTAGGATCAAAACCCAGTGCCATTGTTCTTGACTTCTCAGCAGTCCTCATTGTCCGCTATGTTCAGCGAGTCTGGTTTTATCCCATGCTTTTTCAGACCCAGGCCAGCTGGCCTTGGTGAGTTCCCGATAGAACATCCCCATTGTCTCAGTGTGTGGGTGCCCCCCTCGCGGTCCTGAGTTCCTTGCTCGTGCTCTCTCTCCTTCTGCTCCTGATTTGGACCTTGAGATTTCAGTCCGGTGCTCCAATGTGGGTCTCTGTCTCCTTTTATCGCCTGATGAAGGTTAATATTCAGGAGGATGCCTATATGTTTTTCTTTGGGTTCACCTTCTTATTTAGCTTCTCTAGGATCACGAATTATAGGCTCAATGTCCTTTATTTATTCAGCCACCTTTCTTACGTAGCCCAGGTCTACTTACAGAGAGTTGGCACCACCCACAATGGGCTGGGCCCTTCTACATCAATTAGCAGTCAAGAAAATGCCAAACACAAGCTCTACTGGCTAGTTTTATGTCAACTTGACACAAGCTAGAGTCATCAGAGAGACGGGAACCTCAACTGAGAAAATGCCTCCTTAATATTGGGCTGTAACAAAACCACAGAGAAACCCTGTCTCGAAAAACAAAACAAAACAAAACAAAAAAAAAATTGGGCTGTAAGCAAGCCCTTAAGGGTATTTTCTTGATTCATGATTCATAGGGGAAGAGCCCAGCCCATTGTGGGTGGAGTCGCCCCTGGGCAGGCATTTCTAGGTTCTGTAAGAAAGCAGACCAAGCAAGCCAAGGGAAGCGAGACAGTCAGCACCACTCTTTCCTGATCTCTGCATCAGCTCCTGCCTACAGGATCCTGCCTTCATTGCTTTTTGTTTTTGTTTTGCTTGTTTGTTTTTTAAGGCAGAGTTTCTCTGTGTAGCCCTGGCTATCCCTAAAACTATGTAGACCAGGCTGGCCTCAATCTCACTAAGATCCACCTGCCTCTGCCTCCCAAGTGCTGGGATTAAAGGTGCGCACCACCACTGCCTGGCTTTCACTTGGTTTCTTGATGATAGTCATTCTTATGAGGGTGAGATGGAACCTCTAATTTTATTTTGCATTTCCCTGATGGCTAATGATGTTGAACACTTAAAAAAATTAACTAGCTATTTGTGTGCTTTCTTTTAAAAAATTCTTCGTTTATGTGCATGGGCAGTGTTTTGCCCGCTTGTAAGTGAGTGTACCACATGTAACTGGTGCCTACAAAAGCCAGAAGGAGACAGAACTTCTGAACCTGCAGTCACAGACGGTTGTGAGCCGCCATGTGAGTACTAGGAATTGAACTCAGGTCCTCTGGGAGAGCAGCCAGTGCTTTTAACTGCTGAGCCATCTCTCCAGCCCCCTGTATTTCTCCTTTTGAGAAATATCCCTTAGCCCATTTTTTAAAAATTGCATGCGCAAAGCCCCAACATTGATTCCCAACAGCATGCAAGCCAGATGTGTGGTTTGTGGCACACAACTGTAATTCTAGCCCATGAGAGATAGAGATATCAGAAGTTCAGTCATCCTTGGCTGCTGTCTTAGTTAGGCTTTCTATTGCCGTAAAGAGGCACCATGACCACGGCAACTCCTAGAAAGGAAACATTTAATTGGGAGTGTCTTACACGTCAGAGGTTTATTCCATTGTCATCATGGTGGGAAGCACGTCATCGGTGGAGGCAGCCATGGAGCCGGAGAAGGAGCTGAGAATTCTACATCTGGATCAGCGGTTAACAGCAAATGAACTGGCTTAAGCTTTTGAGACCGCACAGCCCAGCCGCTAATGGCACACTTCTCCAATAAGGCCACACCTACTCCAACAAGGCCACACCTCCTAATAGTGCCACTCCCTATGGACCAAGTATTCAAACACAAGAGTCTCCGTTATCTGGTGAGTTTGAAGCCAGCCTGGGATACACGACCTGATTTTGAAATAAAATTACCCCACGCCTCATCAAAACAACAACAGAACAAACAACCGTAAGCCAGCCTTTCACCTGGACCACCTAGAACATGTGCCTTTGAAGCTCCCATCCATCTGATTTTATTAAATACTTATTTTTGCATTTAGTTGTCTAATATCTGTCTCTCCCAGACCTAAGCTCCGTTAGCGGCTGTTGGCTGTGTCCATGGTACCTGGCACAAAGAAGATATTCAGTAAATAATATTGAATGAATAAATATAATTAACCAAGTAAAGGCTTGGCAGACTTTCCCACTTGGCTATGGGAAATGTTCAGAACAGCAAAATGCTCGAACTAAATGCTGGCGTTGCCATGGCATTCTCATTAGCCGCTACGGTTAAATGTGAGCGGTAATAGCGTCAGCTGACACACTGAGAGGCAGTTGCCATGCTCCTTAGAGCTACATTCGGAGAAAGATGCTACGGCTCGCCCATGCATTTCCAGGCCCCCTCTCATCCTCATAGCACCCTCTCTTTATCCTCCGAACCTTCAGCATCTTTCCTGAGACCCCAGTGCGACAAGGATGTGAGAATTGCCTGACTCTTGCCTACAGTGCTATTTCCCCTGTGCTATTTTCTTTCTCTGTGCTCTGTCTCTTCAGAGTGGGCATAACTTTCGAAACTCTACCTTCCCCAAATCAACCTGATTTTTTTTTTCTTTAGCATCATTTTTAGTGTCTTGTGTTTCCTTCCTAAGATTTAAATTTTTTCCAAATTAATACACACACAAATTTAATACTATTCTATTCTACATCACAGTAGTCTTTCCTTTTAAAAATATACTTTTAATTTTTTTCTTTGAGAATTTCATACATGTGTGCAATAATTTTCAAAGCATTCACTGTGCTGATCAAAATGATCGTAGTCTCTAATTTTAAAAGGTGCAGTTATTCCACACAAAATCAATTACGAACAAGTAAAACTTACTTTGGGGAGTGGCTAGGTAGAAGGTGACATGTCCACCCCAAGGTTCCATATGTTTGGACTCAGTCCATAACAAAGGGTACCTTTAATCGGTGGTGCCTCGTAAAGGGGTGCTTATATCTTTGGGTGTGATTAGTGTGGTTCTCATGGGACCCCAGTCACTCTCTGACTTCCTGTCTGGTTCTGATCTTACCCTCTCATCCACACTCCGGCCATGCTGCCTTCACCAGAGCCGAGGTGATATCACCGCTATGCCCTTGGACCTCCAGAACTGTGAGCTATATAAATCCCTCTTCTTTATAAAGAGACCCAGACCCTGGTATCAGTTACAGAACAGACTAACAACGCTCAGATGGTAAAGGAATGTGCTTCGGATCACACACTCATCTGGAATTAGAGTCAGTGAAACACAAGATTCCCCAAATGGTTGTGATTTTTACATTTCATTGAATGTGATTCTCTGTTCTTACACAACTATTTAAGTTAATTTCTGCATCTTCTAGTAATGAGTACATAAACGTATTGACGGAATGATCTCAAGTAAGAAAGCTTTGGGCCTGTCTAACCGATCCTACTTTGCCATAGTCCTGCCGTTTCCGTCCATAAGATGAAATGTCCCAAGTTCATAAGGGAAGGGATGAGTCTGAGAGAGGTAGCAGTGGGGCTGGGGTGGTAGGACTAGCCAGGCTCCCTTGCTCTTCCCTTCAGCCTGCTCCTCGAGCTCAGACAGTCATGGTATCTACCTGTCAGGCATCCCTCACCAATCTTTCCTCACTGACTTTTCCATCGGATCACGCTATGTTCACCCAGCCAACCAGGGTCTTCACCACGTGTTGCTCAGTAGAGGGCAGATATCCTAAGACAACCGAGCTCCTGGAAGCTCCTCCGTCCACTTTCCATCAATCACCCTCTCTACCCGGGGCTACCAACGCAGAACCATCCAGGCCACAGCCACCACTGGTCTTTCTTGAGAGCATCTGGTAAATGTACAGAGGGAAAGACAAGTAGAGCACTTAAAATTAACCACAGGACGGAGTGTAGCTCAACAGCGTGGTGCTTGCTTAGCATAGAGGAGGCCTAGAATTCCATTCCTAACATGGAAAAGGAAGGGGAGAAGAAGCGGGCAAATATTTTTTTAAAGCTCTAACTGCAGAGACTGGGAGATGGTCCAGTGGGCAAAATGCTTGCTGTCCAACGTGAAGACCTACCTTGATCCTCAGACCCAGGTTAAATGCCAGTGTAGACATAGATAGTTCCGTGGGGAAGGTGCTCGCCATGAGAGCATGAGAGTTTGAATTTTGGTTTCCAGAACCCATGGAAAACCAGACATAGTAGTGAGCTTCGGTTACCCCAGAGTTGCTACAGCATGATAAAAGCCAGAGACAGGAGACTGCCCAGAAGCCTGCAGCCTGGCAAACTTAGTGGTAAACATGAGACCCTGTCTCAAACAAAGAGTGGTATGGCACCTCCACACCCATACTCAAAAACATGCATACACACACATATACATATACATACACTGTATAGACAGACAGACAGAGAGACGATAGACATAGAAAGAGAGAGAGAACCAGTGGATGCCTGTAATCCCAGTTTGGGGAGGCAAAGATAGGGGATTTCAGAAGTTCACTGGCCATCTAGTTAGAGACCCCCCCATTTCCAGGTTCACTAAGAGACCTTGTCTTTTTTTTTTTTTTTTTTTTTGGTTTTTCAAGACAGGGTTTCTCTGTGGTTTTGGAGCCTATCCTGGAACTAGCTCTTGTAGACCAGGCTGGTCTCGAACTCCCAGAGATCCGCCTGCCTCTGCCTCCTGAGTGCTGGGATTAAAGGCATGGGCCACCACAGCCCTGCTGAGACCTTTTCTTAAAACAATAAGGTAGAGGGTGTAGGGGGAGACATCCGATCTTCATTGTGGTGGTTTGAATTAGAAAGGCCCTATAGGCTCATAGATTTGAATACTTGGTCCTCTGCTGTGGAATAATCCTCTTGTACACTTTAAAGACTTGTCACTTGAACAGGTTTAATAAATGCTGCTTGGCCAGTAGCCAGGCAGGAAGTATAGGCAGGGTGATCATACTAAGGATGATGGGAAGGAAAAGGGAGGAGTTGAGTCACTAGCCAGAAGCAGAGGGAGTAGATGAACTTACCATGCTAATAAAGGTAATGCCAGCCAGGTAGTGGTGGCTCACGCCTTTAATCCCAGCACTCGGGAGGCAGAAGCAGGCGGATCTCTGTGAGTTCGAGGCCAGCCTGGTCTACAAGAGCTAGTTCCAGGACAGGCTCCAAAGCTACAGAGAAACCCTGTCTCAAAAAGCAAAACAACGGGGGCTGGAGAGATGGCTCAGTGGTTAAGAGCATTGCCTGATCTTCCAAGGGTCCTGAGTTCAATTCCCAGCAACCACATGGTGGCTCACAACCATCTATAATGAGATCTGATGCCCTCTTCTGGCCTGCAGGCAGACACACAGAATATTGTATACATAATAAATAAATAAATATTTAAAAAAAAAAAAAGCAAAACAACAACAAAAAAAAAGGTACTGCGAAGTGGCCAAGCATAAATAAGAAATATGGGTTAACTTCAAATGTAAGAGTTGTCAGTAATAACTTGAGCTATTGACCGAGACTTTATAATTAATATAAGCCTCTGTGTGGTAATTTGGAACGTAGCTGCAGCATGGTTGGGAACAGGCCGTTGGGAGAGAAATGTCTGTTTACAGTTCCAATTGGTAGACCTGTTTGGGAAGGATTAGGAGGTGTGGCCTTATTGGAGAAGGCATATCACTGGCAGCGGGCTTTGGGGTTTTAAAAGACTCTTGTGTGATTCCCAATGTTTTCTCTCTTTGCTTTTGGGTGTAGATCAAGAGGTTTGAGCTCAACCAGGTGGTGGTGTACACCCTTAACCCCAGCACCTAGGAGGCAGAGGCAGATAGATCTGTGAGTTCAAGGCCAGCCTGATCTACAGAGTGAGTTCCAGGACAGTCAGGGCTACACAGAAAGACTCAGTCTCAAAAAAAAAAAAAAAAAAAAAAAAAGCCGGGTGGTGATGGCGCATGCCTTTAATCCCAGCACTTGGGAGGCAGAGGCAGGCGGATCTCTGTGAGTGAGTTCAAGACCAGCCTGGTCTACAAGAGCTAGTTCCAGGACAGGCTCCAAAACCACAGAAAAACCCTGTCTCGAAAAACCAAAAAAAAAAAGAAAAAAGAAAGAAAAAGAAAAAAAAACAAAAACAGCAAAAAGATGTATGCTCTCACTGATCTTTGCTCTGACATCATAGACTCTAACCCTTGGATATCATAAACCAAATTAAATACTTTCTTTCATAAGTTGCCTTGCTCATGATGTTTTATTATAGCAATAGAAAAGTAACTAAGACACTCACCCCCCCCCACTCATGTAACTACAAAGGATAAACCTAAGTAAATCTCCACTGAATGTAAGATATGGAATGTGGTGGTTTTAAGGGGAAATGAAGGGAAAACTAGCTAGGCAGGATAGCAGGGAATGGAGCAGTGGGGGCAGAGGCAACTAATCTCACATTCAATACATACCTGTCAAAAAAAATTTTTTTTTAATTTAAAACCTTTAAAAAATTGGAAGTCATAAGTCATATATCAGGCTTTTCTTTTTTATTTATTTATTTATTTATTATGTATACAATATTCTGTCTGTGTATATGCCTGCAGGCCAGAAGAGGGCACCAGACCTCATTACAGATGGTTGTGAGCCACCATGTGGTTGCTGGGAATTGAACTCAGGACCTTAAGGCAATGCTCTTAACCACTGAGCCATCTCTCCAGTCCCCTAAAACTGTGGTTGCCAGGAATCGAACTTCTGACCTTTAGAAGGGCAGCCAGTATTCTTAACCACTGAGCTATCTCTCGAGCGCTAGGCTTTTCTTTCTTCTTCTTTTTTTTCTTTTCTTTGCCACCAACCAGCTCCCAAATCATGACATGGAGACTTGTTAGTTTTGAATGTCTGGCCTAGTTTAGGCTCATTTCTGGCTAGCTCTTTTAACTTAATCTGTTTCTCTTTATCTACCTTTTTGCCTTGGGGCTTTTTACTTTCCTTTCCCTCCATATATCTTCCTTAACTGCTTAAATGGCTACCCGGTGGCTGCGTGGCATCTCGCCCCAGGCTTGTTCTCTCCTTCCTTCTTCTCTAGTTCCTCTTCCAAGCCTACACTTATCCTCCTGCCTGCCAGCCCCACCTATCCTTTCTCTGCCTAGCTATTGGCCATTCAGCTCTTTACTAGACCAATCAGGTGCCTTAGGCAGGCAAGGCAAAACAAATGCAACACATCTTTACATGATTAAACAAATGAAGCATAAACAAAAGTAACACACCTTTACAAAGTTAAAGTAATATTCCACAGCATCAACAAATGTAACACATCTTTTCCCATTTAAAATAATATTCCACAACAAAATGGGATGGTGGTGGCACACACCTTTAGTCCCAGCACTTGGGAGGCAGAGGCAGAATTCATTGCCAGCTTCTGATCTACAGAGTGAGTTCTAGGACAGCCAGGGCGAAAAAAAAAAAAAAAAAAAAGGATGTTGAGGTTCAGAGATATACTCAGTGGTTGGTAGCACTTGCTGCTCTTCAAAAGATCAGAGTTCAGTTCACAGCACCCACATCAAGTTGCTTATAACCACCTGTCACTCCAATGAATCTGATAGTCTCTTCTGGCCTCTTTGGGCACCCATAGATACATACACATACATGAAATAAATCTTTTCTGTTTGTTTGTTTTAGTTTTGGTTTTGGTTTTTTCAGGACAAGGTTTCTCAATGTATCCCTGGCTGTCCTGGAACTCACTCTGTACACCAGGCTGGCCTCACTCAGAGATCTGCCTGCCTCTGCCTCCTGAGTGCTAGGATTAAAGGTGTGCGCCACCACCACTCAGCCTTTTTTTTTTTTCTCTTTTAATTAGGTGTTTTCTTAGCCTGGTGTTGGGAATGGATCCCAGGACTCATCTTAGGCAAGCATTCATTGCTGGATACAATGCTAGCCATTGGTTTTATTTGAGATGAGATATTGCGTAGCTCAGGCTGACTTTGAATTCATTGTGTAACCTAGGCTGTCTTTGAACTCACCATGCCCCTGCCTCTACCTCAGAGCACTGGGGATTACAGAACTGCATCATCATGCTAGCTAAAATCTGATTATTTCAAAATCAATTTCAAGCCAGGCCTAGTGTTATATAGCTGTAATCCCAGTACTCAGAAAGTTGGGTCAGGAAGACCAGGAGTTCAAGGTCATCATGTTACATAATAAATTTCAAGTAGGCCAGCCTGGGCTACTTGCTACCCTGTCACAAATTGTTTTTAATTTCATAGACGAAAAGTAAAACCAAATACAGCATTGTTTATAATGTCAAAACTCTTTAGCTTGCATTTCTTTCTTTTTTTTTTTTTTTAAAGATTTAGGACCACCTGCAGGCCAGAAGATGGCACCAGATCTCATTATGGATGGTTGTGAACTACCATGTGGTTGCTGGGAATTGAACCTGGATCCTCTTGGAGAGCAGCCAGTGCTCTTAACCGCTAAGCCCCTAGCTTGCATTTCTAATACACTTACCTGAAGCATAAAATGTAATTTAAAAAAAAAAAACCTATCTATTACATAAAAATGCCTGCTTTGTGCCCTGAACCCTACATTTATTTAATTGCCTTTTACATTCTGAAACCCTGATATTCCGTGCATATGTATTTGTTACAGATGACTTTTAAAGATGTGTTCACTGTGTCTGTGTGTAGGGGTGTGAGTATGTACACACGAGTGCAGGTAACCTCAGAGGCCAGAGGCACTGGGGCCCCTGCAGCTAGAGTTACAGAATTTGTGAGCTGTCTGAGTGGGTGCCGGGGACCGAACTCAAGCCAAACTGGAGCCTTCTGCAAGAATATTCACTGTTGACCCCTGAGCTTCGCTCTAGACCTTATTTGTTTGTTATTAGATACTTAAAACAACCCAGAAGGATCAGTAGGACAAACAGCATCACTCCTATTTTACAGACGGAAATACTAAGACTTAGAGAGACTGGGAGACATCCGAGGTCAGAGGGCCTAGCCAGAGGCTTGCCTTCAGTCTCTGTTACAGCCACAGCCTCCACATAAAGGCCTATCCATCAATAATATTTTCTAATTCCTCTGGCATTGACCATGCTAACATGACTTGATTTATCCGGGAACTAAACTATCTGCCCATCATCTATTTTTCTATTTATTCAGAGAGGAGAAGCTACATAAACAGAGAGCATAAAGGCAGCATTTAGTTAGCTTCCGGATTAAAACCACTTCCATAGAAACTTATGAGAAAATATCAATCCGATCTTAATATAGCAGTCACACTTATTAATATACCCGCAAAGGATTCTGCAGCTAAGTACATTCACCTTTTCCCAGCCATCACCCCCAGTCATTGGTGAAATCAGATCGATGACTTATTTCTGAGCCCAAATGGCATGCGGTGCTAATTGTATGCATGAAATAAAACGTTCTCGAGTTTTCTTTAGCCAATGGACTGAGAACAAGGAGCCTGATTTACATTTCACAGATCTAAATAATCATTTGAGGGTGAGCTCATTACAGGGACGCGGCCGGGTAAAATGGCCACAGTACATCCATCTGGAGTTTTAAGGTTCCTACCAGAAACCTTCCATGATTTGTTTATGATGTAGAGATGATCGACTCTGTCAGCTCCTAATAAATGGTAAATAAAAAAAGTAACCTGTGATATTAAAGTACTACATTAGCTACATGGTGATGAAATTACAGCAACACCACCCGCTAGAAAGCCTTATAGAATCTTCTCAACCATGCAGTAATTCTCCTAACTATACTATTATGTAGAGCACAAATATTTCTTTGTGAGTCCGGAGCAATACATCAGGGAAGCGTTTACTGCTGAAGCTAGATTGAGAGTAAATGCATCTTGGGATGCTATGAATAAAAGCTCTAGCTTCTCATTACTTTATGACAAGACACAGAAATTCACTTTACTTTTCATTTAGGCTCTGCAGCTTCCGTGTATAGATGTATGCCTTCACGCTTTTATTCCCCGCTTGCTTCAGCCGTACGTAATAAATGATTATAAATTTTCGCATTTGACCACCTCTCTGCTAGTCTCATGCTTAATGCACAGGGTTAGGCAGCTGCAGGTGAAATTTCACAAACACTTTTATTTATGATGTTGTCCTTGGTAACGGAAATTTCAATGTCCTGAAATGAGAAGTATGATTAAAGAGATACGACGTCCCGACAAGGTAGGAGAGGGCAGCCTTCCATTTGGTACTGAAAATATATAATACTTTTTTGACATCAATTTCATAGAGGATAGACATGGGTTAGTCATGGGAAAAAAAGACACAAACATGTTTTAACTTCAGTACTTTTAGATTTTTTCCCCCCTTATAACTTACATTAGAAATTCTTCTCTGAATTGATGAGCCTCTGAATTGGAAAATATTTTATCTCAATTAAGTGTGATGTCAAGGACTGGAACAGGATAGAAATTGAAGAAAAATGTAAGTTGAGGGGGAAAAGGGTTATTTTTCTGAAAAAGAGTGAAGTGGGGAAGTGCTGATCCTCCCACCCTCAATTTTAATTCTTTCAATGGCCGACTCTATTATTTTAAATCCCTAAGGAGTGAGGGGGGAAAAATGAAGAAAACTGTAAAAGTTGGAAACCTATAGAAGGAAATGTATTTATTTATTCTTCCAAGAATATCAGTAAATAAACAGATGCAACCCAAGTTCATCAACTGTTCATGAAAAGTTAAAAGTCTGCGGGGGTTGAACCTAAAATTCCCTTCTCCTATGATGCAGGGGGAAAGAAAATGATAGAATTTTCCCCAGGGTCACTCTGCACACGCCCCCTGAGCCTAGAACCGCCCCCAGACAATTTGCTTCAGCCACAGCTCTCTTTCTGATCTCCGACCAGTTATGAAACGTGTTATCGGGAAGCTTGAAATCAAGTTTCCTTCCAGCTCCTTCGGCCTTGTCCTGCTGCAACGGAGCCTGAGAGCTGTGTCCCACCATGGAGGACGACAGAGCATGATTTTAAATCTCTGGACATAAGAGGTCGTGAAAATTTAAAAACATAGTCCCTTGCTTTCACATCTATGGAAATAAGAAACTGGGAAGCCGTTTTGAATAGCTGGAGATTTAGCCAGGGATCTAGCCCATCTCCAGATGTTGGTAATTGGGTTCTTGGTGGGCGATTCTGGGTCTCTAGCTCACTGATTGGGGCATGGTTGCACAAGGATCTCCTCACCGCCCAGAGCACGGTGCTGCCAGGGCAGGCAGAGCAGGGGCTTACAGTCTGGCAAAGAAGATAAGGCCTTCAGACAAATAACTACAATTACAAGTCAGCAAATAATCAGAGCCAGATGAGGCGAGGTAAATTCCAGAAAATTATGCCACATGGGAAGTGCCGAACGTAGCTGCCATCTGGTGCTGGCAGGGAGTTTGGGTGGTCTGCGCGTCCCAGGTCATGGCTCAGGCAGAGGTCAGGGCATTTGGCAGATATGAGCACTGCCAACGAAGGACCAAGAGCTAAAGCCCCAGCTTGTTCTTGCTACTGAAATCCTAGTCACAGACAGAACCCAAGAAAGAGCGAATGAGGAGAGAGAGCCTGGGAGTAAGGGTGGAGACATCCATCCATGGCTCAGAGTCCAAGGCTCCACAGCGTTGGGGAGATAGCACAGGAAAAGGGGAAAACCCCTTGCCGGATTCACATTCATGAAAAGAGGAGAGTTTTAAAAGCCTAGACAGAGGGCTTGCTATGTGCCACGTGTTGAAAGTCATTTCATTTTACGAAACAATTCTGATGCATGAGCTACAAAGAAAAAAAATTGTGTACAGCATTTAAGCACGGCACACAGCTTTTTGCTATATAACTGTCCCCACAGACGCCTTCTGACAGATTCCATTTGTTGCTCAGCTATTGCAGAGCCCTGAAAAATATATTATGTCTCATGTCAGTTATAAAAATAACACCACAAATTATAACCAAAACAAAATTACACAGTAATTATCATTTGGGTGTCCATTTTAATCCTTCTCAGAGTAACGGTTTCTCAGTCTACCTTTAGGCGCCAGACGATTTAAAAGGAGGCACACTAGAGGGGGTCATTTTTTTCTCTTTTACCATGTGCTACAGTCATATCTGAAGTCCACCTTCCTGGGCACCAGGGTGGGTACACTCTCATCTCAAGAACACTTCAAAATACCTCGAATGCAACAGCCTTAAATTGGACCAACATAGGCCGAGTAAACATGTGGTGTCAATTACTGGAAAAAGTGAACAAAGGTTAGCAGTATGGGGGTAGAAGCTTGCGCTTTCTTTTAACTTGTTAATGTCTCTGACCCTTTCGTGCAAAAATCACTTTAATCAACATTATATACATTTCGTTGTGGTCTTACCGTTTAACAGCCTGTAAAAAATGTTTGGCTATCAATTATACACATCAAGCTGAGATGCTGCAGGCCTGGGGGTCATTTACGCCGGCAATTAAATCTGAGCGGGCTTGAGGAAACACACATGGTTAGCAAGGCTTCCCCTCTGCACGCTCCTCAGCCCTTTTTGAAGTGTCAAGAGATATGGAAGCGCAATTGAACCGGGAGAGCTCGCCTTTCATCCTGGGAAGGGGAGCGCCATGGCCATCGGTACAACAAGGTTCAAAACCAGCATCTTCCCCCATGTGCTTACGCTCTCCCACTGTCCTCAAAAATCTAAAGACAGCAGCTACGCGCACACAGATTCTAGCCAAACATTTGTTAAGATGGATCTTTTATAGAGGGATCCGCAGGAGGGGTGTATTTGAGGTTATGTGACATGGTAGGGAGGTATAATGAGACTCTCAGACACACCAGAAGATCACGCAGATATTCACAAGTGACAGTAATTACGTTAATTTGATCACACAGTGTAGTACATAGAAACAGTATACCGCATCCCATAAATATTTTACAATTATTGTATGTCAAACAAAAAAAGTAAAATTGAAGTCAAATAGTGGTGTTTCATGCCTTTAATCCCAGCACTGGGGAGGGGGGGGGGGAGGCAGGATGATCTCTATGAGTGTGAGGACAGCCTGCTCTTCAGAGCAAGTTCCAGGACAGCCAGGACTACACAGAGAAAGCCCGTCTCAAAAAACAAAAAGTAAAATTGGGGCTGGCAAGATGGCTCAGAAGTAAGGACACTTACAGCCCAGTCTGATGACCTGAGCTCAAGCCCAAGACCTCTACACATACACTGTGATATACAGACACACACATGCATGAACACACAAAAATAAAATGCAACACAATTTTTATTAATGAATAAAGGTCAGACCTGGCGATGTGTGCTTCTAACCCCAGCATTCAGGAGACTGAAGAAAGAGGGTCACAAGTTTGAGACTAGTTCATTCTACACAGCTATGCCCTGTTTCTTTCTTTTTTTTTTTTAAATATTTTATTTATTTATTATGAATACAATTTTTGTCTGTGTGTATGCCTGCAAGCCAGAAGAGGGCACCAGACCTCATTACAGATGGCTGTGAGCCACCATGTGGTTGCTGGGAATTGAACTCAGGACCTTTGGAAGAACAGGCAATGCTCTTAACCACTGAGCCATCTCTCCAGCCCTATGCCCTGTTTCAAAATCTAAGTCAATTTAAAAAATTAAAGCAAGGCTTTGGGGCTCTGACACCAAGCACAGCACCCAGACCCCTCCAAAGCCACACGTTAGGACCAGGGGCCAGAGCACTGCTCATGTCCTCTGTGCCTTAGCTGATGGAGACAGAAGTGATTTTATTTATTTATTTATCTATTTATTTATTTTGAGCTGCTCCGGTTTCAAACCCAACACAACCCTGATGGAGGAGGGTCATCTGTCTATCTGTTGCTTTCATTGGTTAATTAATAAAGAAACTGCTTGGCCTAATAGGTCAGAACATAGGTGGGTGGAGTAGACAGAACAGAATGCTGGGAAGAAGGGAAGAGAAGCAGACGCTATAGCTCTCCTCTCCAAGATGGATGCAGGTTAAGATTCTTCCAGGTAAGCCACCACCTCATGGTGCTACAGAAATGGGTTAATCAAAATGTGAGAATTAGCCAATAAGAGGCTAAAACTAATGGGCCAGGCAGTGTTTAAAAGAATACAATTTGTGTGTTGTTATTTCGGGTATAAAGCTAGCTGTGCGTGAGCTGGGCGGGAATGCAGCCCGCTGTTCCACACTACACAACCCCTCAAATCCTACTATAAAAACCAAGTAGGGTGACTGGCAAGATGGCTCAGCCAGTGAAGGTGCTTGCCACCGAACTCTAATGAAGGGAGTTCCATCTCTTAGGCCCCATATGGTAAGGGCAAGAACTAAGTCCCCAGAATTGTCTTCTGACAACCACATGTACTTGTACACATGAGAACACACATGTAGAATAATAATAAATAAATTTTAATTATTTTAAAGTTAAAAATAAATTACAAGTATAGAAGAAAATTTTCTTATATCCACAATTGCCAGTCAACAGTATCTTCCTTCCTTCCTTCCTTCCCTCCCTCCCTTCCTCTTTCTTTCTTTCTTTCTTTCTTTCTTTCTTTCTTTCTTTCTTTCTTTCTTTCTTTCTGTTTATAATTAGGTTGTATATGCATGTGTGGAGGCCTGAGGTCAATACTATGTCTCTCTCTATTGTTTTCTACCTTATTATTTTATTTTTTATGTGAATTCATGTTTTACCTACATGCAAGTCTGTACTACATGCACGCCTAGTGCTGGTAGAGGCCATTGAGTTCCCTGGAACTGGAGCTGCCGTGTGGGTGCTGGGAATTGAACCCAGGTCCTCTGCAAGAACAGCAGGGGCTCTAAACTACTGAGCCATCTCTCTGTCTTATTTTTAAAAACAAGATCTCTCCCTGAATCTGAAGATCACTGGTTGGTAAGGCTGGCCACTGAGCCCTTGGGATCCTCTACCTCTGAATGCCAGAACTGGGGTTGCAGATGTGTACCATAGTATACCCCCTGCTTGTGCTCAACCCGCTGAGCACCAACACAGCCCCAATCCCCATTTAAAATGGTGTCCTCTGTCTACTTCACTTCAACACTTATTCAGTCAATACATATCCAGTAAGCTTCTAACAAACAGGACTGAAGAGATGGCCTAGCACTTAAGAGCACCGGCTACTCTTCCAGAGGACCTGGGTTCAAATTCCAGCACCCACATGGTGGCCCACAACCATCTGTAATGCCAGTTCCTGGAATCCAACACCCTCCTCTGGCCTCTGCAGATACCAGGCACACAAGTGGTGCACAGACATACATACTGGCAAAGCATCCAAACACATAAAAGTGAGATGACCAAGCTGGACTGCATGGCCTCCGTGTGTTGTCTTGAGATCATAAATAGAGGCCTGCAGAATAAGGGAAGAGAGATCCCACAGCAGTCGCATTCTGAAAATCTTTTTTTTCCTTTGTTTCTTTTTGCTTTTTGAGACAGTGTTTCTCTATGTAGCCCTGACTGTCCAAGAACTCACTCTACAGACCATCAGGCTGTCCTGAACTCACAGAGATCCACCTGCCTCTCCTTCCCAAGTGCTGGGATTAAAGACCTGTGTCATCACACCCAGCTAAACCATTTCTTAAATATTTACTTTTGAGTGGGCATGTGTGCCCCAGTATGCATGCAAAGCTCAGAGGACAACCAGCAGGAACTGGTTCTCTCCTCGGGACAAAACTGAACCATATACTCTTCCAAGTAATTATGGTCAGTGGATAAAAAATGCTTGTCCCACAAACCTGAAAGCGTGAGTTTGGTCCCCAGAATCCACAGTGGAGAGAACTAACTCCTGACCTCCACCCATGCACTGTGGCATGCATACTCGTGTGTGCGCACGTGCACACACACGCATGCACACACATGCACGCGCGCACACACACACATATACACACACTAATAGTAATAGAGTGAAGTATTTTTTTTAAATATTTATTTATTTATTATGTATACAATATTCTGTCTGTGCGTATGCCTGAAGGCCAGAAGAGGGCGCCAGACCTCATTACAGATGGTTGTGAGCCACCATGTGGTTGCTGGGAATTGAACTCAGGACCTTTGGAAGAGCAGGCAATGCTCTTAACCACTGAGCCATCTCTCCAGCCCCGAGTGAAGTATTTTTACAATGAAATTGTAAGCGTGTACATTCTGAGACAGTGTCTTCATAGATTAATTTTCCGATTTTTTAAGATTCTTTTATTTATTATGTATATAGTGTTCTGTGTGCATGCATGCCTGCAGGCCAGAAGAGGACACCAAATCTCATTACAGATGTCTGTGAGCTACCATGTGGTTGCTGGGAATTGAACTCAGGACCTCTGGAAGAGCAGTCAGTGCTCTTAACCTCTGAGCCATCTCTCCAGCCCTAATTTTCGTATTAAAATAAGCATTTTACTTTTTCTAAAGATGTTTTTAAAATCATTCTTTCACAAAGATTCAACTATTTCAAACTATGTTTTTAATGTCAGAAGAGCCATAAAGTAAGCGTACAAATCCAAAAAAGTACCAAGTGATGGGGGATACAAGAGCTGCCAAAGAGATCAGCACGTCTGCTTTCCAGCTCAGTTAGGGTGTGTGTGTGTTCAAGAATCTTGAAATTCCATGAGTGAACTTCCAAATGAAAAGCAGTGATTGCATATTCACTGGTTAAATTCCATTATACCTCGAGGTTTTACACAAAAAGTATCATAAACCTAGAGTTGGTGGTGAACGCCTTTGACCCAGCATTCGGGAGGCAGAGGCAATCAAATCTGTAATTCAAGGTCAAGCTGGTCTACAGAGCAAGTTAGTTCCAGGACTGGCTCGGTAGCTACTGGGAAACTCTGTCTCATAAAACAAAACAAAAACAATAACAAAAACAAAAACAAAAAAGTATCATAAATCTGCTACAAATGAACTTGAAATATTTTTTTTAAAAAGTCATAAAGAAGAAAATCTAGGCCAGCTTTTAAGACATGCAGATATGTGTTCTTAGGAACAAGGAGGAAAAGCAAGTGTTTTGGTGCCTTTCTGAGCGGGAGAAAAAACTCATCTGGGGCATTACAACGCATTGATCCACCGTCAGCCTGAAGTTACCAAGGTTGTATAAAGCTCGCAATAAAGCTTTCTTTGCATTAACCAGCCAAGCACATAAACATTTTAATGAACTGTTTTTACATGGTTCATTGGGCAGCTACCAGGCTACTATAATACAAATCACCACGCGGCCGCATCCAGCTCGCTTATGATGGCTGTGCTTTTCCAGCTTCCCAAATGCAAATTGAAATCACAGCTATGGAGCTTTAATCAAACACTTGACTGTCGGAGCATGGGAACATCTTGTCCAGGAATCTGCTAGGTTCTGGGATAGTCTGTTCAAACATCGGAATCCCCGAGAAATTTGACTCTCAAGCTTCCAAACCCCAGATGATGTTTCTCGTAATACCCAGGGACTGCTTAAAGGCTAAGCCCTTCGGTTACCTCTTGGTGTTGAAGTGGTTTTAGGCAGCCAGCAACAGGGCTGTCATGAAGAGCAAGCTACCAAGAGACCATCAACCACA